>NW_028141168.1:719439-1039084 GCF_030444845.1 Prenolepis imparis
AAAAATGAATATTCTACGATATATTTCATAGTTTGTATATAACATGTCACATTAAAATACAAAATATCTCGCAAACTACTCATTTTTTATTATTTTACTCTTACAATTTTTTATGCCAAACATTACAAGGAATCGATTTATATAAAAAAAAATGTAGTGTTTCTATTTAAAAAAATAAAGATTGAACCCAAATTGACCTTGAAATAACTCACCGAATCAGAAGTAATGCTGTTATGTTTATCCTTTTTAAATAAATTTGAATTTAATATTAGGCTATAAGAGCCATACGCAGATGTTAGTTTGTTAATTATTTTATTACATATTATACACAAGTGTATATATTTTATTTTATAATTTATTTTAGCCAATGTTTATATTTTTAATTACAGATTGAGTGTGCAGAAAATTGGAAAAATGTACTCGTTAATAAAGCAATCAGAAAAATACATTGTAATACAAAAACAATTAATTAATAATAAAAATAAACGGAAGCGTTCCAGGTTGCGCAATAAATCAAAAAATGAGAAACTTTTAATAGCTTGCAACAGTAAGTAATTTATTATAATTTATTATTCTTACATCATTAACTTTGTAGTCTGATTTCTAAAAAATTTTTAAAAAATTTAGTTGATATAAGAGACAAAAAAAGAACAACGTTAAAAAAAGATTGATTTTTGCGTTTTTAAGAGGAACAGAAAAAATCTTTTAAAACTTTTTTAATAATAGAAAATTTGTAAAATATTTTCTGATTTTATATTACTAAAATAGATACAACTTCTATTAAAATCGTAAAAAATAAATTATTTTCTCAAAATTCTAACATATATGTACATAAGAAATTAATTTGCTTAATGAAATAATTTTTTTATATGCTGAAACGTTTTAAAATAAATTTTTAAAAACTTATATTTAATCATTTTTTGCAAAAGCGTTAATTATCGAATTAATACTGCAATTCTGTAGAAATATTGCTGTTTCAGATCTATTAATAGTTTTTTCCCTATTTTTTGAGCCAATAGTCATTTTTTTCTGCTATAATTAATATATTTTTTAAATTTTAGTTTTTCTCTTAGAAAATAAAAATCACTTTTTTTACATTATTCTTTTTATCAAGTTTTTAAAACAATTTTTGTCAAATTATATTTTATTGTATAGATGATGCTAAACTTTTGGAAACTGTACAGAAGAATTTGAATGATGGTAGACCTCGAGTACTAATTCGTCGTATCGAGGATGTTAATAATAATTTGTCCATAACAGTTCCTCAGATAGTAACATCCAATGATGAAAGCTTTAAAGAAATATCAGATATATCAAAAATAAGTACAAAACACAAGTGCTTGATAAATACTCATTTACATCTTAATGAAAAACAGGTCAATAATGAGAAATCTCAATCTTCTAAAGATCAACTTACCACTAACATGTTGAAGCAAAACTATTCTTTCTGTAATATAAATAACCTCGGATACAACAAATATTTTACTAATTTTTCTACTGAAAAGTTGCATGATCAAAAAGAAAAAAAAGAAAGTATATCTTTTGAAGATCATGAAATTAATCTTAAAAATACTGTATCCGCAGATTCTGATAAAAATATAAATAATTCGTTTAATTCTCAGTCACCAATAATAAATGGTGTAAAATTATCGCCTGCATGTGATATAAGCTTTGATATGTTCACTGAACAAGTACGTTCAGTTACTCTGGAAGAGAACAGAAATAAATCTTCTACTGTGCTTCAAACTGATAATAGTACATCTCAATCTAAAAAGTGTCGCATTCTTTCTAATTTAATGTTGGATAAAACTTCTTTTAATATCATTAAGAATAAAACTTCTTTTAAAATTTGCCAGCGTAAAAAAAGTAATGATCTATCTAGTAATAAATCTTCACTTTTACAATATGATAATAATTTTGAAATAAATTATGAATCCTTAAATGATAAAATGTCTTTCCTGCAAGATGTTTCAAATAAATCTAAAATCATTGACACGAATATGGAAGATATTTCTAGTAGTTCAAAGATTGATTCTACATACAAACCGTCTCAATTAGACCCTACGTCCGAGAATTTATATGCTAATAACATTGAATCCTTAAGTGATAAAACGTCTTTCCTGCAAGATGTTTCAAATGAATTTAAAATCATTGACACGAATATAGAAGATATTTCTAGGAGTTCAAAGATTGATCCTACATATGAACCGTCTCAATTAGACACTACGTCCGAGGATTTATATGCTAATAACAATAAAATATCTCACAATAATATTAGCACAGATAAAGAAAACAGCAACGTTTTATCCAATAAATCAAATTTATTGTATAATATTGACTCATTAAATGTACAACCAGGTTCTTGTAATGATGCCGGCATGTTCGTTGCGTCTTCTTTAGGTCGTTCGGGAGCGGGCAAAAAAAATTTTTGTTTATATTGTAAAACTTTTCAAAGTAAAATTCACCGTCATTTGGAAAGGAAACATAAAGACGAAGAAGATGTACAAAAGTTTCTTGATTTGCCTAAAAATAGTATCGAACGTAGACGAATTATTGATACAATCAGAAGAAATGGTAATTTTTTATTTAATACTAATAGCAATATAAATGATGGAGAACTTATAGTATGTAGACGTCCGAGCCAAAAAGTACAAAGAAATGCAAAAGATTTTCAAGCATGCATAAACTGCAAGGGTTTCTTTTCAAAAGCCACTATTCGACATCATTATCGTCATTGTGTTGGACATTCCACAAAAAAAAGTAGATCGGTTAATGTTTTAGGACGCTTAATTACTGGTAGAATTCATGAAGCAGCAAATTCAATGTTAACGAAAGTAGTATTTCCTGTATTAAGAGAAGATCATATAACACGTCTCATACGATACGATGAATTTCTTATAAAATATGCAAATAAGTTATGTAATAAATACAAACTTCAGCATCAACACGATATGATTCGAAGTCGATTAAGGTTACTTGGTCGTTTCCTATCTGCACTTAAAGCAATAAATCCCAATATTGACGATTTTGCTTCATTATATAGTCCAAAGTATTATGATGATATCATAAAAGCAATAAATAAAGTTGCAAGCTTTGATACGCAAACAAATTGGTATAAAACTCCATCCAATGCGACTAATCTCGGAACATTATTGAAGCAAGTTGGAAAAACTTTAATTACTGAGTATATAAAAAAATGTGATAACTCTAAAAAGGAAATTGTGGAAGATTTTTTAAAATTATTTATAGAGGAATATCCCGCGAGTGTTGCTCGTACTGCCTTGGAAACACAATCTAAACAAAAGCGACAAAAAAAAATTGTTCTTCCAACAACAGAAGATATCTCAAAGTTATACAATTATATTAAAAAACTAAGACTATCAAGTTATGAGAAATTGAAAAAAAAGTTTTCGTATAATGAATGGCTTACCTTAGCAAAAGCAACATTAACTGCAGTTTTAGTCTTTAATCGACGTCGTGCAGGTGAAACTGAACGCATATTAATGGAAGAGTTTAATAATCGCCAAGCAATCAATGAGAAAACAAATAATGAATTATTTAATTCTTTATCAAACAATAATAAACAGATTGCAAAAAAGTATGTACGTTTTGTGAGCGAGGAAAGAAAAATAGAGATGTACCCGTTCTTCTTGATTTTGATTTGACACAGTGCATATTACTTCTCATAGAACATCGAAGATTTGCCAAGATACATCCTAAAAATCCTTATCTATTTGCGCTACCCGGGAAGAGCATAAATAGATTTAAATTTCTTAGAGCCTGTCAGTTATTACGGGAATTCTCTCATCAATGCGATGCAAAGATACCCACTAGTTTACGTGATACAAAGTCACGCAAACACATTGCAACTAAATGTATTTTACTGAATTTGCAAGGTGATGAAGTAGAAGATCTTGCTAATTATATGGGACATGCCCAAAATATTCACAAAGAGTACTACAGACAACCAGTAATTAGTAGAGATATTTTACGGATGTCCCAGTTGTTAGAGAAAGTACAAGAAGATCCTAATGCAAATGAAGACGAAGAGAGTGATACTGATAAAGAGGAAGAAAATGAAAATAGCGACAAAGAAAATACTCTATGTAATGAGAAATCTGATTTAAATACGAATGATTTATATACAATGAAATCCTCTGAACCATATGCCACTGACTCAGAATCAAGTTACGATGACAATATTATTGCAGTCAAACGTAAACGTAGTAGTAAGTTTAATAACAGATGTTTTATGTAAAATATAATGCTGTATTTGAAATAATAAATATTTATATAAATATATATATTTTCAGCATCTCCATATGGAAAGACAAAACGGCGACGTTGGAGCAATGAGGAACGAGAAATAGTAATGAAATTATTTGGAAAATACGTCAATACATCCCATCTGCCTTCAACGCAAAAAATATTGGCAGCGATTAAAAGTAACAAAAGTTTACAAAATCGTACAGCACGACAAATAAGATCCTGGCTACACAACCAAAGAAAATCAAACCTTGAGATTTGCGAAGAATTATAAAAAGTGTGTAATATTATGACAGTTCAGATTAAGTCCTCTAGTGTCACTAGTCATTTACTAGTCAGATATTACGTTTACAGATGTAAAGACATCTAAGTAAAATAAATTAATATTTATAAAATAGTATAAATAGCAAATATATAAAATAATTACGTCATATTTTATATAGCTTATATATACAAACTTAAAGATTCATATTATAAATTTATACATATATTTTCTCAATTCAAATTTTTTTATTAAAATGAAAAGAATAGTTTTGTTACATATTTGTGAAATAATGCAAAGATATGCAGATTAACTGCAAAGAAAAAATTCAAGTTATTGTTTGTTTTGGTTTATTCTGGTTTAAAACATTAATTTATGTAATTATTAATCAAATTTGTTGTTAATATACATTTACCTTAAAACAAAAAAATTCTTACAAATTCTTGAAAATAAATATTTTGCTTTGAATATTTTATTTCAACTTTATGATACATGATGCGAGGAATTCTTAAATAAAAAAAGAGTCCTATAAAAGGAATACCTATAAAAAATTATTTTGTGATTGCATATGTATATATATTATACATATAAAATATATGATTATGTGATACTTACCAAATCAATGTTGTTTTGAAGGAACAACGATATCTGGGATCATTACCTATAACAAAAAAGACATTTTTTTTATTAATGATAAAAAAGTACTTATCCGAGATGATGATCCTTTGATGAAACAGCGGCCACCAGGGACATCTGAAAAATAAAAGATTGTTTTTAATTTTTGTAATCTCACACTTCTTTACATTAAGATCAAAAGATTGCGTGTTTAAAGTTAATAGTGCATATTTGTTTTTTACTTACCAACAAATTTTTACATAAAAATTAAACAAATGTTACATTGCGGTGAAAGTTTATTCAATTTTATGTACTTACTATGATGCGAAGAGTCCATCGATGGATGAAGAATGAGAGATATCTATGAAAAGGAGAGGAAAGTTATATTGTGATACGCATATAACTAGTTTTGTGTGATACTTACCAAAAAAGATGATCCTTCGAAGGGGCAGCGGCTTCTGGGATCATCACCTGTAACAAAAAAATATTTTTTTATTAATGATATAGAATACTTACCCGAGAGATGATCCTTTGATGAGGCAGCGGCCACCAGGGACATCTGAAAAATGAAAGGTTGCTTTTTATTTTTGTAATTTCTCAATGCTATATATTAAAATCAAAATATTACATGTGTTTAAAGCTGTTAATACATATTTATTCTTCATTAATCAACAAATCTTTACACAATATTAAACAAATGTTACATTGCGGTGAAAGTTTATTCAATTTTATGTACTTACTAACATGAGAAGAGTCCATCGATGGATAAATAATAAGAGATATCTATAAAAAGGAGAGGAAAGTTATTTTGTGATACGCATATAACTAGTTTCGTGTGATACTTATCAAAAAAGATGATCCTTCGAAGGGGCAGCGGCTTCTGGGATCATCACCTGTGACAAAAAAACATTTTTTTATTAATGATATAGAATACTTACCCGAGAGATGATCCTTTAATGAGGCAGCGGCCACTAGGGACATCTGAAAAATGAAAGGTTGCTTTTTATTTTTGTAATTTCTCAATGCTATATATTAAAATCAAAATATTACATGTGTTTAAAGCTGTTAATACATATTTATTCTTCATTAATCAACAAATCTTTACACAATATTAAACAAATGTTACATTGCGGTGAAAGTTTATTCAATTTTATGTACTTACTAACATGAGAAGAGTCCATCGATGGATAAATAATAAGAGATATCTATAAAAAGGAGAGGAAAGTTATTTTGTGATACGCATATAACTAGTTTTGTGTGATACTTACCAAAAAAGATGATCCTTCGAAGGGCTAGCGGCTTCTGGGATCATCACCTGTAACAAAAAAATATTTTTTTAATAATGATATAGAATACTTACCCGAGAGATGATCCTTTGATGAGGCAGCGGCCACCAGGGACATCTGAAAAATGAAAGGTTGCTTTTTATTTTTGTAATTTCTCAATGCTATATATTAAAATCAAAATATTACATGTGTTTAAAGCTGTTAATACATATTTATTCTTCATTAATCAACAAATCTTTACACAATATTAAACAAATGTTACATTGCGGTGAAAGTTTATTCAATTTTATGTACTTACTAACATGAGAAGAGTCCATCGATGGATAAATAATAAGAGATATCTATAAAAAGGAGAGGAAAGTTATTTTGTGATACGCATATAACTAGTTTTGTGTGATACTTACAAAAAAAGATGATCCTTCGAAGGGGCAGCGGCTTCTGGGATCATCACCTGTGACAAAAAAATATTTTTTTATTAATGATATAGAATACTTACCCGAGAGATGATCCTTTAATGAGGCAGCGGCCACTAGGGACATCTGAAAAATGAAAGGTTGCTTTTTATTTTTGTAATTTCTCAATGCTATATATTAAAATCAAAATATTACATGTGTTTAAAGCTGTTAATACATATTTATTCTTCATTAATCAACAAATCTTTACACAATATTAAACAAATGTTACATTGCGGTGAAAGTTTATTCAATTTTATGTACTTACTAAGATGAGAAGAGTCCATCGATGGATGAAGAATAAGAGATATCTATAAAAAGGAGAGGAAAGTTATTTTGTGATACGCATATAACTAGTTTTGTGTGATACTTACCAAAAAAGATGATCCTTCGAAGGGCTAGCGGCTTCTGGGATCATCACCTGTAACAAAAAAATATTTTTTTAATAATGATATAGAATACTTACCCGAGAGATGATCCTTTGATGAGGCAGCGGCCACCAGGGATATCTGAAAAATGAAAGGTTGCTTTTTATATCTGTAATCTCACAATTCTATTATATGTATATAAAAATCAAATAATTATATGTTTAAAGTTGTTTGTTAATACGTATTTATTCTTTACTTACCAACAAATTTTTACATAAAAATAAAACTGTTATTTTGGGGTAAGATTTTAGTTTCCTGAGCTTACAATGGTGTAAGTTCGTAAATAAACGAAAACTCCTGGTAGAGGAATCTATTACAAGAAAAATTATTTCGTAATTCACATATAATTTTTTGGTATTTCTTAAAAGAGATGATCTTTTGAATAGCTGTTTCTGAAATATGGTTATTATTTATAACAATAAAGTTGTTTAATAATAACATAAATTAAATTTATAATAAAGAAGGTGTGTAATTATCCGAATCGATCCCATAAGGAAGCAGCTACCAGGCACTAGTAAAGTTTCCTGTTTTAATTTTTTTATTTCTAAAATCTGACAATTATATTGTATGTACTTAAACTGATAAATTAAGAGGCATATTTAAACTTGTTAATTAAATTGACAAAACATATTCGTATTCATCATATACGTTTGATTTAAACGTATTTTTTTCAGCAAATCGGCAATGTCTGAAATAAAAAAGAAACATAATATTTTAGGATGAGAGATTATTTTAATTTCGTAATACCATGCGAACACTTTTTAGACAAACAAACAAATTTCAGAAAATAACTATAAAAAAATTTTGCGAAAAATTTACGCGTTAACATCATGTAAATATATATTATATCAACGGTTCCGCCAGTGACAAAGATTTGACGCCACAGAATTTGTTCGTGCCATATCGCAAGAAATTTATTATTTTATTTTTATATGACAAATTATACCCAAATTTGATCAATATGACGTAAAATTGACATCATTTTAACTTTTCTGTTCTCTTTGGATATTTCAAGAATCTCTTTTGTTAATTTTAATTTAAAAATTTTGAAAAATTGTATTAAAACAAACTTTAAGTAATATTATTATTTTTTTGGAAATTAGGCGTTATTATAATATGATATGTGAATACGCATTACAATAAACGGTCCCGCCAATAACAAAATTTTGGCGCCATAAGCTTGCTCTCGCACGATTGACACTTTTCCACCTTTTAACATACTATTTAAATATTAATTTTCTGAAAAATTATATAATTAATATCTTTGTTCGTTATTTTTCATATTTTTGTATCATTAATTTATTCAATTTTAGACTTGAAAAGGACCTGAACCAAAGGTCGAAACGTAATCTTTATTGTTTTATGATGTCGAATTAATAAAGATCATCTTAGCCAGTTGGGTCATTTTAATATTTCACCTCTTAAATATTAATATTTAATTTTACAAAACCGATGTCTTATGCCAGTGCTAAATATACGCACACTTAATATGGTGTAAATATATACGCATTATACCATCGGTCCTGCCAATAACAAAAATTTGGCGCCATAAAGCTCATTCGCACTATTTCCTAAAAATTGACTATTCCATATTTAAGCGTACTATTCAAATATTGGTACCTAATTATTTAATAAAATCGATATCTTATGCCAGTGCTAAATATACGCATTACGCATTATACCAACGGTCCCGCCAATAACAAAAAATTTGGCGCCATTAAGCTCATTCGCACTACTTCGTAAAAATTATTACTATTCCAGCATTTTAGCATACTATTCAAATATTATTACTCACTTATTTAATAAAATCGATATCTTATGCCAGTCCTAAATATACGCATTACGCATTATATCAACGGTCCCGCCAATAACAAAAATTTGGCGCCATAAAGCTCATTCGCACTATATTTCGTAAAAATTATCACTATTCCAGCATTTTAGCATACTGTTAAATAATTAGTACGTAATTATTTAATAAAATCAATATCTTATGCCAGAGCTAAATATACGTATTACGCATTATACTAACGGTCCCGCCAATAATAAAAATTTGGCGCCATAAAGGGCATTCGCACTACCGTAAAAATTTTTACTACTCCAGCATTTTAGCATACTATTCAAATATTGGTACCTAATTATTTAATAAAATCGATATCTTATGCCAGTTCTAAATATACGTATTACGCATTATATCAACGGTCCCGCCAATAACGAAAATTTGGCGCCGTAAAGCTCATTCGCCCTATATTTCGTAAAAATTATCACTAATCCAGTATTTTAGCATACTATTCAATTATTAGTACGTAATTATTTAATAAAATCAATATCTTATGCCAGAGCTAAATATACGTATTACGCATTATAAAAACGGTCCCGCCAATAATAAAAATTTGGCGCCATAAAGCGCATTCGCACTACTTAGTAAAAATTTTTACTACTCCAGCATTTTAGCATACTATTCAAATATTGGTACCTAATTATTTAATAAAACCGATATCTTATGCCAGTTCTAAATATACGTATTACGCATTATATCAACGGTCCCGCCAATAACAAAAATTTGGCGCCATAAAGCTCATACGCACTATTTCGTAAAAATTTTAACTATTCCAGCATTTTAGCATACTATTCAAATATTATTACTTACTTATTTAATAAAATCGATATCTTATGCCAGTCCTAAATATACGCATTACGCATTATACCAACGGTCCCGCCAATAACAAAAATTTGGCGCCATTTTGTTTGTTCTTCCTGGTTCTGGAAGTGTTCGTATTATTAATATTAATAATTTGAACAAAATAAACATAAAAATGAGTGTAATTATCAACTGTTTTTATTTAATATATTTTCTTTTATTAAATACATTGAGTCTGAATGTGTAAAATACATTAAATAAACAAAAAACGTACACTTTTTAATTGGTCCGAAAGTGTATAATATATACCTAAATGATGAAATCCGGGACCGATTTAAAACTTCAGTTTATTTCAGCCGGTATCATTATTTTTTATAATATATCTTCTCTTACTGTTAAAATATATCTGACACTTTCAAAAAAATCATTAATTTTATAAATTTTCTTAAATTATAAAGAAAATTAAGAATGGACCTGGAAGTAACCATTTTATATATTTTATTAAATATGTCACAAATAAATAAAGCAATTTTAAAAATTCAAACGGGAAATGATGTAATTAATTGTCCCTCATCATTTTTCATAAAAAACGACAAGAATTAAAAACGGTCCCTGAAACATATATATATATATAAATTTAGACATATATATATATATAAATTTATTTATATATATATATATATATATATAATTTTCAACGAGAGGACTTCCGTTTCCGGTAGGTTAGGAGAGTGACACGTGTGTGTGAGCTGCGAGTTTTGAGAGGCGACCTGAGAGTTGGAGAGGGTGTGTGAGATAAAGAGGTGTGTGATTTGAGAGTGGAGCTGAGTGTGGAGTGAAAGAAATAAGGGTGGGGTAAGGAGAGAAAAGGTAAGAGGGAAAAAGAGAGTGAAAGTAGAGAGGTAGGCAAGGTAACGGTAGGCACGAAATAAGAAGAGAGTAGAGGCGCGTGTGAAGTGAGAAAGGAGGGAGCGAAATCTGGTGGGAACTAGGCGAGACGAAACAGCTAGGGAAATTTGAGAGACATTAATAAAGGATAAGGGAAATTAAGTATACGGAGAAGAGAGATGGAGACAAGCAAGGTAGTAGAGAAAGTGGAGGAGATGGGAAGTGTAACTCCGAAAGGGAAAGTAGGACAGATAGTAACAGGGAGAAAAAGTAGTTTGGTAACAACAGGAGCGATAGATGGGTGGCTTAAGAGATCGAGAGAGGAGTTAGGGGAGGAAGGGGATGAAGGAGGAACAACTAAAAAAGCACAGAGGGATATGGTAGGATTGATTTTGAAGGAGATCAAGGATCTAAAAAAGGAAGGGAAGATAGGGAGGGAAGAAGTGAAGGATGGTATGGAGGAAATAAAGAGGGAGATAGAAGGGATTAAATTAGAGATGAGAAGAAAAGAGGAGAAATGGGAAGAGGAAAGAGAGGAGATGAAGAGGAGAATAGATAGATTAGAAAAGAGTGTAAAGGAAAATAGGACAGGAGAGTGAATAGAGGGGAGGATTAAAAAGATAGAGGGGAGTATGGAAAGGGAGGAAAGACAAAAGAAAAGAAAAAATCTAATTTTCAAGGGAATTAAAGAAGAGAAAGGAAAGATTAGGGAAGGAGTAGAAAAGATATGTAGAGAGATAGGAACGACGGTAGAAATTGAGGAAGTAAGGGAAATAAAGGCAGGGAATAAGGAGAAGGGGAGGATGGTGATAGTTAGATTAAAGTCAGAGGAAGATAAAATGAGAATTCTAGAGAATAAGAAAAAGTTGAAAGGGAAGGAAATATGGATAGGTGAGGATCAAACGTTTAAAGAAAGGAAGATAAAATGGAAATTAAGACAATTGGCAGGGGAGGAGGAAAAGAGAGGAGAGAAGGTGAGGATAGGATATGGAAAATTATGGATAGGAAGTGAGGTATGGGTATGGGATGAGGAGGAGGAAGAGTTGAATGATAGAAGAGGGAGGAAAAGGTGGGAGGTATTAGAGGAAAGGGAAAGAAAGGGGGAACAAGGAAGGGGCAGATAAGGAGGGAGAAGGAGGACGTTAGGGAATATGGAGGAGGAGTGGGGGAAGGGGATGAAGGAGAGAAGGAGAAGAAAAAGCAAGGGGAAGAGAGGGAAAGGGAGAGAAGAAGGGAAAAAGGAGTATATAAGATAGGTTTCTGGAATGTAGCAGGTTTAGGAAACAAAGATAGAGACTTTTGGAAAGGATTAGAGGAATGGGACGTGATAGTTTTATGTGAGACGTGGATAGATAGTAAAGGATGGGAGAGAGTTAGTATGAGACTGCCGAAAGGATATACATGGAGGAAGCAATGGGCGGGAAGAAAGAATAGGAAAGGAAGGGCAATGGGGGGGATGATAATAGGAATTAGAATAGGAATAAGAATGGAAAGAGAGAGGGAAAGAGAAGAGAGGGAAGGTTTGATGAGTATAAAAGTATGGTTGGGTGGTGAGGAATGGAGAGTAGTAGGGGTATACATTAATAATGACATGGAGAAGAAGTTGGAAGAGTTAAAGAAATGGACGGAGGAGAAAGGAGAAAAAGGGAGAACAATAATAGGAGGAGATTTTAATGCGAGGATAGGGAGAGAGGGAGGAATAGTAGAGGAAGAAAGTATAGAAGAGGAAAGGAAATCAAAAGATGGGAAAATTAATAGAGAGGGAAAGAAGTTACGTAGCTTCTTAGAAGAGCAGGGATGGTCGGTTCTTAATGGGAACTATAAGGGAGATGAGGAAGGGGAATGAACATATGTGGGAGAGAGGGGAAATTCGGTGATTGATTACGTGATAGGAAACAGTAGAACGAGGGAAAGAGTGATAAAGTTTAGAGTAGAGGACAGGATGGACTCGGATCATAGACCAGTTGTAGTATGGATAGAAGGAGAAAAGGGAAGTTTAGGAGGGAACAAGGGCAGGTGGAGATTAAATAGAGGAGATTAGACAGAAGAAGGAAGGAAAGAGTTTAGAGAAGCCTTTGCGAGGGAAATAAAAAATGGAGGAGGGATAGAAGAAGAATGGAATGTATTAAAGAGAGAAATTAAGAAAACATTAGAGAGGATAGAAGGGAAGGAGAGAGGCAAAAAGGAGAGAGGATGGTGGAACGAAGAATGTAGAGAAAGGAAGGAAAAAGTTAAAAGGGAAATGAAAAGGTGGAGAAGAGAAGGGGGAGAAGGAAGGAGGTATAAAGAAATGAAACGGGAGTATAAAGTTTTGTGTGAGGGAAAGAAAAAAGAGGAGATAGAAAGATGGGAGAAGGAAGTAAGTGAGGCTAAAACGGAGAGTCAGGTATGGAAGGTAGTAAATAAGGAGAGAAGAAGAAGAAAAAGGGTAAATGAAGAAATAGAGATGGAAGAGTGGGATGAGTACTTTAGGGGGCTATTAGGAGGGGTGGGGTGGAAAACGGTATGGGGAGGAGGAAAAGGAGAAGGAGAAGATGAGGAAGAAGAGTTAAGGAAAGAGGAGCTCGAAAAGGCAGTAAAGAAGATGAAGGATGGGAAAGCGATGGGAGGGGATGGGATAGCGAATGAAGTATGGAAATATGGAGGAGAGAAGATAGAGGAGGGATTATGGGAGATATGTAGGAAAGTATGGAGAGGGGAGGGGTGGCCGGAGGATTGGAAAATGGAGGATATAGTGCCGATCATTAAGAAGGGGGAGGGAGAGAAGGTGGGAGACTATAGGGGGGTGACGTTGACACAGACGGCTTACAGAGTATATGCGACAATTTTGGCGGAAAGGTTAAGAGAAGGTTATAGAAAAGAAGGGATTGCTACCACCGAGTCAGACAGGTTTCAGGAGAGGGATGGGGACTATAGACAATATTTACACATTGAATTATTTGATAAATAGGCAGGTAAACAGTAAGGGAGGGAAAATGATGATTCTATTTGTGGATATGAAGGCGGCCTTCGACTCGGTAGATAGGGGAAAACTGATAGTGGCGATGAGGAAGAGAGGGGAAAGAGAGGGGTTAGTGAGAAGATGCAAAGAAATCTTAAGGGAAACAAGTAGCAGAGTAAGGGTTGGGGAAAAGGAAGGAGAAAAATTCTGGACAGTTAAAGGGGTTAGGCAAGGATGTCCGCTGAGCCCAAATTTGTTTACGTTGCTGTTAGCAGACATAGACGATTTTCTAGGAAAAAGGGGATGGGGAGGAGTAAGGTTACGAGAGAGAAAGATATATACCTTGGCATATGCGGATGACATTGCAGTATTGGCGGAGGATGAGGAGGGGATGAAGGGAATAATAGGAAAATTAGAGAGGTACTTAGAAGAGAAGGGGATGGAATTAAATGTGGGAAAGACGAAAGTCATGAGATGTAGGAAAGGGGGAGGAAGATGGAAGAGAGTACAATGGAGATGGAAAGGAAAGGAAATAGAAGAAGTAGATGAGTTTAAATATCTGGGATATGTAATAAAATATAACGGCAGGCAGGAAGCGCAAATAAGAGATAGAGTGAAAAAAGGAGCGGCGATAATGGGACAGGTGTGGGGAATTGGGAAATGGAAATTCGCAAATGATTGGGGAAAGAGGATTTGGTTATTTGACAGATTAGTGTGGACGGTAATTAGTTATGGAGTGGAGATATGGGGATGGAAAGAAAGGGAAGAAATAGAGAGAATTCATGATAGATATTTAAGATGGATATTAGGGGTGAGAAGAAGTACAGCAGGGTATTTAGTAAGAGACGAAGTGCAAAGAGAGATGATGAGGGGAAGGGCCGGTGTAAGGGCATGGGGATATGAAAGAAGGTTAGAGGAAGGAAAAGGAGGAGAATTAGCAAGGGCATGCTGGGAAGAGATAAAAAGAAGGGTGAAGGAAGGGAGGGCTAGAAAGGGATGGGAAGAGGAAAGGAAAGGTTATTGGGAAAAAGGAGGTTGGAATATAAAGGAGGTAGAGGAAGTAAGAGAAGAAGGAGGTGTAAAGGGAGAGGAATTATGGGAAAGGGAGAGAAGAATGCAAAGGGAAGAAAGATGGGAGAAGATAAAGGCGTCGAAATGTAACAAATGGTATTAGTGGATTAAGGGAGAGGAAGGAGTTCCAGGATATTTGAAAAAGGGGTGGGGAGAAAGTAGGTGGCAGAGGCTAGCGAAGTTTAGGCTAGGAGATGGGATAAGAGAGGGAGAATATTGGAAAGAAGAAGAAGAAAGGAAATGTAGGGGGTGTGAGTGGGCAACGGAGACGTGGGAACATCTATGGGAGGAATGCGTGGTGTGGGAGGTAGGATGTACATGGCAGGAAAAAGTTGGGAAGGAGAGGATTTGTTGAGGGAAGTGGAGAGGCTTATAAATAAGGGAGAGTGTGAAGGAGAGATTGAAAGAGGGAGAGAATGTGAGATAGGAGAAAGTTTGTGACCGGAAACGGGAGTCCAGGAAGGGAAGGGGGGAAATAGCGTGCGTATAGCAATAATAGCGAGCGAGCGAGCGAGCGATATCTTTCTCTCTCTCAAAGTATAATTTTAATAATTTTGTTTTTTTTTTCGTGTTGTTTTTTTTTGTAATTTTTTTGCGATGGCGAATTTTGTTAAGTACTTATTTTTATTTTTTTTGTATTTTTGTAGAACAAGTGTTAAATTCTTTTTGTATGTTAGGTTTATTTATGTTCGTTTTACTGTATTTTTTTTGTTTTTCGATATATATGTAAAGCATAGACGCTAGGAAGAGGAAGAGGAGGTATAAGTGTAAAATTTTTTGTAACTCTGAGCATGATATAAATACAAGGGTATGCTCTTCCGATGGACGAATTTAGGACATTCTTGCGCAGCAGCCTGCCTACGTCACATTCGTACAGCCTCGGCTACGTTCGGATCACTTCGGCCCGATAAAATATGGCTGTTGCAGGCATACAAACGCGTGGTTGTTGACGTTGTTGTTGCTTTTTACATTGTGTGTGCTGTGCGCTGTGACAATGAGTGCTTGTGCAGTGAAAGGTTGCAACAATTCTTACCTAAAAGGAATAACAATAGAAGGAAAGCCAGTGAAATATTTTAGGTTTCCCAAAGATGACGCAATTGCTGCAAAGTGGCGTGAAGTGTGCAAAAATGAAGTAAATACGACTTATGGTAAGAGTCAGTTATTTCATATTAACGTATTAGAAAAAATTAATAAGTCACAATCAGTTACAATCTCTTATAATAATTTAATCTGCAGTATAAAATAAAAGGTGTTAAACGTATACGCGATAGTTAACTTTATTAGCCCAAGGCGAACTCCAACCGAGAAATTATTTTTTTTGGCGAATTTCACAAACAAATTTCGTATTATTTAATCCGATTCTTAAACCTTATCGAGAACATAGAGTCATAGTTCATGTTTTGAAGTCGAATCTAAATTTATATTAGAAGTCAAAATGTCAATAAATTGATGTGAATGTAACATACAGTTTATTTTGTTTAGGGAGGATATGTTCTAAACACTTTGATACATTGTGCTACGACAAGCCTGCACAGCAGATTACTTTGCAATATTCTCCTTTAAGAGGACGAAAGCTAAGATTGGATGCAATCCCCACATTGCATTTATTTGAGGAATCGCATGTGGTTCAAGAATTTGATGCATGTGTCGAAGATGCACCTAAGATGACTGCTAAATCCCAACCCGCAGCATTGGATAGCATTGCAGGAGATGCAATAATAACAACAGCTACTGTAGATTATCCTACGATAGTGTAAGTTCAAATTGTATTCTTTATTTCATTATTTTTTATTAAAAATAAATCAAGTCAAAATTTATAAAAAAGAAATCAAATATATATTTAAATTTTATGATATTTTATTTATATTTAGATGATTAATTTTTATATACTTTATGTATTTATATATTTTATATACAAATATAATAAATAACTAGGCAAACAAGAGTCAACGCGCGGATGGATTTTGCCTATGATAAGAAATTAAATTTAAGTTTTGTGCACAAAGCACATTACTTGGTATTTCACCAAGTATTAAAATAAATTAATTGGTCTTAATTTTGAGATTTATTTAATAAAAATTCCTCTGTACCCTCCTAAAGATATAGGCGAGAAAAATATCGAGGCGAGAGTCTAAGTCGGGAATCGAACCCGAGACCTTTCGTTTGCAGAACGAATGCTCTTCCAACTGAGCTACTTAGTCTCATATCTCGATACCTCGATATTTTTTCTCGTCTATATCCTCAGGGGGGGTGCAGGGAGGTTTTTATTAAATAAATGTCAAAATTAAGATCAATTAATTAATGTTAATACTTGGTGAAATACTAAAAAGTAATGTGCTTTGTGCACAAAAATTAAATTTAATTTCTTAGCATACGTAAAATTCATCCGCGCGTTGGCTTTATTTGTTTAATTATTTATATTTGTATACAAAATATATAAATATATAAAGTATATAAAAATTAATCATCTAAATATAAATTAAATCTTATTTGCCTAGTTATTTATTATATTTGTATTTATATACCGAGAGCCTTTAATTTTTATACTTATTATACTTTATATATTTTTGTATATTTTAACGCAATCGATATATCATATAGTGATTTATATTTATTTCATGATATACTTTCAGAAAAAATCTACAACTGGAGTTGGCGAAAACGAAGGAGGCGCTTATGCAGTCCGAGAAAAGGGTAGAAAATCAGATGAAAGAAAAAGTTCATGAAAATATGTACAGAATACTGAAGCAAGTATTTACGCCAGGGCAGATTAAAATGCTGCTCAATCCACAGAAGAAACGTGTCGTCTGGTCTTCCGAAGATATTGCAAGTGCGATATCACTAAGAAGCATTAGCCCGAAGGCTTATCGGTATTTGCGAAACGTTATAAAAATACCGCTCCCTGGTCTGTCAACGATCCGAAGGTGGGCAAGTCAAATAAAAATAAATGTGGGTGTGTTAACTCCTATATTACATTGCATGGAATTCAAGGGTAGGGGCATGCAAAAGTTTGAAAAATTAGTGGTCCTAACATTTGACGAAATTTATTTAAATAATAAAATAGCTATAGAAAAAGAGACACAACAAGTGGTAGGGCCACACAAAACTTGTCAGTGTGTTATGGTTAGAAGTTTATTTTCTAATTGGAAACAACCCGTCTATTATTGTTATGATACAGCGATGACCAAAGAGACTGTCTTTAATATTATAGCATGTCTTTATAACATAGAATATACAGTTGTTGCTGTAGTAAGCGACATGGGTCCGGGTAATATGGCTTTGTGGGCTGAATTAGAAATCGGGATTGCACCTAAAAACTCTTTTTTCCAGCATCCTTGTAACGCTGATTTAAGAGTTTATGTGTTTGCAGATGCACCGCATTTGTTGAAACTGCTAAGGAATCACTTCCTCGATCAAGGATTCAACATAGATGATCGTCTAATAGATAAGAAATGTATCGAAAAAGTTTTAGCGATAAATGTTAAAGATTTAAAAGTCGCATTTACGATATCGCAATATCACTTAGATGTCAAAGGATCCGAGCGACAAAAAGTCCTTCCTGCTGCCCAATTATTGTCAAATAAGACAGCTTGTGCGATTGAATGGTGTGGGCAGAAACATTATTTAGAAAATACAAATTGGAAAGAAACATCTAATTTTATAAAATTATGCAATAATTGGTTTGATGTTTTTAATTCTTCGAATATGTATGGTAAACACGAAGGTAAAAATGCGTATGGCATTGATTTACAAAAACAAAATACGATTTTGTACGAAATGACGGATCTCATGCACAAAATAAAAATCGGAAAGCATAAAAAATTACTATTATTCCAAAAAGGAATTATTGTTAGTAATAATTCATTAGAACAATTGTTCATATATTTAAAAGAAAAGTATTCCGATGAAAATTTTGTCATGAAATACGTTATCACGAGGCGTCTGAATCAGGACTTACTTGAACATTTTTTTTCCTTTATTCGGGCTACTGGATGTGCATACGATCACCCCACGGCATTAGATTTTAAGTATAGGCTTAAAAGATATATTTTAGGAAGACACTCGTCTAATCTTTTTTGTAGAACTTCTAATGTAACAATAAGTGAATCAGATGTGTCTTATTTCATGTCTCCACTAAGTACCAAAGAATCTTTGGTACTACGTACTGAAAGTTCTTCGGTACTAAATGGAGACACGAAACAAGATACATTTGACGAGCAAGTCTTAAGCAATATGTTGGCTCCATATATTGTTCAAGAAGAGCCATCACATTTTGCTGAAGAATTGTTTGCAAATTATGTCGATGATGAAAATGATGATCCTCCTCTATGCGATTTAAGTTCGTTTAACATGTCTGTTGAACAAGAACAACTTTTAACATCGTTAGATGAGTTGGATGTCATTGACACCATAGAAGATGAAGGTTTAAAATATCTCGCTGGCTACGTAGCCTATAGATTTAAACATAAATATCCTAATTTAGGTACAAAAACGTGCTTCTTGCCAGTTAATGTAGCCAGTCTAAATAATGATGTGGACTGGCTACAGTTTATTTCACGTGACAATTGTATATATCCATGTAAAGAACTGTTAGAAACTGCGCGCGTTATGAATATAGAATTCATTAAATTCCACGGTTCGTTACTTTCTAAAGATAAATTTATTTTTAATACATTGGCGGCAACAATAACAACTTTAATACATCCTATTAAAATCCCTAAAGAGGTAATATTATGTTTAGTAAGAAGTCGAACGTACATTCGTGTACGTGAAATAAATCGTACGATTTCAATACAAAATAGAAGTAGACAGAAAAAAAAATTGTCAAAATTTATTAATAATAAAATTAAATAAAAAGATATTATATACATGTAATTATACATACATAAATGTAAACAATAGTTTTCCTTTCCATTCATAAATCCTCAATTTTTCAAGTAAAGTACTAAAATTTTATTTATTTCCATTTCAGCTAATTTTTACTTTATTTCACTTCATGTGTTTTGCAAAAAATATACATACATAAACAATAAAACTGCTACATTAATGCTACTGAAAAATAGTACAATTAATTTATTAACAATTCATTTTTAATTAATAATTTCAATGTATCCAATATTGTTTATAATGTATTCCGAGATTAATTTTAGTTTAGCTAATTTATAAACTGATGTGGCACTTTTTATTTATCACTCTTGTGAGCCTTTCGTTTATTCCATAATTACATTGTTTATTGTTCATTTAATTATTTATTATATATTTTATTTTACTGATTGTCCCAAGTGGCGATGGATCTTACCCATCGTATGTATGCAGGTAATGAGCTGCCAATTATTAAATATCGATAAGAAGAGAGAGAAGATTACTCATTATTAAAACTGTGCAAAATTTTGTTAATAAAATTGAAATAAAATTATTTTTCATCTTTCTCTACGTGTACTTGGCAAGCTAAGCATAAGCGCTTCGAATTTGACGCCTAATGATGACGTAGTCAGGCTGCAATTCTCATTGGTTAGCTGGCGTTACCATGCGCAAGAGCATACCCTTGTATTTATATCATGACTCTGAGGAGAAACAATAAAGATCTATCTATCTATATAATTTTCAACGAGTCTCGGAGGCGACTTAGGAGCAAGTAGAGAGGTGAGTGGGCGAAATAATATTTATATCTATTGCGACCTTTATTCACCCTTTGTTCTTCTCGAGGGCCCGACCACCATCACCATCGTCGCCACTATCACTAGACACCCACGTCTAGTGATGGTGGCGACGATGACGGCGGTGGTACGGGGGACTCGGAGGAGCGAGGGAATTTGTAAATTTAAATGTCTCCTTTTTTTTTTCGTTCTCCAAAACCCAAAGAAACACCCGAATGGGCCCTCGCGGTCCTGGAAGCAGTGTGGCGATATGGGCCGGGTTTTATGCGCATGCGCGGCCGAAACAACGGCGTATCATGTTAGTTACCAAGTGGGCGCTAAAGTTTTGGCGGCGGGCGGCGGGCCTAGTGACAGCTGACAGCGAGCAGTAAAGGTTAGTTAGGTAAGTCGATTAATTATAAATAATATTATTTATTATATATTTATTGATATAATAATATTAAAATGGATAACGTAGGAAAAGGAGCAATTAAAAAACAGAGAATTAGGAAATTTCAAAAAGCATGGCTAGATGAAAATATTTTTAAAGGATGGTTGGCTCCTCATCCTGTAGAAAATAAAGCAATTTGTATTATATGTAATAAGACCATCAGGTGCTGCAAAACGGATTTAATTAAACATTCTGAAACATTTAAACATTTGGAAAATTCGAAAGAAATTAATTCTGAAAAACATAACGCGACTGAAAATACAAGCACATTAACGCATAAGGATAAAGTCAAACGCGCAGAAATAAAATTAGCTTCTTTTTTTGCAGAGCATAACGTTGCTTTTCGTACGGTGAATCATTTAATTCCGTTATTAAGGGGATCCTAGTCGGATGGTCGAACTCCGACGGATTTGCGCCCTCATCTGAGCGGAACTAAAATTGTCGATAATTATCGATAATTGTAGTTCTGCCATTACCGACAGCGTTATACATGTTACAGAGCAATAAAAAAGCGAATAAAAATTGTGTTCAATATATTGAAAAGACAACATCATATATTTCTATTATTTTATCGCTTTGCACGCGTATCAAAAAGTATCGAAGCGAAGCGCATAGATAACAGTATATCATATGTGTGTCTGCCTTTATTACATATGTTTCAACACAATTGTTCATACATCTGTATGCGTCATATATTTCTTATGTTTACATACATACATAATACGTATACATATATATACAAGATATTTTATTTGATACAGTAGATATTATCATAAAAATAAAAAATTTTCGGGAAAAATTTTTTATATAACAATTGTAAGATTTTGAAGGGGACACAATATCATGAAATTGTTCTTGAGTAACATTTTCCAATTATATTTAGATCTAGTTTTTTTAGAACTATCTTATTTGCATTATGTAAATCGAACTCTCGCAACATTCAATAAAAAAAATTATAGGATATGGCTAAAAAATGAAATCTTTACGAGATATTTTATAATTGATATAATTTTATATCAACTATGAAATATCTCATAAAATATTCATTTTTCGATAATTTTACCTCAATACTTATGTACAAAATAAAAAAAAATTGGTGTAAAGGAAATATATAGTTGTAAAAAACATGTAGCTGCTATAGTTTTAATTTACATACTTTTTCTTGAAAACAACTGTTTTTTACACTAATTTATTTCTCTCATTATTTTGTGCATAAGTAGAGGTAAGATTATAAAAAAATGAATATTTTATGAGATATATTTCATAGTTTATGTAATTATAAAAATTTCTTGTAATGATTTCATTTTCTACCCATTTTATAACTTTTTATATTGCGAAGATTCGATTTATATAATAAAAATAAGATAGGTTCGTTTCAAAAATTAGGTTGATCTCTAAATATCTTTGAAAAATACATTGAAGAACAATTTCACGAAATTATCCTCCTTCGAAATCTTATAATTTTTATATAAAACATTTTTCCCACAAATGTTTTATTTTTCTGATAATCCACTGTATCAAATAAAATATCTTGTGTATATATATATATATCATTGCACGCAGTGATGCCAGAATGGATACGCTGGCAGCAGCAAATTATTTCGCATAGAGTATAGCTCGGCGTACTACGTGATACGTATGTACTACTGCTATCGCGTGGTACGTATATAGATAAAGTGACACAAAGGTTGAACTATTGAAAAAAAGTCACGATATTTCGGAATTGTTGTGTAAATGTAAAATTAATAGTATTTATACAATAAATCTCGGTACAATTAGTAGCCACGCAACCTAAGTGGTGGCTTGTATGTACCGCATATGACTCGAGTTCAAATCCGAGTACCGCACCGCCTGCAAGTGCGTACGTCCCCGCACCGCCTGCAAGTGCGTACGTCCCCGCACCGCCTGCAAGTGCATACGTCCCCGCACCGCCAGCAAGTGGATAAAAATACGTCTCCGTACTGCCCGCATCTGAATACGTGTTGTGTCTGCGCTGATATGCGCAGACCACACTTTTGCAATTTTTTTAAAATGAAAATGTAAAATAATTTATTGGCAAATTGAATACCAAATTTATTTATAATTTATAAAAAATGTACATATTTATGACTTTATAAAATGTAATTATTTTCTATAGTAAGATGACATATACATGGTAATTAAAATAATTTAAAAATGTTTATACCCTATATATGTCATCGTACAATAGAAAATAATTACAGTCATAAATATGTACAAATCATAAATAAATTCGGTATTCAATTTGCAAAAATTATATTTACATTTTCTTTTATGTTATATTATATATATATATATATATATATATAATATTTTATATATATATATATATCATAAAGGCTGTAAAAAACATTTACACTGTTACACGTCACACGTACGTGAACAGTTGTGCCTCTCGTCTTCATTGCCGGCTTGGTATGAAGAAGACAGAAAACAAAATATATCTGTTCTCTTCTGGGACTCGATTCTTGAATTCATTCGCAAGAGAAACGTATACGCAAATTCGGCTCGTACAGAAAAGTTGCAAGTTGATTGGTTATCGCATGGCTTTTAGCCAGTCAACTTGCAACTTTTCTGTAAGAGCCGAATTTGCGCATACGTTTCTCTTGCGAATGAATTCAAGAATCGAGCCCCTGTACTGAGACGCCGAGCTATATACAATTTTCGATAGCTGCGTAAAGGTGCCTTTTCATGCTGACCCTCGACGCTCATTTTTAGCGTCAAAAGACGTCACGTGACCAAAAATAAAGATACCAATTCGTCAATTTTGGTCACGTGACGTCTTATGCCGCTAAAAATGAGCGTCGAGCGTCAGCATGAAAAGGCACCTTTACTCCACACGTAATTGCCTGTTGCCAGCGTCTCGAAACTGGCAACGCTGTGTCTGTTGCCAGCGTCTCGTTACTGGCACTGGCATCGTCAGTTGTCGTATGTTCTGTGGTTGTCGTCGATCTTGTGTTCTTCATACAACGATGCCGCGACGTAAGTATTTTATTTTATATAAATTATTTAAAAATAACGAGTTGAGACTTTTAGGTAAGTGTAAGTCGTATGCAGATTACGCTGCATAAATTATAATGATATGTATATAATATCTCGCTTTTCTCATTCTCATCCTCTTTCTTAGGTTATGAGCACATGCTTGGGACACAACAGTTTACGAAAATCGTAGATGTAACGTAGATGTAGCAGAAGATTTGTCATATGTCGTAGAAATGTGCTACAATCGTTACTTTCGATTGTAGCACGTTTTTATTACACGCCAAAAATTGTGCGTTACGTCTATGACTTACGTAAATTGTTGCGTCGCAAGCATGTGCTCATAACCTAAGAAAGAGGATGAGAACGAAAAAAATGAGAAATTATATATATCATTGTAATTTATGCAGCGTTATCTGTACAACTTACACTTACCTAAATGTCTCAACTCGCATGTGCTCATAACCTAAGAAAGAGAATATTGTAAGAGAAATATTTAATAAAATGCATTTTTGTAGCACGAAGCGAGGGCAGTAAGCCGATGGCAGCGGCGACGATGGCGGCAACAACGACGACGGCGACATCGCCGTCGGCAGCAAGGGCGACGAGGACGGTAGCGACGTCGCCGTTGGCATCGTCGTCGTCACAGCCGTTGGTCCAGGACCACAGGACCACAGGACCACAGGACCACAGGACAGGAATGAAAAAAGTAAGTTTTTTATACATGGCGGGAAAAAGTTTGCAGAGAAAAAAAACAATTTAAAAAATAATTTTTACTTATGTTTTTACAGCGCATAAATGAAGCAGTTAGGCGGGCGGTGAATAGGGAACGGCGTAAAAATAGGAAACATTTTTACGCCGTTCCCCCTATTTTACGTCCCCGCACCGCCTGCAAATGGATACGTCCCCGGACCGCCCGCAAGTGCGTACGTCTCCGCACCGCCAGCAAGTGCGTACGTCCTCGCACCGCCTGCAAATGCGTACGTCCCCGGACCGCCCGCAAGTGCGTACGTCTCCGCACCGCCTGCAAATGCGTACGTCCTCGCACCGCCTGCAAATGCGTACGTCCCCGCACCACCTGCAAGTGCGTACGTCTCCGCCAGTGATGCAAGATTTCACGCGCGACAGCCACTTCGCGACAGCCATCTTGCAGTGGAGGGAGTAGGTCGGCAGCGCAGAGCGCACCGAAAAGATGAGAACCCTTGTCCTTCGAACATATGTAGAAGAGGACAGGTATATATCTTTTGTCCTTTATTTTCTTTTGATAGAATAGAGCTACGAATTTCGAGCGAATCCGGAATACTGACGATAGCGAGTAGGCGATGCGACCCAATATGCAAAAAGAAAATATAAAATATAATATAAAAAATATATTTAATATTATAAAATAATATTAATAAAATTAATATATTTTAAACATAAATTAAGTAACTTATATTTAAAATTTTAATTAAAAATAATTATTAATTAATAATAATTATAATTAATAATTATAAGTATATTTTATATATAAAAATCCACTCTTGACCAATATATACGCCTTTCTATTAAAAAAGCTTTTTTATCTTTAAAGAAATAATTGTAATAAAATAATATTTTAATTTATAAATATTGTTTAAGATTTTATTCTTTTTATTCCCTATTTATTTTGTACTAATGTATGACGTACATATTGTTGCTCAACGGAAACCGCGAGAAGGTGGTGGTTTCTTCCGTCAAAAAATTTAAAATATTGTATATTGGGAAATGTATTTCAATCATTATATTCGGCTTCCCGACGAGCCGTGTTTACCTTTTTTGCGCGTGTTGATCGTTTTACCGCGCGTCTCGTCTTGTCAAGCAGCTCTCCAATCAGCTGTTTGACACAATAACAATCTAGCGACAGGTTTTTGACATTTATGTCTTCGAAATTCGTCGAGTCAGCTGTAGACCGTTTTACTATAAACATTTCTCGTTTTCGAGCAATTAGCTCTTGATCAGTATATATATTTCGCTTTAACAAATAGTATAAAGTAACGAAAAATGTGTGTTGAATTGACGAAGCCCCGTGTAAGCGAAGTTTTGCAGAAGCTTGGCTTACAGACGACCGATACAAATCTTGGATATGTAAAGTATTATCTGATAGTAGTCTTTATTTTATTGCAGTATATGCAATAAAACTTTTTCGTGCAATTCAACATACATATTAAGACATGCTGACTCCGCGTATCAACAAAATAATATTAAAAGAATACATTATCATCTGATAATAATAGTAATGATAATGTTGAGATACCAATAAAAAAATCGCGTAAATCAATATTTAAAAAAGAATGGTTAGATATTGAAGAATTTAAACTTTGGTTGCGTGAAGTGCCACATGATGAAAGTTTATTTTTTTGTTTGATTTGCGATAAATCTATCGCTAGTAGTTTATCGCAAATCCATCGTCATGCAGAATCCAAAACACATATAAATATATATAAAAAATATCTAGAAAAAAATCAATGAAATTTAGAAGATTTAAATATGCAAAATAAATCTCTTTTGCCATTTAATGAGCGTAAAAAATCCGCGGAAATCAGATATGCAGCATTAATTGCTGATAAAAACATTTCTCATCAAAATGCAACAGAGATTCTTACATTTTTTCAACAAATAGGAGAAGATCCTGACGTATTGAAAAGCATGAGCATGATTCGAACGAAATGTAAAAGCATTATTACAAACGTTTTGTGTCCGATTGAGACGGATCGTGTCGTCAATAAAATTCAAAATACAAAGTTTTCAGTTTTTATTGACGAAACATCAGACATATCTAATAATAAATGGATGACTTTTTTTGTCCGATACGTTGATTCGGAGACATTAGATGTTCGCTCGCAATTAGTCGAATTAATCGATATTGATGCCAAAGATTCAAGCGCAGAAAAGTTGTTTCAGGCATTTAAATGTGAAATGTGGAAACTGCAGATACCATTTCCAAATATTGTTGCCTTATTGTGCGATAACGCATCTGTTATGACAGGGAAATATTTATCGTTCAAAAAAAAGTTGGAAGAACTATGTCCACGTTTACTAACTTTAACATGCCCTTGCCACTCCGCTGCATTAGCAGCGCATACTGCATGTAATAAAATACCTGCGTATTGCAATGAATTTATTAAAAAAATTTCTAATTATTTGAACAGCAGCCCAAAACGTACAGCAATTTTCAGAGAATTTTGTGAATGTTTCCAAGAAACAAATCGCAAAATATTAAAATTATGTGATACACGCTGGCTGTCTCATTATTTATGTGTCGAACGACTTCTTGAATCTTGGGATACAATTAAATATTTTCTTACCGAAATGGTTGTAAGGGAAAAAAAAAATTCTGGAGAATATCTACTGTCTATGATGAACAACGTAGAACTAAAAGCTTATTTTCTTTTTTTTAAATATACTTTAAATTTCTTTAATGCATTTAATGCATTTTTTCAAGCATTAGAAACCAGAATTCATTTATTACAACCAAAATCCAAAAAATTTATTTTCCAAATCTGCAAAAATTTTTTAAAAGAAGAGCATTTACAATCATTTTCTGAAAATATTGCATTCTCTCTAAAGGAGAATCAAAAAGATCTTAATGAAGTTACTTTGGGTTCAGAATGTGAGGAATATCTTAACGAATTACTACTGGAAGGTCACGTAGACATTGTTAAAATTATTCGAGAAAATTGTTTAACATTTTATGTGACTGCTGCAGAAGAAATTCGTAAAAGATTACCAATAAATGACACATTTTTATCACAATTAATAGTTTATCAACCATTTGTAAGCTTATTTTATAATAGAGAAACATCATTCAATAACGTTTCTTTCGTCATTAAAACTATTAGCGGTTTTGATGAAGATGCTTTAAAAAAAGAATGGATTGCATTAGCATCAGATTTTACAATGGAAGAAAAACAAAGCCTCACTAAATTAAATTTTGATAATGCTTGGAAAGAAATTTTACAACGTCGAGACACCAATAATAATGCTAAATATCCTAATTTAAAAAATGTTATAAATACTATTAGATCGCTTCCAAATTCTAATGCCGATCCGGAGAGAATGTTTTCTCTTTTAAATAATGTAAAAACAAAAAAACGTAATAAATTTTCGTCGGCTTCTGTTAATGCTATTTGTGTATTTAAATCTGCATTAAAGACGAGGGGAGAAACAGCTATAAACATGCAAGTTAATGAAAGACATTTGTTTCTTATGTCGGCGGACAAATTATATGCTACTGCTGTAAAAAAATAAAAATATTTTAAAGCTACATGCTGCAGACGCTGATGTTGCCGATATACCTGGTCCCTCGTCTTACTAATAATACATTTTATTTAAAAGACGTCATGCTTATAAGCATGTAAGAAAATTGTGTATATAAATATATAATAAATATATATATATAAATAAATACATATATATATATACGTATACAATTATATGCATATATGTATATAATATATAATATATATATATATATATGCATACAATGTAAACATATATGTATATATATATACACACACACATACACATAATATATTTATATGACGAAGTATATTGGGATGCAATTCACTTTTTATTAATTAATTATATATAATTGACTTTTTATTTCTTTTTTATTTATTTTATTAATTTTTTTATTAATTTTTTTTTATTTTAATTACTTAATTATTTATTTTTATTATTTTATAATTTTAATATTTTTTTAATAATGACATTTCCCAATATACAATATTTTAAATTTTTTGACGGAAGAAACCACCACCTTCTCGCGGTTTCCGTTGAGCAACAATGTACGTCGTACATTAGTACAAAATAAATAGGGAATAAAAAGAATAAAATCTTAAACAATATTTATAAATTAAAATATTATTTTATTACAATTATTTCTTTAAAGATAAAAAATCGTTTTTAATAGAAAGGCGTATATAATGGCCAAGAGTGGATTTTTATATATAAAATATACTTATAATTATTAATTATAATTATTATTAATTAATAATTATTTTTAATTAAAATTTTAAATATAAGTTACTTAATTTATGTTTAAAATATATTAATTTTATTAATATTATTTTATAATATTAAATATATTTTTTATATTATATTTTATATTTTCTTTTTGCATATTGGGTCGCATCGCCTACTCGCTATCGCCAGTATTCCGGATTCGCTCGAAATTCGTAGCTCTATTCTATCAAAATAAAATAAAGGACAAAAGATATATACCTGTCCTCTTCTACATATGTTCGAAGGACAAGGGTTCTCATCTTTTCGGTGCGCTCTGTGCTGCCGACCTACCCCCTCCACTGCAAGATGGCTGTCGCGAAGTGGCTGTCGCGCGTGAAATCTTGCATCACTGGTCTCCGCACCGCCTGCAAATGCGTACGTCCCCGCACCGCCTGCAAGTGCGTACGTCTCCGCACCGCCTGCAAATGCGTACCTCCCCGCACCGCCTGCAAGTGGATTTATACATTCCGCACCTTACATTCCTCGCTATTAAATAAAAGGTAAAAAAAATCTATACATACCCACGTACATACATATAAACGCACTTACGTGCACGCACGCGCACACACAGACACACACAGATTTACCCACCCATTCATTCGTCCAATCACACACTCACACACAAATCTATAAATAATAGCTTGTTACTAAATCATATTTATTCTGATTTCTAGCAAGTCCATATGCGTCGAGGCTTCCGAGAAATATGGAGCGGCGTTGTTCCAAAGTAATCATATTATAATACTGTTATTATAATCATATATTGTAATACTGTATTTATAATCATGTTATTATAATCATATATTGTAATACTGTATAATCATATAATATATTATAATAATGTATAAGGTGAAAGATGAACTCTGTACATGTCGAGATAATAAACTAAAGAAAACAAAAAACAAACAAAAAAACTACAATTCTCAGAATAACTGAGCTTCTCCACGTCTAAGTGTACAATGTGCACGATGCTAGAAATCGATCCGAGTTCTCGGACGGAGAAGTTTGTAGTCAAGTTGCAGCTTTTACGGAAAAGCGGCAGTTTTATTGGCTACATATTTCTCGGTCCGAGAACTGGGACCGATTTCTAGCATCGTGGACATTGGCACATTAGATTCGAGCTTATTCTCTCGGGCTTTATATGTAGGTCTTTGAAAAAAAAAAGTAATACTGTATTATTTCGCAAACTGTGTATGCTCTATGTTGTATGTGTATAAGTACTCTAAGTAATAAACTTTTACAGTACAATAAAATAATGTATATCGATAAATGTAAATTGATAGTTCCATTCTCCCTCTAGTATAGTTATTTCTTCTGAGTTTTTCCACGCCTCTTTGCGATGAAATATAAAGGAATATAAAAAAAGTAATTATTTTATCATAAGCTTTATTATCTCTTGCAATTGCATTTTTTATTTGCTTCATAATTTTTTATTTATATCAAAATAAAAGATATTTATAGAGATGTGCGATATGATAGAATAAGCGTACGATCGAGAGAACATACATGAGAAATTGCAATAATATTAGTATATATATGTCTGTTTCATGTATGTGTATTATTCTACACGCACATAAAATAGACAAGGATATACCGTTGTATCTGTCTTTGTCAGCTCCATCTATCACGACATCACGCAACTAATCTACTGCTCTGTTTTATTCCTCAGCCTCGATTCGCACACACACATATGCGTGATTTCTTATATATAACTTTTTTATTAGACTTGCAATCTCACTTTAATTTGTTCACTAATATTTCTTCATGTTATCCCTAGCGCGTATACTATATTTTATGCACAGACAAACTGCAGAACTTTTTTTATTAAATATGTATTGTTACGAGCTGACACAAGAAGCAGACGACAAAACTGTAATTATTTAACTTTTTTTGGTTTTTACATTATTTATATATGGAATTATAGCGTACGCGATCCGTTTTTATAAATACTTTAATCGTGGAAAAGGATTTATTGATCTGTGTAGTGAATAAAAAGATATTCTACATTGATTAATATTCGCATTTGATCGGTAAGATAGACTCAAATAGGATCCCCTTAAAAGATATTTATATAGATTCTGAAATTGCACAAGATGTTTCACTTGCTCGACATAAGTGCGCAAATATTATCACAAAAATTATTGCAAAACGCGAAATTGAAAATATTGTTCAAAACTTACGAAGTTGTAAATTTTACATTTTAATTGATGAAAGCACAGATATTTCAGACACCAAAGTAATGTGCGTTCTTGTTCGATATGTGTCACCTTTAAATAAAAATGTTGTAACGCAGTTATTAGAATTATTATCTTTAGATGCGACAGATTGCACCGCGAGTAAAATTTTTGAAAATTTTAAAAATCTTTTAAAAGAAAAAAAAATTCCTATCAAAAATATTGTTGGAATGGCATGTGATAATGCATCAGTAATGACAGGACGCAATAACTCTTTTATGTCTTGTTTAAAATTAGAAATACCAGAATTAATAACATTAAATTGCATTTGCCATTCTTCCGCGATTGTAGCCAGTAAAGCGTGTGAAAAATTGCCGTCATCTTGTGAAAATTTAATTAGAGGAGTTGCCACTTATATTTCGGGCAATGCAAAAAGAAGTGCAATTTTAAAAGAGTTTCAAGAATTTTTCAATGTAGAGAGAAATAAAATTTTAAAATTATCTAGTACTAGATGGCTTGTGTTACACAATTGCGTTGTACGACTTCTCGACAACTGGGAAGTTCTAAAAAATTATTTTATTTTAGCGACAGTAGAGGATAAAACGAAATCTGCGGAAACCATTTTAGCAATGTTAAATGATAATTCAATTAAAGCATATTTATTATTCTTAAAATATTCATTAAATTTTTTTAATAGTTTTAATGCTTTATTTTAATTCATAAATTATATTCAACTAGCCAGAAATTAATTCACCAGTTAGCTCAAAATTTCATAAATTTTAATGCTCTTTAAGATATTTCTACTTTAAATATAGACGATCAAAATAATATTCAACATATTGAAAATATATATCTTGGACCCGAATGTAATACATTATTAGAAACATTATCTTTGGAATGCGCGCAACAAATTAAATTAAAATGTTTAGATTTTTATATCATAGCAGTTCGAGAAATGCTGAAGCGTTTACCATATAAAGATAAATTATTTGAACAATTAACTTTTCTAGAACCGAAGATTGCTCTTTATGAAGAAGGTAGACTTAAAATTAAAGATTTAACCTACATTGCTACGCGATTAGGACATATTGATATCACAAAGTTAGCTTTTGAATGGAGAATTTTGCTATCATGTTTTGATCATGAGCAGAAAACAGAGTTAGCGTCTTTAAAAATAGATCTAATGTGGAAAAAAATAGTAGAATTTAAAGATATTTCTGGGGAAAAAATGTTTCCAAATTTAGAATCTTTAATCGAAATAGTTCTTTCTTTTCCCCATTCGAATGCCGAGGCCGAACGAATTTTTTCAATAGTAACAGATATAAAAAATAAAAAAAGGAACCGATTGTGTAATGATACTGTTTCCGCGATTTGTGTTATTCGGTCTCATTTTCAATCACAAAACATTAATTGTGTAAACTTTGAAGTAGACGCCAGGCATTTGGAACTGCATAACGCGCAAAATTTATATGGAGAACAATGCACACCTGATGGTTCTTAATCATTTTGTTTTTTTTTTCACTTTTAAATATTGTTTTATTTTACTATTTTATTATTTCATTAATTTTATTATTTAATTATTTTATTTTGTAGAGTCACACATCTAGCCAATATTCTCTTAATGCATGTTAGTTATGTGTTTTTATAAACTTGTTTCTTTTCAGAGTTTTATTATTATTCTCTTTTCAGAGTCATAATATATCTTAATAACGTAAACTTGTGTACCTGTAAAGTAAACTTGTGTACCTGTAAAAGTCAAAGCTTTGTGCAATTTTATTTTTATAATTTTATTTCTAAATATATGATTATTATTCTATTTTTATTTCTATAATTATTTATTTTATTTAGATAATTATAATTTGTTATATAATTAAGTTTATAACATTAATTTGATTTTAATTATATTTATATTTAGAGTTTCATATATATATATATATATATATATATATATATATGTTATTAAATCTATTTAAAACGTTATTTTATTTTTAGTTTACTATAAAATATAGTTTATTATAAAATATAGTTTATTTAAAATTTATTATCCGATGTTTCTTTATTATTCTAGTACGTTAATATTTTTTGTTTATTAATTTTGATTAATTTTTTGTTTATGAATACTGGTAAGGTTTTTGGCAGTTTTCCTTACCCTTGCAACAAATGTTGGTATTCTTTAATATTTTTCTGCCAAATAAAATATTTTATTTTGAGTTATATTAAAAGTGTTTTATTTTTAAAGTTATTTTAGCCCTTTCCCCTTTTCAGCTTTTCTTTATTTTATTCTACAATAATAAATGGAGCTAATTATATTTTTATATATGTGCGCGCGCGCGTGTGTGTGTAGACAATTTTTTTTTATTTTTGAGAATTGATAAAGAAAATGTTGCATATATATATATATATATATTGTTGCGCCCCCTCGGATCTGCATCCTCATCCTCGGGATCACCCCGTATACGTTTCCGGGGGATCGTCGTCAAGGGGATTGTTGATAAACAACCTCGGACTTTCGTTTATTTTCCGACACCATCTTTAGTCTTGGTCTAGCTGTCATATCGTTTTGACGTTACGAGACCTCAGACTACTTTCCCAATATTAATTGTACTTCTTCTATTTGTATCTCAAAGGGTCGTCACTCCATTAAACACCAATCTGTTCACAATCGTGTCTTGATTTATTTCGCGCGCGAGTGAGAGTGCTTGTGTAAGATATCTCGGGAGGATTGCAAGAGGCGTCCGGAGGACGCAACATTTTGGGGGTTCAGCCGGGATAAACCGAGAAGACCAACGAGGATAATATCAACAACAAAATGACAGCGCAGCATTCTCTAAGAACGACTGTCAACGAGACTTCCGAAACGGATGCGTTGCAGGCCGCATTACGAGAACTACAAAAAATGCGTGCAGAGCGAGAACAACAACAGGCTCGCTTCGAGGCTCTTCTTCGAGAGAAGGACGATCACCTGCACCGATTAGAGCAGAGAATTTCAGCGCGACAGAATGAACAGCTAAGTCCTTCTAGTAATAGAGCTTGCGGAGACACGCAAAACGATCCTAGAGCTTGCGCGAGTACCGCGAGTGCCGTGATTATCGCGGGTGATCCGAATTACGATTTCCGCGCGAAAACGGGCTTTAAATTAAAGCCCGATGTATACGACGGAAAAGTTCCGCTGCGGGAGTTCCTCTCTCAATTTATTTTGATAGCGATCGCAAATAACTGGGACGATAAAACGAAAACGATTACTCTCGCCGCGAATTTAAGGGGAAAGGCGCGAACCGTATTAGAAAATGTCGAGAATTTTGAAGAAATAACCTTCGCGGAATTAAGATTAAAATTAGAATTGCTTTTTGGGGAAGGCAATTTGACACAAAATTATTATTCTCTCTTCACAAGTAGGAAACAAAGATTCGGGGAAGATTTCGCTTCATATGGGGCCGAACTCGAAAGATTATCGCGACTCGCCTATCCTGAATGTCCTTTCGCGGTCCGCGATAAAATTGCTTGCGCTCAATTTGTTTCTGCTTTATTAGACGGTTTTGTAAAAAGAACTCTTCAATTGGAGGGGATAACCTCCTTAAATTTGGCTATTGAAAGAGCAAAGACTATTAAAATTATTCAAGGAGAAAATTACGATCGGAAAAGAGAAAATTTCGGAAATAACGGGAAGTTTAATAAGAATTATGAACGGCAAAATTATCAAAAGGCGGAAAGGAACGACGCGCGAACTTACGCGGAGAAAAAGAAGGACGAATTCTCGAAAAATTCGAAAGAGAAAGCGAATAATTTTTCCTCTAAACAGAAAGAATGTTGGTCTTGCGGAAAGACCGGACATCTTCGTTTTCAGTGTCCTGACGAAAAGGGAAACTCGAATTAGTCGAACTTTTCGGGGAAAGTTTGACTTTTGCGGATAACACCCCGACTTTTGATTTTGTAGAATGTAGTGTTAGGAGAATGGAACAGAGAAATTATTTTTCGTATTTTGGAAGAGTAAATGGAAGAAGTTGTTTATTTAAGATAGATACGGGCTCCGACGTTTCGATATTAAATAGTGTATTGGTAGAAGAGAATTTTGAAAAAATTCGAGTTAAAAATATTAATTTGAAATATCCGACGGGAGAGAAAATTTCAATCGAATTTTTGGTAAAAGTAAAGATCGAAATTGGAAATTATTCTGTTGAAATTCCTTTATTTGTTGCAGAAATAAATGATCAATGTATACTTGGAATTGATTTTCTTAAGATAATTAATTTAGACAATGTTTTTAATGAAGCTTTTAATGAATCTACGTTTGAAAAAGATTTTCAATGTTCACGAATGGAAAATTTTTCTAAAAAAATCCCGTCTATTCTAAACCAACTTTATGAAAAAAGTTCTATTCATTTGGAAGAAATTCAAAAAGAAACTTATTATTTTCTTAAACGAATTTCAAGATTTATTCTCTTGCAATATTGTTGCTGGAAATTGTGACGTTATTGAACATGTTATAAATATTCCTTACTTCAAAGACTCTCTCCCCATTAAACAGGCACCCCGTAGGATTCCTTTACAGATGAGGGAGGAAGTTGATAAAATTATGGAGGAGATGAAAACCGAAGGATTATCGAGGAATCACAAAGTCCTTAGGTTTCTCCAGCAGTGATGGCGGAAAAATAGTTGCCCGAATTATACTCCAAAGAGAAAATCTTGAGGAATGGCGTAGAGACCAAGAGGAAGATCCTAGTGTTGCTATTATTATTCGAGGGAAAAGGGAAGGAACACGTCCACCTCGTTCTGATTTAACGACCCATGATATTTCCGCTCAAATTTATTGGACTTATTGGGATGCATTAGTTCTTCAGAATGGAATCCTTTACAAAAAGTGGGAAGCCCCAAATTTGAAATCTAGCTTTCTTCAATTAATTGTTCCTCGAAAACGAGTGAAAGAGATCCTTGAAGAAGTACATGATTCTCCTTCGGGAGGTCATTTCGGAATAAATAAAACTTTAGAGAAGGTACGGAAGCGTTTCTATTGGGCGACTTACAAACAAGATGTTGAAGATTGGTGTAAGTCTTGCAAAATTTGTGTTTCTAAGAAGGGTCCCACAGGAAAGGGAAAATCTCCTATGCAAGTTTATAATGTTGGAAATCCTTTCGAGAGAGTTCAGATGGATATTCTAGGTCCACTTCCAACAACTTTAACTGGGGATATTTGATTGTCATTGTAGATTGCTTCACCAAATGAGTAGAAGCTTTTCCTCTGAAGAATATTAGGGCAAAAACGGTGGCAGAAATTTTCATCAATCAATTTGTTTCAAGACATGGAGTACCTTTGGAGGTACACACCGATCAAGGGAAGAATTTTGAGTCAAAACTCTTCGCAGAATTAATGGAACTTTTGGGAATTAGAAAAACTCGGACTACTGCCTTACATCCTCAGTCTGATAGACAAGTCGAGCGGCAACATCAGACTATAATCAATTATCTAGCGAAATATATTTCTGAAAATCAAAAAGATTGGGATCGATGGATTCCCATGTTCCTTCTTGCTTACAGATCTTCAAAACACGAAACCACAGGGATGACTCCTGCAGAGTTATACTTTGGTCGAGATTTAATACTTCCTGTGGATTTATTACGGGGAAACCCTCCTAAACCGGAGGGAGAAGAATCGTCTTCGTTAGGAAATTTCGCTAGAACTTTGAAAGAAAAATTAGATAAAATACATTCTGAAGTTAGAGAGAAGATGATTATTAAATCTTCTCGGGTGAAAAATTGGTACGATAAGGGAGTTAGAAAGATCCTTTTTCAAGAGGGAGAGAGAGTTTGGTTTTATAACCCCCGAAGAGTCAAAGGTAAAGCTCCTAAGTTACAGAGTAATTGGGAAGGACCTTTCTCTATAGTGAAAAAGTTCAACGATGTGGTGTACTGTATCCAAAAAACGCCCAGACATAGGAAGAAAGTGGTTCACGTGGATAGATTAGCTTCATTTTTAGAAAGAAATATTGTTAATTGTTAGTTAGGTTGGAGCTCATAAAGATTATTAGGAAATGGGGGCGTATGGTGTGTGTGCGTATTTCTATTATTGAATTTGTACTGCGTAAGGAATATTTTTCTTTTGCAGTTGAAGTCTTCGAGAGGTTTGTCTGAGTCTTCGGTTAGAGAAAGATCTCCTGAGAAAGTTCCTGTGGCCGAAGCTCAAGAACAGCTGACACCTTCCAGAAGGAGACTTCCCATTTGTTTCGTTTCGATGGTCGTTTGATTCTTCGATTGAGAAGACTGTCTCGCACACGGTTTTTTTGATCCATGGTTTTCCCGTGGGACGTAGGGCAAATGCCGAGGCAGGGACTTGGGGAGTCCTCGAGGGACGATGGTTCCACGGATGATACCCCCCCCCCTTGTCTGAAGATTCGACGTTTCTTCTTCGATGTTTCTCCGGAAGACAGTTCAGTGAGAGCAGCAGAACAACAGCGAGGACGGCAGGAATTTTTTTTTACCTCGGCGGGTGTAGGGAAAAGTCTGGCCAACTTTTCTCAGAAGACACCGTTCGAGTACGGAGAAGAAGAAGGCGAAGCCCGGTAACCTGTAGCAGCAGCTCAGAGAGGGCAGGATTCATCCGGACAAAGAAGACGCTAGGATTGGGACCAGGCGTTTCGCTCGACCACCCATAGCAGCAGCTTGGGAAGAACAGGAGAATCGTCGGTGCCCTGGAATTAGCGTCAGTGTCCTGAGTCTTCAGCAGTCTCCGTGTTGGATTGTCGGGACGACAATCTTGAAGAAGGGGGGCAGTGTTGCGCCCCCTCGGATCTGCATCCTCATCCTCGGGATCACCCCGTATACGTTTCCGGGGGATCGTCGTCAAGGGGGTTGTTGATAAACAACCTCGGACTTTCGTTTATTTTCCGACACCATCTTTAGTCTTGGTCTAGCTGTCATATCGTTTTGACGTTACGAGACCTCAGACTACTTTCCCAATATTAATTGTACTTCTTCTATTTGTATCTCAAAGGGTCGTCACTCCATTAAACACCAATCTGTTCACAATCGTGTCTTGATTTATTTCGCGCGCGAGTGAGAGTGCTTGTGTAAGATATCTCGGGAGGATTGCAAGAGGCGTCCGGAGGACGCAACATTTTATATAAATCGAAAAAGTTCATATATATATGTATATATATATAATTTTATACCGATTCTCAAAAATTAAAAAAAAATTTGCGGGGCGATTAACGATACCCTTCTTTCTTGGAAATAGCGTACTTTACTGATAGCGTACTGGCCGCGCATGCGCGAAAAACCCGGCCCATATCGCCACACTGCCTGGAAGGGTGAACCACCGGGCAGAGGGGTTTTCAGGGGGAGGCCGACGAATCCCTTAGGACTCGCCATGCCGGCAAGGGTCCGTCGTCGGTAGGGGAAGGCGACCCCGACTTCAAACGCCCGGCGGTACGGCGCCGTTAGGGGGAGAACTGCTTCCCGAGCCCGTGACGCACTCTTAATTTTTTTATTTCCACATTTTTTTCCCCTCTGTACCACGCCATTGCTGTGTGTGTGTGTGTGTTGTATCTGTCAACTAATTTTTTCTTTTTTCTTTTTCAGGTTTTGCGATCGTCGAGCTTCAATACTTGGTCTCCTGCGACTCTACGGCCGATTGTCGGGCCGCGCGAGGTAAGTTAAACATTTTGTGCGTGTGTGTTTGCATGTTTGAGTGTGTTTGCATATTTGCGTGTGTTTGAGTGTGTTTGCGTGTGTGTTTGCGTGTGTTGCGTCTGTGCGCGTGTGGGTTTACATTTTATAATTATTTTTTTATTTTTTTCAGGTTCATCGCGACATGGCCGACGCCGTAAGTACCGCCGGCGTGCGGGTTTTAGGGTCGCTGCATTCACGGCCCGTAGAACGCATCGGCCCCGCGGAAGGCGTCTCGATAATCGAGGACATAGACTCCTGCCTACTATGTTGCTCGACGATCGAGCCTTTCGTTTGCGAGGTGGGCGCCTCGCTTTACACGCGTCCGGCGCGAATATCGCGCTGCGAAAATATTAAGTTGACGCGGTATCTGAAGGCGCTAGCGCAGTTTCCCGCTATTTCGGAGGAGCACCGACGCCACGGATTGGCGGTAACGGGCGATCTCCATGCTCGGGAAGTTCGGCTCTTTTCGGAGTTTCGGCTCGCGTCGGTCGACGACCGAATTTTATTTGTCGTCTTCCAGTTCGACGAGCGGTCGGACTTTTTGCGCGACGTAAATCAACACGCGACCGAGCACGAGGAGGGCCGCCTTGGTACCTGCACAAAAGCTTTTGTGCGCCAAGTAGTGCTGCATGCAGCCGCGCTTCTCGACGCAGATTGCGAGACCGCCCGCGGCGGTGCAAGTTACGCTCGGCACGACGTCGAGAGTAACTTCCCCATTTTCCAAGCGGATTTCGCGCCATTCGCCCGTCATCTCACCATCGAGTCGTGAGATCTGCGCGAGACGTGCGGCATATCCTTCGCGCGGTTTTACGTGGCGCAGCACGGGTTGCGGTTGGGTAAGGAGCCCGCGCGCGCGCTCCTGTCGCGCATCGTCCACGTGGACGTCTTTCAACTTCACCGCGCCGACACACTACGGTGCGAGGTAGCGGACCAGGCGCTGCTGGTTCGTCTAAGCGGGCGCGTCCGCCGCGACTATGAGTCGCTTGCGGCCATGTTTCGCGGATGCGTCCGCTTAGACGATAAAATCGACCGGTTTCGTGCGGGGCATTTGGCCGACTACGGCTATTTTTGCCGTCACGCCTCGCCGCCGGTCGAGGAGCACGCGATAACTTTCGCCCAGTGCTACAACGCATCGGCCAAAATGTCGCGCCCGGGCGACTCGGGCTATCTGCGGTCGTACCTGGTGGCCGGCGGAATGCCGAGGGTGGCGGCAAAAAATTCCGGCAACTGCGCGACGACGCGCGGCAATATGTGCGCGATATCAGCGCGTATAATTTAAATTACGCGCGACGCGGCCACGTGCTCCGTATCGAAGAGGTGACGACGATGGACTCGACGCGACACGAGTCCATCGCCGCCACCGTGGAGCGACTGCGCGTTTTTGCGCTCGGCGAGCCGACGCTTGTGCTGCGCGAACTGCTCGCGCGTCGGCTCCTCACGCGCGTGTCGAGGTGGCCGGAGCACTTTGACGAGACGGTCGGGGCGGACCTCGCGACGATTAGGCGCTGCGTCCACGACGCTGATTTTTGCGCCGAGACTCTCGCGTGGCCGCAGCGGCACGCGATCGCGCAAGTGGCGCGCGCCGAACTCCGCTTGCATTATTTCGTGCACGGCCGTAGCACGCGGTAAAATTACGGCCTGATGCGGACGGTATTCGCGGGCGGGAGCGAGGCCGTGTCTTTGCAAGCCGGGGTCGCGCGTCTGCGTACGTGCGCCGAGTTGGGCGCCGACACCAAATGGGACGACGCCTATGTGCCCGTCCACGCCTCGCGTCTCCCCAACGACGTGTCCGAGGCGGTGCGGCACGTCGCGGAGATCCAACGACACATGCCGCCTCAATTAGACGCGCCCGAGCACGCAGCCATCTATTTGGAGGTGTGCGTGGCCGCGTGGGCGTACACGCGGTGCTGCGGCCTGAGCCAGCCGGCGCAGAACGGCCTGGATCAGGCGGAGCTTGTACGCAAGTTGGTGAACGCGGCCACGGAGGGGGGGGGCGGTCGTCGGCATTCGGCATGGCCAATTTCTTAGCAATGTACGCCGACCGTACCGTGAATTGCACGGTCAAAATAATCAAAACCGTGACGGCCGACGTGGTTCTGCGCGCCATGGCGACGAGGCCTGACACCACCATGGCCAACGTGGTTCGCGCTAGCTCCGGTGGCCTCGGGACGGGGAGGAAGTGGAGCGACGACTGCGCGTCACGGTCGACACTTTCGACGTCTTCCCGTTCCGCTTCCTCTCTGCGCAGACCCAGCTGAACCACTGGGTGGTTATCGCGCGCGAGAAGACGACGGCGCAACGCAACGTCACGGTGGAGGGCGCGAGGGAGAGTATGCGTCTGGCGAAACTCGCCGCGAAGCAGGCGGGCCGCGCGAGACAGGCGCGAGAGGCGAGAGAGGCGAAGAAGGCAAGAGAGAGAGAGAGAGACAGGAGGCGCAAGAAGCGCGCTCAATCATCCACGTCATCGTCCTCGTCGTCCGCGTCGTCGCCGTCGCACCGTCGTCGTCCGTCCGCGTCGGCGAGAGGGCGTCGCGCGCAAATCTTTTTTTTTTTTTTTTTTTTTTGCGCTGTGGGAACCTCATGGTACCACTCACCCCCCGGGTAGGAGATGAGGGTTATGTGGGACTCCTTGTCCCCCATCATCGATCCACGTATAGATCAACGATGGGGTCCAAGACCTACCTCACTAAAACCACAGCGGGTGCCTTCGCTGGCGCTTATGGGAATGGCAAGGAACTGCCGAAGCACTACTTCTTGCCATCCCCTGGCCCTACCTTCTCAGGAGAGCATCCTCTCCGAGAGGGGGATACTCTCCCCCGCGAATTGGTCGTGCGGTCCTTCCCGGTTGTGACGCAGGGGGGCACCGCCCCCACGTCACGCCCTCCCAAAGAGTTTGGGGGCGGGGTCACGGCTCCAGTGTTCCCGCTCGAGCCGCCACCCCCCGCCCCCGGAACGAAGCTCCCTCTTCCTCCCTAAAGGGACGGGAGATTCGGCCAACGTTCCGGGAGCTTTTCTCCTGAGGGCTCCCCCCAGAAGAGGGGGAGTCCTCACCGCAGGCAGTGGTGCCCTCCCACCGGCGCTCTATGGCACCGGTGAGAGGGCCGTCACTGCCGCGTCCCTTCCCGGGGGATCACGTGCAATGGGATTCAGGATATTATCTGAGCCCCTGTTCCCCGTGCCCCAAGGCCGCGGTTCCCACCCTTTACGGGATTCGATCCTCGGCCCGGGGGCACCGCCGAGGCCCTCCCCTAGGGGAGGAACTCGGCAGGGACGGGGACAGATGCCGCCCGACTCCCGGCCGCAGGGCTTGCGCCGTGCGGCCGCCAGCCAGGCAACACCCGCCCCCGCCCTCCTCCCAGGACTCCTCCCCCTTCCGGGCCTCCCTCAAGCACTGGGCGAGAAGGGCACCACGCCCCTCGCTCAACTATTCCGCCCTTTCGGGCCTCCTCCTCCATCATTGAGCGAGGGGGGCACCGCGCCCCTCGCCCAACTCCCCGTCTAATCCGCCCCCTCCGGTGGGCGTCTTCTTCTCCTGCGTCGGGGTGGTCCACCTCCGCGCCTTTGCCTCGGCGGGCCATCCCCGTCGCCGTCCTCTCCATCTCGGACACCTTCTCGCGCCCTCTCCGCCTCCTCCTTCTGCATCATAACTATTTTGCAGAAGGAGGAGACTGCCTTCCACTCCTTCTCCCCCTTCAGCATCTGCCCAACTATGTTGGGCAGATGCAAGTCTCTCCCTATACAATCCACCAGGACTCCGCGCTCCTCTGCCCAAGCTGGGCAGAATTCTAATGTATGCTGCGCGCAGTCCCGGTCTTCCTCGCAATGGTGGCACTGTGCCGTGCGTTCCTTCCCTATTTTACACAGGAATTCACCGAAACACCCATGTCCGGTGAACACCTGTGTAGTGTGGAATGATGTCCCGCCGTGAGACCTCTCCATCCATTCCTCTAACTTTGGTCTCACGGCCCCGACGACTCTGTGCCCCGAGTTGGTGTGGGGCACATTTGATAGGTACTCATCGAACTTCCCTATCATTTGTCGCCGGGCTTGGAGTCTTAGTATGCCCTTTGCTTAGTATGCCATAACCCTGGCCGTTATCTGCACCCCCCCACCCACGGAGCTCGCGCTGCCGCCGGTATACTCCGGCGTGCATATCAACGACGAGCTCCATGGGAGGCATGCCGGCCAGGGTTATGGCCGCCGCATGCGACACGGTCCTATACCCGCGGACGACGCGAATGGCCACCCTACGTTGGACACGCCTTAGCGTGTCCTTAATGTGTTTAGTGGCCATCGCGGCGTCCGCCCAGACTGGCGCTCCGTAAAGCGCCACAGAGTTGACCGTATTCGCGTAAAGGCGGCGCACCCGATCATCTGGTCCTCCCAAATTTGGTAGTAGACGGCTCAAGGCCGTCGCCACCCTGTCTACCTTAGTTGCCAGATGATCGAAGTGATCTCTGAAACTCCAAGTTCCGTCTAGCAAGAGTCCCAAGTATTTGATATTGGGACCCAGCCGGACGGGGACACCATCCACTTGGACATGAGCCGTCGGAGGTTTTCCCTTCCTTCTGTTGTGGAAAAAGGCCGCCTCGGTCTTCCGAGGGGCCACTCCGAGACCCATGCCCTTTATAAAACGCACGGCACATGCCACCGCCATCTCCGCCGAGCGTGCGCGCAAACCTACGCCAAAGCAGCAGCGGCTGACACCGCTGCCCACGCCGGCAGAGATGTCGCGCTGGCTGACGCCGCGCGACACAACACCGCCGCGGTCGCAGCCACCGTCGCCGCTATCGCCGGCATGGCCGCAGCCGCCTACTGAGCGAGATCAAGCAGGAGCAGCACAAGCACCACCACCACCACCACCACCAGCACCATCCTGCTCACGTTGGTCGAGCCACGACCGCAAGCCTATCGCCGGAACGTCGCGGGACGTGACGCCGCCGCCGCCGCGAGATCAGCGACCTTCCTCGTCGCCGTCGCCCATCCTCGGTCTTTGTCGCAAGCGGCCTCCACCCAACATCGCGGAGACCGAGACGGAGCAGGAGGAGTAGCAGGAGGGCGCACCTTTGTCCTCGTCGTGGGCGCCGTCGGAATCGAGCGCGGCAACACGTGGCGAAAGGCCGCCTAAATCCACCAAGACAAAGATCGTGCGGCAGACGCGTTTTACGGTGGACCACGACGAGGTCCTGTTGAGGCACGCGTTCCGAATCTCAAACGCGACTAATTTTAAAACTTGGTCACTTTTCCGAAAAAGCAACCTGGGCCTTTTCGGCCATTACCGCGTCCGCGATCTCTTAGGACGACTCGCGCAACTGGCCGCGGGAGAAGCGTCGCCGGCGTTTAAGGAGTGCCAAAAACAATAGCTGCATAAGCTGCGCAATTTATTGCGTTAAGGTTTTTTTCCATTTTTTTTCTTTGTAAATAGTTTTTGGTGTAAATAGTTGGTTCTTTTTCCTTTGTTTGTAAATAGTTTGCGTTCCTGCGTGTGTGTGTGTGTTTTGTACATAGCGAGCGAATGTGTGTGCGAATGCGTGTGTGAATGATGACTCGATTAAGACGACCATCGGCTCTTCGATCGTCGTCACGCGCCGTCCCCACCTCCCCGTGGTTCGAGTCGGGCAACGTCCGTCGACTGACTCTCGACGGACGGCTGACGGGGCTCCGGCTTTTTCTTTTTTTTTTTCACAGACACCTCTGAGTGATGGAGCGAAAAAATAAAACAAGTTTACTCCAATCGACTCGTTATCGAGCGAAACGCCTTTTAAACCCAAGAATATTCAAACGCTCGTATCTCGGAAACCAAGGCACCTAGCGGCCTCCGCAAAGTCGCGTTCGACGCGTCTCGACGAGTACTCGATTTAACCTAACCACGTCCAGGTAGTAAAATTAGTCATTTTGACATCAAATTACATCAAAATGACTAATTTTGCTACCTGGACGTGGTTAGGTTAAATCGAGTACTCGTCGAGACGCGTCGAATGCGACTTTGCGGAGGCCGCTAGGTGCCTTGGTTTCCGAGATACGAGCGTTTGAATATTCTTGGGTTTAAAAGGCGTTTCGGCTACTTGGGATATTATATATTATATATTAATGTGTAATTTGTTTTTCAGATTATAAATGACACAAATATTTCTGAACCTAGTACATCTTCAGCGACATGTGCTGTTTCTACAGATACATTAAAACTGAAGCAAAACGAAAAATTACAATATACTATTAAAAAACAACATTTATATTTAATGAGAAAGCGAAAACTAATTAAAACATTAAAATATAAAGTACAAATCCTACAAGAATCAATAATGATAAATATAAAAAAGCATTAGATTCATTATTTACAAAAGATCAAATTAATGCTTTGTTAAAGAAAAACAAAAATATTCGAAATTGGTCTAATGCAACAATTAAACAAGCTCTACAATTAGGATATGGCTAGGGGGAGATGGGGAGGGGTTAAACTGGGAGAGGGGAAGATATACTCGATGGCATATGCGGACGATATGGTACTGTTGGCGGAAGAGGAAGATGGGATGAAGGCAATGTTAGCAAGAATGGAAAGATATATTGATAAAAAGAGACTGGAGGTGAATGCGATGAAAACGAAGATAATGGTATTTAGAAAGGGAGGGGGTAGGAGAAAAAGAATAAGGTGGATGTGAAAAGGGAAGGAGATAGAGGAGGTTAAAGAGATAAAATACTTAGGATATGTTTTTCAATCGAATGGCAGACAAGAGGGACACATAAAAGACAGAGTAAGAAAGGCAATGGGAATTATGGGACAAGTGTGGAGCATAGGGAAAAGGAAATTTGGGAAAGACGTAAGAAAAAGGATATGGTTGTTTGATGCGCTGGTCTGGACGGTGTTAAGTTACGGAGCCGAGATTTGGGGATGGAAGGAAAGGGAAAAAATGGAAAGAGTAGAAGAAAGATTTTTAAAATGGATACTAGGAGTAGATAGGAGGACACCCGGATATATGGTAAGGGAAGAACTAAAGAGGGATAAACTTAGAGGTAGAGCAGCGAGAAGGGCATGGAACTTTGAGAAGAAATTAGAGGAAGGAAAAGGAGGTAAATTGGCGAAGGAGTGTTTGGAAGAAATTAAGAAAAGGATAGAGAAGGGTAGAAGGATATCAGACTGGGAAAAGGAGAGGGAGGAATTTTTCAAAAGAAAAGGTTTAGAAGAATTAGCGTGGAAAGGGAAGGAGAGGAAGGAATGATAGGGTATAAAATAGTAGAAAGGAAAGAGAAGGAGGGCCAGAGGGAGGAAAGGAGGGAAAAAATAGAAGAATCGAAATTCAATAAATGGTATAAGAGAATAAGGAGTGAGGGAATACCAGAGTACCTGAAAAAGGGATGGTCGGAGATGAGATGGGGAAGGGTGACAAGATTCAGGTTAGGCAATGAAATAAGAGAAAGCAGGTATTGGAAAAGTGAAGAGAATGCAGAATATGCGGTAGAGAGAGAGAGAGAGACATGGGAACATGTATGGGAAGGATATGGGAGAGGAGATGAAGGGAAGGAAGAAAGTTGGCAAGAGGCAGTAGAAAGAATATTAGGAGAGGAAGGGAAAGGGGAAGAATGGATGAAAGAAGTGTTGAAAAGAAGGGGGAGGGATAGAGGAGAGGGAGAAAGAGAGAGAGAGAGAGAGAGGAGGGGAAGAGCTGAGAAAAGGAGAGAAACGGAAAGGCACGAGGAAAACAGGAAGCGGAGGTCCAAACTAGGCTAAGATAGAGAAGGGTTATAGCGTGTGTATGTATGTGTATAGGCAGGTTAAGAAAAGAGTAGAATAAGTTAATATAAATAGAGTGTAAATAGAATAAGTAAGTAGAATAATGTAGGATAAGAAATAAATGTACGCTAAGAGAGGCAATGAATTGTAACCCCTTTGGGGAATCTATAAAGGCATATTTAAATTTAAACAAGCTCTACAATTAAAGTTTGCTTGTGGAGTTAATGGATACGAGAAACTCCATCGCCAAGGAATACCACTTCCAAGTTTACGAACTTTGCGACGTAAGTTACAAAATTTTAATTTTGAGTCTGGAATTTCCGATAAAATGTTTGAATTTCTGACACATAAAAAGAGTATTTTAAAGAAGAAACAGATCTAGAGTGTGGATTAGTATTCGACGAAATGGCGATTACACCACAAAAAAGTTATGATCCTTCAATGGAATCGCTAATAGGTGACATAACATTTCCTAATGAAAAAGGTAATGCAACGCGTGCCCTTGTATTTATGCTTGTTGGAATTGCTACTAGGTGGAAGCATGTAGTGGGATACCATTTTACTGGAAATAGTTTTAATAGTGAAACTTTAAAAGAACTTGTTTTTCAGATAATATGTAAAACAGAAAACATTGGTTTTCGTGTGAATTTTATCACATCAGACATGGGTCCTGGCAACATTGGACTATGGAGGTTATTAGGTATTAGCACTGGAAAATGTAGTATAATAGGCAATTATATTGTACATCCATTTGATTCGAGTCGTTTTTTATATACGAGGGTTGTCTGAAAAGTTCGCGGAGCGCCATCTTCAAATCAATAATAGAATTATATAGTGTAGTACATTTTCAAGTTTCATTTGTTATATTAACATATGGAAAGTTTTAAGTCTATCTGTTAATTCATTCTTTGTTTACAAGCCATTCGATGTTGACGTGTCAGTGCATTTTTTAAAATGGAAAAAATTAAGCACCGTGCTGTAATTGAATTCTTTGTAAAAAAAGGATTGAAAGCAATGGAAATTCATACTGAAATGGTAAATGTGTTAGGGGAGTCTGCTCCTTCTAAAACGATGGTTTGTAAGTGGGCATTTGAATTTAAACGTGGTCGTACAAGCATCGAAGATGATCCCCGTAGCGGACGCCCAAAAAGTGCAACAAAACCAGAAATCATCCAACAAATTCATGATATGGTAATGGATGACCGGCGAATAAAAGTGCGTGAGATTTCTGAGGCCATAGGCATCTCAAAAGAACGAGTAGGTCACATTTTGCATGAAGAATTAAAAATGAAAAAGCTATGCGCAAGATGGGTGCCGCATTTGCTAACAATTGATCACAAACGCATTCGAATGCGAGTTTCTCAAGAGTGTTTAGACCGTTTCAACAAGAATAAAACCGATTTTATACGTCGATTTATAACTATGGATGAAACTTGGGTTCACCACTACACACCAGAGACTAAACAACAGTGGACAGAAGCCGGTTGTTCTGCACCAAAGAAGGCAAAGACGATTCCATCAGCAGGAAAAGTTATGGCGTCGGTGTTTTGGGATACAAAAGGAATTTTGTTGGTTGATTATCTTGAGAAAGGTAAAACGATAACCGGAGAATACTATGCAAACCTTTTGGATCGTTTGGATGAAGAAATTCGTAAGAGAAGACCCAGATTAGCGAAGAAAAAAATCATTTTTCATCAAGACAACGCACCTGCTCACAAAAACTTTTTGGCATGGAAAAATTAAGGGATTTGAAGTATGAAGTACTAGAACATCCACCTTATTCACCAGATTTGGCCCCCTCCGACTTCCATCTGTTTCCAAATTTGAAAAAATTCGTATCTGGAAAGCGTTTTGCGTCCAATGAAGAGGCAATAGCAGCCGTGGAGGAATATTTTGCAGACCTTCCAGAATCGCACTTTAGAAATGGAATAGAATTATTAGAGAAGCGTTGGACCAAATATATTGAAGTTTTGGGAGATTATATTGAAAAATAAAACTAAATTTTTAGAATTATATATTGTTTTTTTCATCTCCGTTCCGCGAACTTTTCAGACCACCCTCGTATCATTGGTGACCCACCACATATTTTCAAAAATTTGAAGCAATCATTAATTAATAATAAAGTGATAACCATACCAGACAATTTAGTATTACAATATAAATTATTTTCGAATAAAATAGAATTAAGACATTTCAACGAACTGAAAAGTATTCAAGATAATTCGGAACTTTTATTAACGCCCAAATTACAAATAAATGACATCAGATGCACTAATAATTTTAACAAAATGAAGGTGAACAAGGCTAGAAATGTCTTTTCAAATAATGCGAGCAGTTCATTTGAATTATTAGCAAATGAACATAATATAGAATTTTCCACTACTTCATGGTTTGTTAAAATACTTTCTAAATGGTTTTCCCTTGTAACCTCATGAAGTTGTAAATTAGCACTTGGTACAAAATACGAAAATACAAATAATAATAATATTGATTTTTTAAACGAAGTTATTAATATTTTTATGCAATTAAAAATAGGTAAAGGTGAATTTAAGCCAGTACAAAGAAGTTTTATAATCACTACAAAATCAATAATTGATTTAACTGAATATCTCATTAAAAAAAGAAAATTTAAATTTATTTTGACTTACCGATTTACTCAAGACTGTATTGAAAATCTCTTCTCTGAATTAAGAATGAAAAATGTCATACCTAATTCACTACAGTTTAAAAATAATTTAAAATTAATTGCAATTGCAATGTACATGAAACATGTAAGTAATAGTAACTATGATTATGATGATAAGGAATATTTTTCAGAATTTCTTGAATACATATCAGAAGAAAACCCCACCAAAAATATTCAATATAGTAATATTATAAAAGATATTAACAATAATATTCCATCTTTTAATAAAAATATTGTATCAAAGATGTCACATCTTGAAATGAACTCTTTAATTATATGTTTAATTATATTTTGTATACATATATATACAATTTAAGAAACATTAAATGCATATTTTTCAGAATTTCTTGAATACATATCAGAAGAAGACCCCACCAAAAATATTCAATCTAGTAATATTATAAAAGATATTAACAATAATCCGACATCTATAACATCAGATCACATTTATTTATTTATTATTTATTAATATTGAGAGCCGATTAAATAAAAAATATTTCTTAAGTTTACGCCTGGGCCTAATCATGGCGTTATTTACAAACATCTATTTAGAAGGCAAATGAAAAGTATAGGATCGAAAGGGTCTGAATAGCTTAGTGGTAAGAGCAGTCGCCCGGAAAGCGAAAGACGCGGGTTCAATTCCCGCTTCAGCGACTTTTCGGACCTATATTTTTCTCGTCTATTTTTCCATTGTAAGTACGAGGTTAATTGATAATTAATCAAATGGAACTCAGTGATCTCAAACCAAGAGATACTGTTCCGAAAAATTAGAAATTAATTTTCGCGCTTGGCTCTATTGGCCGACATCTATAACATCAGATCACATTTATTTATTTATTATTTATTAACAATAATATTCCATCTTTTAATAAAAATATTGTATCAAAGATGTCACATCTTGAAATGAACTCTTTAATTATATGTTTAATTATATTTTGTATATATATACAATTTAAGAAACATTAAATGCAAAGAATTTTGTAATAACTATACTATCTAGATGTATAATATACAAAAAATAGTTGATAAATTTATTTTATAAATTAAATTAATTTTGGATTTTAAATAAATAAACAAAAATTTTTATTATTATAGAACATTCAGTTTTTAACTACATTGCTAAAATATACAATTATTCAATTTACCATGATTCAAATTTCAGCGGGAATTGACAAGAAATGGCGGACCAATCAAAAGTGGCTACCTTATGGCCAGACTCTGATTAGAGGATCTCTAGTTTGAAGTATACGCTCAGTCTCGGACGACGTTTGATTGTCGGATCGCTAGTTCCTGGTAGCGACTAGTTATAATTAGATAACTGAAGACCCTAGATTTAGTTAGTAATTAATAATATAAATGCTTGATTCTAATGTAAACAATCATATGCAAAGAGAAAAATTATTAATTATCCTTAAATTCTAAGTATCGATGCAGGAAAAATTGTAGCGCGCAAAAATATGGTTTTGCGAAAATGACGGGACGTTACACTAGTTTCAAGAAATGGTTACTAATTGGACAATCGTTGGTTAGTTCGAACTAGCTAGTGGAAGACCCTAGATTTTGGCGAAAGCGTCTAATTCTAAACTAAATAACTACAAGCGAAAAGCGACAATAGTAAAATTATTATTTATCTAATTTCTATTAACTAATTATGCAGGAAAAATAATAGCGTGCAAAAAATATGGTTCCGACAGATGGCGGGACGTTACAATTGCAAAGCGAACAGTTTGTCTTTTGTGTGGTTTTGAACCTGCTTGTGTGACAATATATGTGATTTATAGACATTATAGGGTGCTTTCCAGCTATGTACGCAGGCGACACTGTGTAACACACCTCCGCAAAATTAGCCCCCCCCACTTTGACTTTTGTAATTTTTTTTTTACCAATCGTTTGGTGGTCGTTTGGTAGTGTTTGGTACCGCATTAAAAACTTTTGGTGGTCTTTCGTTTTTTTAAAAAATCAATTTCAAATTTTTACTCTTCTCTTAGCCCCCCCACTTTGACTATTGTAATTTTTTTTTTTACCAATCGTTTGGTAGTCGTTTGGTAGCGTTTGGTACCGCATTAAAAACTTTTGGTGGTCTTTCGTTTTTTTAGAAAATCATTTTCAAAAATTTTACCCTTCTCTTAACCCCCCACTTTGACTATTGTAATTTTTTTTTTACCAATCGTTTGGTGGTCGTTTGGTAGTGTTTGGTATCTCATTAAAAACTTTTGGTGGTCTTTTGTTTTTTTAGAAAATCAATTTCAATTTTTTAAGGTACCATTTTATGCGCAGCGTACTGCCGCAGCAATTCGCTCCTATTGATTGAAGTTCAATTGAATGAACAGCAAAGGCAGCAAAACAAGAGAACACGCAAGATGCAATTAGTTGATTCTAATTATTATTTCAGTTATTATTGTTGATATCAATAATAAATTTTAGGAATACAATAGATAATTATGAGAATAACAAGTAAAAACCGTAATCTTAACCTTAAAATAATAAAAAAATAATGAAATAAGGCTATAGCACACACTTTCCGTAACCGTAAACATAACCGTAACATAAGGATTTGATCAATCGCGTTGCTTGATTTATTTGACATTGGTTGCATGTCAAATGAATCAAGAAACGCGATTGGTCAAATCCTTATGTTACGGTTATGTTTACGGTTACGGAAAGTGTGTGCTATAGCCTATATGCTTATACGAATATTGATCACGTGACTGATTTGCTGCTGCAGCATGCTGCATATGAAAAGGCACCTTCAGTCAATATTCTCCTCATACTTGATTATGATTGGTCAATTTCTATAGGCTTAGGGCTTGAATTACTTATTGTAGACCCGGTCTAAAAATGAACAGACCTCATGCTCCCGCCCTGAGGCCCGTTCTACAATACGTCGTATGTCGCAGTCGGATGTCGGAACGTAAGCGATGGTCCAATGAAAAAATTTCTTTTTCGAAAACAAAATTTTCTCATTGGACCATCGCTTACGTTCCGACATCCAACTGCGACATACGACGTATTGTACAACGGGCCTTTTATTGATTGTACAAATTGTTTTTTATTTAAAATTAGAGTGCTCCGGGGTTTGTTAATATTATTACTTTAATTGTGCAAAAGGATTTATCAATCTGTATAGTTAACTCATAATTATCGGTATGCAACTAGTCACATACTCAAGTAACTATAATTGCATACCAATAATTATGAGTTAACTTTACAGATTGATAAAACTTTTTGCATAATTAAAGTATTAATATTAACAAACTCCCCCCCCCCCCCGAAGCGCTCTAATTTCAGATAAAAAACAATCTGTATAGCCAATAAATAATTTTATGATCGATCTAACTTTAAATTCTATCGGTAAAACAAGATGTCCGTTTAGCATCCCCTTTTTCAAAACATTGATTTTATTTATTAATAGTACACAGTTTTATTGCACAATTCTAATAGTTAATCTCAAAATATATAAGAAATAAAATTTATATTATTTTATTATACTTAAAATATTAATATAATTTTAAATAAATTATAAATAAAACTAATAATTTATAATTGTTATATTTGTGAGCGTCTAAATAAATTAAAAACTATGTAAATGTATAATTATTTTTATTATATTAATTTTTACTTTTTTTTACAATTAATAAAAAATTTGATAATTTATTATAAATATATATATACCTTTATAAATATATATATTATAAATATATATATACCTTTATAAATATATATATTGTAAATATATATATATATATATATATATAAATATATATGAGTAACCATTTACGTTAAACTGGTTATATAAATAAAACTATTCAACACTGAATTTTTCATTTATCTGCTTTTACTAAAATTATAAAAAGAAAATTTAATCAAAATAAAAAAAAAATAAAGAATTTAACTCAATTTAATTATTTGGCAGCAGTGACTGACAAAAAAGAACTTAAAAAAACTTAAAACTTAAAAAAAAAAAATTTTTAATATCAAAGAAAGTAATTTCGCCTATTAAATGCTATAATATGTTTTCGTATGACTCTTTAACGTATATAACGGCAACGGGTATTATCTCAGTGTTCGCCCTACAGGATTTTACTGACGTATTCAAATCATTGAACAATTCCCAATGACTATCGATTCTTCTGCAATATGCAATATAATGATTTGATTCCCAATGTATTGCACCGATAAGTCTGTAAAAAAATTATAATCCAAAGTTATAACAATGATAACACAGTTTTAAACTGTGACGATAACATGCAATGATATATTATGCAACTGGTATAATTAATATTTGTTGAAGTTACCTGTACTTAATATTAACTAAATGTATAGTAGTTGGGAAATCTGATAATCTACATCCCATTGGCTTTGACGATTTGACGTTTATTCGAATATCTAATTCAATAAAAAGATGAAAGTTTAGCGATATCGTAACAGTGCTTTTCCCTGAACATCCTTTCTCGGTACATTTTACATCATAATAACATGAAACGCATTGAAGTGCCTTTTCCATAGCTTTGAAGCCCTCTGTAGCGATAATTTTGTGATTGACAGTCAAAAACAATTGAGATGTTGTGGTTATTTTGCAATCCGGATTTGAACATTTGAATACTTTGAATGCACTTGGCTCATCAGTAAAGAGTTTCTTCCATACAATACTAACACAATCTTCAGCATCTATTGAAATTGATGTTATATTTCCTATTTTAATAGATTGTATAGGTTTATTGTAATAAGGAATTAAAAGGGACGATCGTATTTGATAAATTTTTGCTGTTGGACCGGTTTCAGCAAGAAATAAAACAAAATTTCCTATTTCATTGACCGAATTTTTTAATACTGACGCGTAATAATTGTCGTCAAAAACACAGCATAGTAAAATATGCACAATGGAATCAAATGCACAAGTATTATATATCTTGTATATTATTTTACCAACTTTAACCATGCCTGTGCAAGAACCGTTTCGTAATAAATAATTTCTTTTTGTGTTTTTATTTATTTGAGCATTGACATACTTAATTTCAGGATATTTCCTAAAATAAAAACCTTTTTTTTTGTTTCTGTAATTTGTAGAAACATTTGCTGCACTCGATATAATTTCATTTTTATTCTGTTCTTCAATCTTGAGAATTGCTTTAGTTAGCTTTGCTTCCTCTTTTATTTTCATTTTTCTTTCTTTCTCTTCATTCTTCATTATTTCTTTCTCTTCATTCTTCATTTCTTGTTTCTCTTCATTCTTCATTATTTCTTTCTCTTCATTCTTCATTTCTTGTTTCTCTTCATTCTGTATTCTTTCTTTCTCTTCATTCTTCATTCCTTCTTTCTCTTCATTCTTCATTCCTTCTTTCTCTTCATTCTTCATTCCTTCTTTCTCTTCATTCTTCATTCCTCCTTTCTTTTCATAGCTTAAACTTTGAGACTCTAGTAGGATTTGAATGTTATCGTATGGTGATGATGCTGACAATGGCTTTTGGATATTGTAGGTATCACTATGCGATAAGTTCGACAATGGTTTTTGATTATTGTTAAGATCTTGATTATTTGTCAATTCCAAATAATAATCATTCCAAAACAGTCTATTGTTATTTTCAATGACTTGAGTCAAAAATGCATTGTTCACATTATTTTCGTCCGAATTATCTATTGGTGTAAGTTTTTCAGTCTCATTATAGATTACTGATTCTGACGTGTCAGAATCAGACGTTTGATAGTTGTAATTAGATACTTCTACGGAAACAGGATCAGTTTCATCATTTGCGATAGTAGATACTGAAAATATATTATTTTTCAGTCGACCTTTATTGCGCCAATTTTCGTAAGACTTTAAATCTGAATCATCTGCATTCTATGCGTAATTAACACATAAATCTTTTGCGGGTACATTAAAATTGCCATTTTTCACACCATCAGGATGTATAATGGGTGAAACTGTAACGCTATCGCCTGTTAAAAAAATATTGCATTTATTATCAGATGATGCGAAATCCTGAATATTTGTATTTGGTATCTCATAGGTGAATTCATCTTCTGAATGCGAGTCGACACAACTCTTGGTTTCAGATTGATATTCTTCTGATATATTGACTCTTTTCGTAATAACCGAATTTGATGTCTTTGTTAACCGTTCTACCTTTAAATTTGTCAACTTCGATTCGAACGTTAATACACCACCAATAATATCCTTCAGATGGACTTTTAAAAAATGATCTATACGCACTGGCAACCGCTTTATTAATGGATTCCCTGTTAGTATGCGAGTTTTCAAATTATTAAAATATCCTTCTACATAACTCGATGTTGCATGTTTTTTATCATTAGGCAATGTAACACTAGTCCACAATGGGAATTCTGCCGCGAGTATAATTAATCTTTCTGCAAATTTCGGCAAATAAAATGCATTTAACTCGGATCTGGTCTGCGTAATTTTTTTAGCATTTCTTAATATTCCATCAATCCACTTTCTTACGGACATGATATCGTTATCATACTGTACATCTCCCAGAATAGAGTCAACGTCTTCGAAATTAGCAATGCCGTCGCGATCGGGTATATCAATTATTTTTGTAGCCATTGCAATACAAGTTTCCAATTTCTTACGTGCAACTTTTGGTGATATCATTGTTGATGCGATTATTGAGTCTTCATAATCATTCACCGCAACGATGATAGTTAGAAAAATTAGTTCTCTGAACTCCTCAAATGTTTCAGCATCTATCATTAAAGCTACACACCGTATAAAAAACTCACGTATGCACGCGTGACTGATTTTTTCGAAGCATTTCCATCTACTCACAGCATGTATAAGATGCGCGACATCTACTCGAATGTATGTACTGGGCTTTGAAATTTGACTTTCAGTACCATGGGACATAGCTGCAAATTGGTCAGCGACATAAGATTTTATAGTTTGATTGTTGAATGCGAGAGACATGGCGGATAAAAGAGCACGAGAATAATCAGATACAGCCTCCTTTGGCTTATGTGCGCCATTTCGAATCCATGTTTTTAACCAATATTCTATAAATTCTGTAGTATGTCTTTCTGATATCATTTGAGAAACTATTAATGTAGTATTATTAAAGTTGATGACTATTGCAGATAAAAACATGTGTCCTGTTTCCATTTTATCCGATCGTTTGATAGTCCGTACAATACTTCCCGTTGTATCAACATTTATGAATGACCAATTTTGTAGCCGACAATATTCATTATATGCATGTAGTTGTGGTGTCGTCATATAAAAAACATAGAAAGGGTTTGACCCGACTGCTTGTATGGATCCAGCGTAGGATGGAGTGATGATCATCCCTTCAATGGTTCGTATCAGATCTCGACCATCAGTCGGTTTGACATTCAATTCTGAATCTACATATTCTTTTTTCGCTTGATTGAGAACACTCGGTTTATACATATTTGGAGGTTCTATCTCTCCAATTTGTCCATTTTCCCTTGCTATTCTTTTTCGGTAGTTTGAGCATCCCTCTATTGCGACTTCTTTACCAATAATTTTTCTTTTCACACCTCGAAGGGGACGCTTTACAACTTCATGATTATCAAGTGAAGTATCTCGAGTTTTTATTTTTATATGCAGATCCTCGTCAATATCGGGTTCCTTTTCAACGTATCCGAAGAAAGGATTACAACATTTTTTACTTTTACATTTGCCAAAAATTTGTATGTAATGAAGACTGTTTGGCGAAGGATGTACTTTTGCTCTCTTAAATATGTAAGCACATGGGAACCGATAACGTTTGAAAAAGGCGTCGAAAATAATATCTGTCCACTCATTTGGACTCAAGATGTTATAACTTCTACCTTGTTCGCCGTATAATACAGGAAATCGTGGCTTGATTTTGTTCCACAATTCAACATTCAAACTTAAATGAAACCAAGTCTTGAGCGATGTAAATTCAGGATTATCGCAAAATTCAAAATTGGAATCAACTTCATTCCTGGATCTTGATTGCTCAAAGGAATTTCCGCTAAGAGAAAAATCTTCACTATCATTTCGAATGATGATACCCTTATTCAACCGCGCAGTAGACAAAATGGCCCGTCTGTCTTCACGAACAGCTGTATATACATCGTGCGCGCTCCATTTTAAATTCAAATCTTTACTTATTTCAGTCCAAACGCTTGATGTATATTTTGGCAGTGCTGAAGTTTTGAAATGTTCAATATATTTTTCTAAGATTTTGATGGCTTCTTCTTTTGGAACTCGCGATTTTCGAGGCATTTTGTTACTTTGAGAATTACTTGTTCTTTATATATTTTATTTTTTGGTCTATTGTTATTTTTTCTTCCATCTTGTTATTTGTTTCATTATTTATTTGCTCGCCGATGTGCAGAAAGCTCGTCGATATGCAAAAAGCTCGCCAATATGCAAAAAATTGGAATCCATATTGTGTCGATTGCATTTGTATTCACCCGAAAGATTCATATATTTACATAACTTATCTTGATGAAAATACTCATTGTGCAGTTTACTAAAGTTAAAAGTTTTAGAAATTTTCACACTTTTTAAATTGAAATATTCCATTACTTAAACTTGCATATAGATTGTATATAAATAAAATTATATCGAATATGGTGAATGATCACAATTGAATATTTTACGCTTAATATCCAAATTTCTCTCTATATATGTATGTAAAAAACGTTAAATATTTACCTTAATGTAGTGTCATAGGTGTGAGATAGATTAATATAAAGCCTGTCATCCTGCTATTATTATAAATCATTTCTTTGATCCAAGTTACTCATATATGTAAACAAATATATATAAATTTAATATATAAATTGAACTGAAAATTAATATTTAATTTTAATATCCAAATCTCTCTCTCTCTCTCTCTCTCTCTATATATATATATATATATAATATATATATATATATATATATATATATGTATTATGTATGTATGTAAGAAAACGTTAAATTATACCTTAACATAGTGTCATAGATGTGAGATAGATTAATATAAAATCTGTCATTCTGCTAAATCTTTCTATCCTTCTTGCTAAATCTTTGAGAGAGTTCATTCATCTTATAAAACCTCTATAATTTTTATGTGGCTCTTCAATAGAATTCATTTATTTGAATTATCTGAAAGTAAAAAATTATAAATAAAAATCTTATCAACATACATTAGACAAAAAATAAATAAAGAACGCGCAGAATTGTTTTAACATATCCGCCCTCGTCGACAGGCGACTACAAACTTTATAATATTAGGTCTGTTTGTTTTCGATGAACTAACTTGAACTGGCTGCACTTACTTAGTTTAGAGGTTGTCTTTTTCCTTCTAATGTTGAGCAAAAAGGATAACCTCTGAACTAGTGCAGCCAGTTCAATACACGGTCGTATATGTAAATTGACAATATGTAAATGAAACAAAAATAAATAAATAAATAAAATAAATAAATAAATAAATTGACAATAGGTAAATTTCGTTTTCAAAAAAGAAATTTTCTTTAGGGCGGGAGCATGAGGTCTGTTCATTTTTAGACCGGATCTACAATAAGTAATTTAAGCCCTAAGCCTAAAGAAATTGACCAATCATAATCAAGTATGAGGAGAATATTGACTGAAGGTGCCTTTTCATATGCAGCATGTTGCAGCAGCAAATCAGTCACGTGATCAATATTCGTATAAGCATATAGGCTATAGCACACACTTTCCGTAACCGTAAACATAACCGTAACATAAGGATTTGACCAATCGCGTTTCTTGATTCATTTGACATGCAACCAATGTCAAATGAATCAAGCAACGCGATTGGTCAAATCCTTATGTTACGGTTATGTTTACGGTTACGGAAAGTGTGTGCTATAGCCTTATTTCATTATTTTTTTATTATTTTAAGGTTAAGATTACGGTTTTTACTTATTACGGTTATTCTCATAATTATCTATTGTATTCCTAAAATTTATTATTGATATCAACAATAATAACTGAAATAATAATTAGAATCAACTAATTGCATCTTGCGTGTTCTCTTGTTTTGCTGCCTTTGCTGTTCATTCAATTGAACTTCAACCAATAGGAGCGAATTGCTGCGGCAGTACGCTGCGCATAAAATGGTACCTTAAAAAATTGAAATTGATTTTCTAAAAAAACAAAAGACCACCAAAAGTTTTTAATGAGGTACCAAACACTACCAAACGACCACCAAACGATTGGTAAAAAAAAAATTACAATAGTCAAAGTGGGGGGGGCTAAGAGAAGGGTAAAATTTTTGAAAATGATTTTCTAAAAAAACGAAAGACCACCAAAAGTTTTTAATGCGGTACCAAACGCTACCAAACGACCACCAAACGATTGGTAAAAAAAAAATTACAATAGTCAAAGTGGGGGGGCTAAGAGAAGGGTAAAAATTTGAAATTGATTTTTAAAAAAAACGAAAGACCACCAAAAGTTTTTAATGCGGTACCAAACACTACCAAACGACCACCAAACGATTGGTAAAAAAAAAAATTATAAAAGTCAAGGTGGGGGGGCTAACTTTGCGGAGGTGTGTAACACTGGGTGCATCCAGTAGCACGATCGCTCAGTGAGCGCTCAGTGAACTCCCTAGATCTGTCTATTGGATGCAAACGCTCCCTAATCTGCTCACTGTGAGCGGTCGCCATTTTCGTGAGCGTAATTTTTTATCGCTCACTCCGCTCACTTTGGTGCTTCTTTTCACACTATTCAAATCCTGATTGTTTGATCCTTGAAATCTAACTATTATAGAAGAAGAAGATATCCTGATGTAAGTAATAAACCATTTTTTGTAAATTTCTTGTATATAGAGTTTTGTTTTTTAGGTAATTATATTAGGTAATTATGAAGGAGAGGGACTTCCTAACCAATTTGGCTAAAACTTCACAATTTTGTGTATTTTGGTGCATAAAACATGAATATATAAATTAAAATTGTCGCTCTTAATTAAGAAAAAAATTCTTAAGTACTAAAGTTGACAGTTGTTTGGTGAGGTATCTGACATGATGTATTTATACTTTATATTTTTAGACTAAAAAGCATAAACTCTATTTCTATTATCTTTTTAAAGCAGATAATAATTTATATATTGAAAATCTATAAATACAAGGTATAAATACATCATGTTAGATATCCTAATCACGCAACTGTCAACTTTAGTACATAATTTTTTTCCTAATTGAGAACGACAATCTTAATTTATAGATTCATGTTTTACACACAAAATTGTGAAGTTTAAAGTAAATTGGTGAGAAAGCCCCTCTCGTTCATAATTATTATTTTTTATTTCTATTACATGTGACATACTTTGTAGAAATATATATATATATATTTTCACTTAAGTATGTCATATGTACCATAGTTACAATAAATATTAGATTACGATAAATATTAGATCTTAATTTCCACATAGCCTCGATTAATCCAAAATAATCACTAATATCTTATATTTCTTATATAATTACCACAACTATATATATATTTAAAGGTAGTTCGAATTAAAAATAGTGTTAATATAACATATATTTGCAGAGAAAGATGTCATTTATAGAAAAACAGTATCTAATTGAAGGTATCTTATATAATATAGTAGAAACAAATCAAGTTCATAGCAGAATAGCAAATTGTAAGTTTAATAATTAAGTATTTAATAAAATCAATTAAATTTGCTACAAGAATTATAATATAATTCAAAGAATACATAAGATATACACATGTAAGATATACAAACGGACCACCCTAATAACTCTTCAGTATTGAAGTTTCAAGGAAAATGATCCTAATAAAAGTTGTAGGGATTTAAGTGAGCTACCTTATGATGACCTTGACTTTGACCTCAATTTTCAAGGTCATTTGAAGGTCAACTTGTGTTTTTCAAATGGGAACCCATATTTTTGACCTCGGATTCTGAAAGAGCGCAAAATTTTACGTTCAGATATGTATCTTTATGGGAGGTCGAAATGAACTGTAGAGGTCATTTGAAGGTCTGTTATTGGTACGAAATAGCTGGTAGATCGTGGTTTTTATGAAATATGACCCGAATAAAAGTTGTTGGGATCAAAGAGGGCTATAAGCTGGTGACCTTGACTTTGACCTTGACCTCCATTTTCAAGGTCATTTAAACGTCAACTCGTGTTTTTTAAATAGGAACCCCAATTTTTAACCCCAGATTCTGAAGAGCGCGTTCAGATTGTTGAGCATTCAGGTTGTTGTAGGAGTCAAGGCAATCGTTGAGGGTCATTCAAAGGTCAAATAATGATTTGACCTTGAGAGCACCGTGCAGTAACGGAATACGTTGTCAATGTTCACTTGATTGAATAAAATATTAGGTAACCATTGCCTGCGTAGCAGGCTGGATTCTTAGACCCCATGTGATCCAGCCACTGAAGGCAAGATCGTAATGATCCAAGGTCTAGTAGCTTCCGAAATTAGAACATCGTTGAAAAAAATCGTTTGAAATGTAATTACTAAATTCAACAGAATTATTCGGACTTGTCTCATTGTAGACTGTACAGTTCAGATAGCCCCGTAAAAAATATTCAAGCTTTTAGATCGTGTGATCAACTGAGCAGCCGATTCTACCACTTCTCCTATGGGCTTCTGGTGTTAGTGTTACCTAGTCCAAGTATAATAAATCAAAAGGGAGATTCTAGCTGTTCCGTTGAGTGTGATTAGGATAAATCCAAAGCAGTATAAATTTCGTGTTAGAATCAAAATTGTAGTATGGATTAATGTTGGAAAATAGAGGCTCACTCATGTTGTCATTAGTAAAATATTATGAATGAAATTGACTAATACTCACCCGACGTTGTTCTGATGCAACTACGTATTTCTCTACAGAGCATTTCATTATAAAAAGTTTCTCTCGAATTAAACAGTCTTTTTTGGAAATCTTCCAAGTGTTTTTTTGTGTTCAGTCAATTTCTATCTCTAAACTATGGCGTATGTACGACTTAGTGAGCAGGAACTATTAATGATGCGAGGTTGGGATGATCTTCAACGTTCTTACTCGCAAACTCGAACAATATTTAATGAAACGTTCCGAGATAATGGTCAGCCGTTAATTTCCAGATCTACAGTCATTCGAACTGTGTAGCGATATGAAACTACTGGTGGAGTAAAAGATCGGAGAAAATTTGATCCCAACAACTTTTATTCGGGTCATATTTCATAAAAACCACGATCTACCAGCTATTTCGTACTAATAACATATTAGACCTTCAAATGACCTCTACAATTCATTTCGACTCCCCATAAAGATACATATTTTAACGTAAAATTTTGCGCTCTTTCAGAATCCGAGGTCAAAAATATGGGTTCCCATTTGAAAAACACAAGTTGACCTTCAAATAACCTTGAAAATTGAGGTCAAGGTCAAAGTCAAGGTCATCAGAAAGTAGCTCACTTAAATCCCTACAACTTTTATTGGGATCATTTTCTTTGAAATTTCAATACTGAAGAGTTATTAGGGTGATCCGTTACTTTTGGGACACCCTGTATATATATATATATATGTATATAATTTTTATTACAGATCCAAAGTTTGCATCAACATATGTGCGTGATAATTCTTCGCAGTTAGAATTTCAAGTACAAACTCAAGTACAAACTGCAACAGAAAATGAAAATGGTTAGTAAAACAAGCATATATATGTTACAATAATAAATTATTATATGAATAAAAAAAAAAAATTATAAGAATATAAATATTTGTATAAGGTCCTGCGCACGATAGAAGAATAAGAATTAAATATTAAATATTATTGAAAAAGAGAAAGAAAAAGAAACTGCTCTCTTTCTCTCTTTCTATAATATTTAATATTTAATTCTTATTCTTGTATTGTGCGCAGGGCCTAAGAATATTAATATTTTTTGTTAAAATATTTAACTTTAACTTATATAAATTCTATAAATGCGTATGCCTGTACATACGTTTATGTTTGTCCATTTTTATTTATTGTAATGCTTGTACAATAGCATTTCTTTTGTCATGGCCACTGTTATCATTTCCATTATCATCTATTTCATTCTCAGTGTCGTTTTCTTCATCTTGTATTTCATCATTTATAATTTGATCATCATCGTCACCCTCTTTCATTAAAATAAAATTATGCAAGATGCATGCAGATGCAATTGCATAATTAATCAAAGTCAAATTATACATTTCTAAGAATTTCAATTTTCTAAATTTTCCTTTTAATAAATCAAATGATCTTTCAATTGTAGATCGAATGGAACTAAGTTTTTGATTATATCGCATTTGCTATCTTGATAAGGGTCGGCAGGCGACCCAGGCAAACTCCGAATTGATGTTGGAGACCTCACGCGGTGACAACGCGAAACTCCGATTTCAGTGTTGCCAACGCTGAGAAACTAACTCTCAGGTTTTATGTAGTGGTGTATGTCTGTACACGTACACACACCATTGCATTGGTCACGCGGACGCACGGTAGAGAGACAAGGATCGATAATCACGTTATCCTTGTTCCTCTACCGTGCTGATCACGTGCTCCACGCGAGATACGGCCCGAAAATGCTTTCTGGTCTTCCGTAGCAGAAGGCAGTAACGTAGCAAGGCTAATAAGCACCCACGTTTTGTAAATTTTATATATGCTTATGCACATATGTGCGTATATTATATATAAATATATATATATATATATATATATATATATATATATCACTAAAAATTATATGTATGTTTTATAATTGTCTAATGATAAATAATAACAGTAGCATAATTGAGAGTGAATTAGTATACAATATATGTTAGACACGGGTACTTTAGACTTGACAATTTATTGCTTATACTTTTTTATCGATACTTTATGTATAGTCAGCGCGATAGAGAGACAAGAATAAGAGAACGAATATAAATTATCATTAGCTTGTAGCAATCATAGATTGACGAATATGTTAATTATTCTTCATTTCTTTTCGATTATTGATGTTATTGTATAATTTGCTCCATAAATACTTATAACGTGAAAAAACTTATGTCGAGTAATGTATGATGGCTCAATGCAAGGATGTTCAGTGTATCACCCAGTAAACTAGAGTTCAAATCAATATCAATTTTTTTATAATATATTGCAATATAGAAAAATTATAAAAAAAATATATTTCGGCGATTAATTTAAACATTTTTTGAAAATATTTTAATTATTTTACTACACACACTATATAAATGCAAAATAATTCAGAAAATAAATTTAAAAAATTAATAATAAAAATCAACATACCAGCTATTTGTGTGTGTGTGTGTGTGTGTGTGTGTGTGTAGCTGCAATTGATTTATTACTTGATTAATTTATTTACGGAATTATTTTGCATTTAATATATATAGTGTGTGTGGTTGTAAAATGATTAAAATATTTTCAATATAAAAATTTTTAAGTTTATCGCCTTAAAAAATATATTTCTATGATTTTTCTATATTCCAATATATTATAAAAAAAATTGATATTGATATATTTGAACTCAAGTTTTCTACGAGATTGAATATTCTTGCATTGAGCCATCATACGTTACTCGTAAGTTCTTAAACGTTATAATAGTATTTATGTAGCAGAGAGAAAGAGATAAGAGAGAGATTATACAATATAACATCAATAATCGAAAAAAAAATCAAGAACGCTTGTCATATCTGTGTTTGTGTGTATACTAGGTGTCTGACGTAAGGTGTCACACCGAAAATATACAAGTAGATCTCGTTAAACTGAGTCGAAAAGTCCTATACCATTTTGCAAACAACCACGTAAAAGCTTCAATCAATAAAATACTCCAGTGAATATATATAATCAACAATTATTTTTATATAATAATAAGTATTTGAATATATAAAAATATTTTAAAAAATTTGTTTAAGATTATTTTAAAAAGAATATTTAAAATATTTTTTTAATATTTAAAATATTCTTTTTCTCAATTAAAAAAAATATTTTTTAATATTTTTATATATTCAAATATACTATATACTATAATATAAAAATAATTGTTGATTATTATATTGGATTATTAATTGATTGAAGCTAGAGCTTTTAACATGGCAGTAGCGTTGTTTTTTTTTTTTTTTTTTTTTACGTGTGGGAAACCTTTAAAAGGCACCCCGGTTTTCCGGGGTAGTGTGAGATTCTTACTCACTAACACCCCCACTGTGCATACGTTACCTGCTGCAATATAATGGCGTTGATTCAATGGTATCCACGCCTCTTCATTGAAAGTGATCCGCCCTTCTCCAAATCTATCTGCAACAACAAGCAAGTCTATGCTGCATACATAGATTAATATCAATATAATTATAATAAAATAAATTATTCATTATAAAATCTGCAAGGAAAACAATGTCAATTATATAATATTAAAATATCAATTACTTATAATAAAATCATAACTTTTTGCGCTTATCGGAAACAACAATAGAAGCGCTACAACATATTGTTACATATTCTTATCCCGAAAATCATTATATATAAATATTTAGTACAAAATATTGAAAAAAATATGTAATATAAATATAAAAATATAATATAAATAATAAGAAATGTAAAAGTATGATATATGCAATTTTTTCCAATGCAATCAAACTTCTATTAATTATATATTTGATTGTATTATTTTTGAGATCTTTTCTATTTTAAAGTTTTAAATGCAGTACGATTACTCATCTCATGGGATAAAGATATATAATAATATGTATACAATGTACAGTAAACAATAGCAAGCAATGTACATATAAACATACATTTAAATATCTAATATCTTTTCTATAATTTAAAGTTAATAAAAATTTAAATTAATGTAATTGCTATTGTTTCTGTACATATTTAATAAACAACACGAATAAATAATTCGAGTGAATCGCAATTTAAACTAAGTTAAATGATTGCGTCGCAAAGTGACCTCAACCATATTATGGGAAGTATACTGTATAAAATATTTCTTGTTATTTTACATGCAACTTTGTTTATTATGTGTTTCTATACTTGTAGCTTGTAATTTGTTTAATTTTCATCTACCTATTACTAAATATTTTTGAAAATAGTACATTGCAAAACAAAACCTATCTGATATTAACACTTTGCGACGCAATCACCTCAGTTCAAATTGCGATCTAATTTGCAATGCACTATTTTCAAAACAAAAGTATAACATAAAATTTAATTGTCATAAATAAATTTAATATTACATATATAAAATATAGAATGGGCCCCTCCAACGCCCATTCCCGTGAGAATGCAACCAATATTCTTTTATCGTCTCTCCGAGATTTTTATGTTACTATATGTTCTGTACAATGACGATTGCAGATAACTTCTACCATCTTATTTTATCATTGTTTATTTTTACATAATGGCAGCAATAAAAGCTTACAAAGATGGGTTAAATAATGAAAAATATTAATTCGGAAAAGGCAATAATTTGTTGCTTTCTAGAATTTTAATTAAATGACGTCTCATGCATTTTACGTCACTGGAATATTTTTCATTACAAGGATTTCCTTTCAAGGCTACAGTTGTAGCGAAAGCCGCAGCATAAATTCCACAAGAGGTGCAATCCGGTTGTGTTTGCACTTCTTCGAAAATTATATCATATTCGTTTATCTTGGGATAAAGAAGGCGAATATATTCTTTTTCTTTAGCATGCAATTTATCGTACGTAGTATCAGGTAAGCTGTCGTACACGTGAAGTTTGGTGCCATCAAAATAAATGCATCGCCAATGATCTGTGCAATTTCCGCCAATAATTTGTAAGCTTTTATTGCTACGACTAGCTTCATTTATGTGCGGGTATTCTAAATATAACACACTTTGTGTTTCAAAGCAAGAAGTCTCTCTTACAATGCGTAAAAATAAATCTAACGATTCATCATTTAATTTACTATCTATGGGCAAAACATTATTCTTTACTAATAAAAGAGAAGGTATCACATCATCTAACATTTTTCTTAGTCTTTTTATGTCATCCTCAGTTACATCTCGTTTTTCGAGTAATCAGTTATAATGCAATCGTCATCTTGCTCTATTTCTGGAATAGCAACAGTGATAGTAGTGCTTTCGATAACACTTTCCACTTTTATGTCATTTTTCCGAGCCGCTTGTGCTTCGATGACATATTGCGGTTCCCGAATAGGCATATTTCTTGCTACTCTACTATCTATTATTTCAGCAACCAAGCAGTCCTCGTAGAATCGTTTAAGCAGTGCTGATATAATTTTTTCCCAAAATCTGTCATCACGCTCGACAATCGTGTACTTCAATCCAAAGGGTGTCCACACAGCAAAAATGCAATACTTTCTTTGCTTTATATGGAGTTGTCCCTGCACTTGGAAGTAGTACGCGTGTCTTTGATTCATTCGAGTGTCATCCGTTTTATCAAATATTCTATAAATATGTGAAATCTTATTGAGCATTGCAGTGATAGGAGACACATGCCGCGCCGCATAAGGACATTTAATCTCAACGATAGTATCGTCTCCGACAATGCCGTCAGGCGTCGCGGCAAGATATGGGATAGTTTCATCTATAAATATACCACAATTATTAATTTCTATCCCTAATTCCACCTGCAATTGCTCTCGTGCCATCATCTCTTTTTCTTTACCCCACTCAACAGCCGCGCCCGTCAATCGAAGAGGATAAAGAATTGCTTTCACAAGATTTTGGCACGAAGTTGTTTCTCTTCTGCTACAAACTTTTTCAAAGTTTGAAGCAGTGAGAAGATTTCGCCGTACGTTGTGCCACTCCAGGTTTTCATGCTGACCCCGTGTAGCACACTCCAATACAGCATAATTACGTTGTTGCTCTAATAACATTTCATAATGATTAAGTCTCAGCTGTTCGTACATATTACCTTCGATATCTGGCCGTTCTACATTTGGTCCATAATCTTTATCAGCCGTTATTTTAGCGGAAAATTTAGATGTACGAACAGAGAGACCTAATTCTTTCGCCGCACGTGTTCGTTGAAGTTGGTTGGCATTTTTATATTTCTATTTTCAATGATTTCTGTTCGTTTCGGTGGTTTTTTTATCCATCGCACGACAAACAGAACTCAAGGCTTGCGAAGTATTACATTGCAATACGGCTGCTTTAACGCGTGTTTGATAAGAGCCTTTCATGGCATAATGAACGCGCTTGCCACCAATAAATTTACTTATAATTGCATTACAACTTTCAACAGAATTACTAGTAAATTTATATAGTAAGCTATCGCCATTTTCTATTATGCGTTTCATAGCATTTTCTACTTTTTCTAATAATCCTGCACGTTGTAATTGGAACACAAGATTTTGCTCGCCTTCTTTCTGTTGTCCATTACAGAAATATTGAAGCGAAGCACAATCTTTATGTTCACCAAATACATGGCTAGGTATATTATTTAAATCTTCAATTAATTCTGAAATTTTTGTTTGCCAACTAACTTTACGATTGCGACGAAAGTCGACAGCCTTTACAACAGCGTTTCGAATTTTCATAACGCTGCTATCAACGGCTTTCTTCAATTTTGAAATATTTCTACCACCGGTACTACTCGCTTCACGTATTTTATTACAAAGATTGCGGAGAAGATGATTCGTGCATTCAATCTTCTCCACAACAATATTAGGATACGGTGGAAAATCTCTTAATTTTTTTAATACATTACTATCACCGTCACCGATATATTGACTATAAATAAGGCCATGCATTTCTAAACTAAGTCGGAAGCCTTCGAGGATTATATCACTTTCCATACTGGTGGAGCTCTGATTACTTCCCCAATTTTTAAAACATGTATGCTCTTTTGCTACTACATTAATTTTAGCTGCTCTCGCGCAGACAATACAATATTTATTACGGACACCAACAAATAACACTTTTTTAGAATGATATCCCGTAATAATAGCTGCTCCGGATGGAGAATCGTAACTACCAGTACGGTAGGATCTCTTCATCCACGAGCCGTCTGTTATCACGGGTATATGCGGAATGCCGTCTATGACATCTCCTCTTTCGATTGCCAAACGTTTTTCCTCTTCGCCAGCCACGCGCATTTCTTTTTCCGCGGCGGCGGCGAAGGCTTCCGACATTTCATTATAATGTCTTATATATTTTTTATTATCCATGCATGGAATATCTACAGCAGCAAGAAGTTCTTCAAGCTGCTTATGACCAGTCCCTGTCAATATAGTACCGGATACGATACCACTATTGACATCCAATATTCTGTCATCTGTCGGTTCACTACAAAAGTCGAATGATCTGTTACACATTCGACATATGACAGAAAAATTGCTTTTCAGACCGTCAGACTTCTTTTCGCGTAATACAAGATTAGCGAAACGACATTCGCCGAGCCAATGAGTGGATACTTTCTGCAATTCAGCAAAAACATGCCCAAAATCAACGATACGTCGCCCATTAATCTCTTCAGAATATAAACGATATGCGTCGATATTCTCATCAGTATGCAAAACAAAATTTTCTATATCTTCGACATCTTCGACATTTTCGATGTCTTCAACATTTTCGACGTTTTCGACATTTTCAATGTTTTCAGTGTCTTTGATATCTTTGATATTGTTTTGCATACTTTCCGATTCCATGCATGAATTTGCAGAATTGTCAAGAAATGTAAACGACTGCGGTGACAACGCATCATTATCTGTCATAACATTTGCCTCATCTGTGTATGCGTACGGCTTGTTTATCGACAAACTAGTCAAATTTTCACAAAATTCACGAACATCTGATAGTGATCCCACAGAAGCATCATCATCGAAAATATTTATATTTTTTTCAGATAATAGAGAAAATGTATCCATAGATAATGATTACGATGTCGACGTGTCATCATCTACATTTCTCTTATTCTCGCATGCATGTAATGGATTTATTGTACCTGGAATTTCGATGGATTCCGATCTAGATCTTCTTCCGGAGTCCTCAACAATTCTTTCTTGATTCCCAAAAGAATTGTCACAAAAATTCTTGTCACGCGCTTGTCGCATGAGACGCATTTTTTGTGAGAAAGACACACGTTTTGCCGAAACTGTTTTATTTTTACTAGTATATTTAGGCATAATGAATGTATAATATGCTCTAAATAATACTAACAATACTCTAATAAATACTATAATAAAAAACAGAACTCTGCACTGACATCAAACACTGCATACAGACTGTACAAAACAATACTCTATACTTTGTGCTACTAAAAACTACACTAAACTATATTCAAGCATAAAACATAAAATTGCTATAAACACATGAAAATCAACACACCAATTACATGAAAACTTAGGTCGCATTTAGGTCGTGCGATATATAGTATTGCAAACGTAATTGCACTCGATCTCGATAGTAGATGTTTGCATAATGGCGAACCATCAACGTGGTAAGTAAATAATTGTTCTTTTTATTTATATATGTATTTATATATGTATATGTATATATATGTACATATTAGACACATAATTTTTGAAATATTGCATTTCATATTTATATAAAGTATTTATTTATTTATGACAAAAATTGTAATTTTTGTAAGCAATGATTTTTTCTAACTTGCAATAACCTATTTGACCTTTGTGTATTTATGAATGTACATACATATACGTATATGAATACGCATATACATATATATTGTACGCATTATAAATCATTTTTTTTGCAGCAATACCGATGCCGCCCGTTTCTGGCTACATGCCAGCAAACTTTGTGCCGCCCCATCATAATGTTCACATGCGGCCCGCGCCCAGAGGATACATAATTTATTATGTACAAGCACCGCAAGCTGTGAGTGTTTTGATAAAATAAATTATAATATACTATAATTAATAATTTATAATATACATTTCTTTTATTTTATCATAATTAATAATATAATTTTATCATAAAGAAAACATATTACTCCGTGTAATATATATCTTGCTATAATCAAAATATTATACACACACACACACACGCATACATAACAAAAATAAAAAAAAGATTTTATTACAAAAAAAATTATTAATTACAGTGCAAGATATATATTACGGAGTAATATGTTTTCTTTATGATAATTATTATTATATAACGAGAAAGTGAGTGTGAGAGAGGAAGAGAGAAAATAAATTTTTCTAATTGAAAATATAATTATAATTAAATTTGTAGGCTAATATTCCAACGGAACGTCGACGACGTTACCGCCAACGTCGTCGTGAGCGACGACAACAGCAGCAGCTGCAGGTGCTTCCGCTACCACCGCCGCCGCCACCACAATTTCCGCCACCGCCGCCACCACAATTTCCGCCACCGCCGCCACCACAATTTCCGCCACCACCACCACCACCACCAGCATCGCCACCACCACCGCCACCACCAGAATCAATTTATATTACGCCTCCACCACCGCCAACACATTTCCGAAATATAAGGGGATGGGAGGGAAGAAGGAATGAAAGAGGTCGAGGTGGAAGGGGAGGAAAAAAAGTTTTCCACTTTAATTTTTATTAATATATATCTATCGGAAGAGATAATAGTACCAGGGACTCGATTCTTGAATTCACTCGCAAGAGAAACGTATACGCAAATTCGGCTCTTACAGAAAAGTTGCAAGTTGATTGGCTATCGCATGGCTTTTAGCCAACTTGCAACTTTTCTGTAAGAGCCGAATTTGCGCATACGTTTCTCTTGCGAATGAATTCAAGAATCGAGCCCCTGATAATATCTCTCGTCCGGAAAGACAAGAAAATAAAATTTTAAATCATAACATCATTAATTCATTTTAATTCCTTATCATTTACAATTTACAAGCACCCGAAAACTTAACAAAATCTATATAAATATTAGATTATCCAAACTCCTGCTCTCTTATCACATATCACATTATATCTTATTATTGTCTTTCATAAATCTTTACACACTTTTCCTAACTATTTATACCATAATTTGATCCATATATGTATATTTAGTGTTATTTATTATTAAATACCAAAAAAATTTTTTTTTTTTTCTATAATATCTATAAATATATATATACACATATAGGTATATATATTTATACATATATTTATATATTTACGTTTATTTCAATTGTATATAACTAAAATAATATTATATACAAATATTATTTTATTTATACATAAATATTTTATTATTTATATAGATTTTATTTATAAATATTATTCGATAATTATAATTTTAGATGCATATAATGTGAGATACTGCGCGTGCATGAAACGATTATTGGAAGATAATTTATGTTAGGCAAGAACTGTCGCTATTCTTGTTCTTTTACATATACATATACAATACAAAGATACAAAGATAATATGAATATAGCCAATTCTTGCTAAAATCGCATACATGTCCTCAACATATTAGTATTTGTGCCTACATGGACGCTACTACATACGCGATGCAAGAGAGACAAAGACAGAACGATTATCTCTCTCCTTGTCAAGCTGTCAGTATGTTACCACGAAAATTTCCCCAGTTCCTTAGATCTAGTGAGAATCGTATCGTCCAGATTTCTCATCAAATAAGTGACATAGCTTCGTGATTTTTTTTTTAATATATTCTTTATATAATAATGTAATCAGCTAAAGAGCCCGATTTTGCATTTTTGCTCTTAAAAATTTATAATAAATTAAATACGGACTCGCGGCTAACCCAACCTTACCCGTTGCTAACTGCACATTTTCCCAAGTTTATTAAAAAATTTTATTTTCACCTTTTTTTAATAAAATAGCTCTTTAGCTGATTACAGTCGAGCTTACTGATTAAGAATATCGTAAATTTAATGAGATTCATTCAGTATTTTGGCTAAAATTTGGAATATACGAATCCGTAGTTCCCGGCCGGCCGCTGGAGGTCTCCACCATGTCTCCTGCCGACCCTTAAATGACCATTATCTTTGTATGGTACTAATAAAAATCTGCTTAAGGGTCGGCAGGCGACCCAGGCAAACTCCGAATTGATGTTGGAGACCTCGCGCGGTGACAACGCGAAACTCCGGTTTCAGTGTTACCAACGTTGAAAAACCAATTTCAGGTTCTATGTAGTGGTGTATATCCGTACACGTACACACTATTGCATTGCTCACGCGGACGCACGGTAGAGAGACAAGGATCGATAATCACGTTATCCTTGTTCCTCTACCGTGCTAATCACGTGACATGCTACACGCGAGATACGGCCTGAAAATGCTTTCTGGCCTTCCGTAGCAGAAGGCAGGAATGTAGCAAGGCTAATAAGCACCCATTTTTTGTAAATTTTATATATGCTTATGCACATATGTGCGTATATATAACAAATAGTATCAAAAATTTATATATATGTCTCCAAATTGTACAATGATAAATAATAATGATAAAATAATAATTCGCAGAGTGAACTAATATACAACATGTAAGACACGGGCGCTTATTAGACTTGGCAATTTATTGCTTTTTTACTTCTACTTTTTTATCGATATTTTATGTATCGTCAGCGCGATAGAGAGACAAGGAGAGAACGAGTATTTTAATTCTTGTCTAACATGTAGTGGCAATTGTAGATTTATAGGCTAACAAATATGTATTACTTAATTACTTTTTGATTATATTGATGTTACTGTATAAGAATACTTGCTCCATATAAATCGTGTAAGGGACCCGGACCAAAACCGATAACCGTTTCATAACCGTTTTTTTAGTAGAACAGAAACCGTAAACCGTATTGAAATTCTGATAAATTTATAACACCGGAACCATAACCGGACCGTTAAATTATTTTCGGTTTACGGTTCTTTTCGGTATTTTTTTCTGTTTTTGCGCAAATGACGGAAGTGTCATGATAACTGTCTCCTCGAAGTGCAATATTATACAATTATAATTATAAGAGTATTTTTGTGTCGCCAGTGAAGAATAAAATTAAGCAATTATTGTAAACGACCCAACTGGCTTAATTGATCTTTATTAATTCGATATCATATATAAATATACAGACTACGTTTCGACTTTTGGTTCAGGTCCTTATCAAGTCCATAATTAAAGGATAATACTATATAGAAGGAATCATTAGTAGTGATACTAGGCCGGTTCTAACCCATGGGGCAATGAGGGGGGTGAGGGGCGAGGGGAACCCTTGGCGCAGGGAATGACGTCACGCGGGGAGGGGGAATGATGTCACGCGGGGAGGGGGAGGCGTCCGCGGGGAGGGGGAAGCGTCCGCGATTTTGGTACCGGGTCCGCGAGGGGTCCGCGGGGAGGGGGAGGCGTCCGCGAGGTTAGGGTCCGCGAGGGGGCCGCGGGGAGGGGGAAGCGTCTGCGATTTTAGGGTCCGCGGGGAGGGGGAGGCGTCCGCGAGGTTATGGTCCGCGAGGGGTCCGCGGGGAGGGGAGCGTCCGCGATTTTATGATCCGGGAGGGGTCCGCGGGGAGGGGAGCGTCCGCGATTTTAGGTGACGGGTCCGCGAGGGGTCCGCGGGGAGGGGGAGGCGTTCGCGAAAGACCGCATGAAGCTTTGTTGGTGAGGGGTCTGCGGGGAGAGAGGAACGCGAAGGAGAGCGCGAGGCGCACGCGAGAGAGATGACGCAAGCGAGGCGTATATGCAAGAGCGAGAGAGATAGTGCGAGATGGTTAGGTAGCGAGATGATGATGCGGCGATTGAGAGCGCGAGGTGTTGCAGCGAGGCGTATATGCAAAAGTGAGAGAGATAGCGCGAGATGACGAGAGGTAGCGAGATGACGCGAAGGAGAGCGCGAGAGCTGATGCAGCGAACGAGAGCGCGAGAGGCGGACGCGAGAGAGAATTTTTTTTAATAATATTTACAGTAATTTTAATTAATAAGATTTTAATAGGAGGAAGGGGAGAGGACTTATTCTAAAATAAATACATTTTTTTTTTTAATATTTAAAGTAATTTTTATTTATAACTGTGTGTGTGTGTATATTTTACAAAATGTTTGTGTGTGTGTGTGTGTTTTACAAAATGTTTGTGTGTGTGTGTGTGAATTTAAAATTTAAAATATTATATACATATACTTATACATATACTTATACATAAAATATATAAAGCAGCGCCATGATGATCGAAACACATGGGTCGATATGATATTCCATGACGATCGACCCATGTATCACCACTTGTGGTACGAGGCGGTGCGTGAGGTGGTGGTTGCGAGGTGGCGGTGGGGCGGTGGCTGTGAGGCGGCAGGGCGGAACTCCTACATGACAGAAATTTTTATTAAATATATTTATTTTATTAAACAATTTATTATTTTAATAATTTTTAAATGAAAAGAAATACTTACTAGGCCCATAATGGCTCCAGAACATGTTCGGGAGGATAAGGTTCCTCCCCGAACAACTGTCGAAGGCACCACACATCATCCCATTCGCCATCAGGGACCTCTTCCTCTATGTCACCCCACAGCAGATCGTTAAAGTATCGATCATACTCCCGACTTATCCGCACCCACCTCGCAGCCACAACCTCACGCACCTCGTACCATAAGTCATGATACATGGGTCGATCGTCACGAAATATCATATCGACCCACCTGGGTCGATCATCATGGCCCACTATTTCTTCAAAATTCATTTTAAAACTTTTACGATATTAATGCGTCAAACGCTAAAAACTTTATGACGAACATCGCGGAGACAGACCCGCTCTCGGTAGGAAAAGTAGGGGATGTATGACATAATAGCTTGAACGCTTACTCGGCACATGAGATAAGAAAACAGATGGTCCGAGACAAAGATTCCATGATGAGAATAAGCATATGAATAATATTTAAAATTGAAACCACCTTCGAACGTCAATAGAACCACGTTCGAACCACCTTCGAACCACTTTCGAACCATGTTCAAACATCGATCAAACGTCAATCAACCACGTTCGTACCTCGATCAACCACGTTCAAACATCGATCGAACGTCAATCAACCACGTTCGTACCTCGATCAACCACGTTCAAACATCGATCGAACGTCAATCAACCACGTTCGTACCTCGATCAACCACGTTCGAACATCGATTGAACGTCAATCAACCACGTTCGAACATCGATCGAACCACCTTCGAACCTCGATCAAACATCAATCAACCTCGATCGAACCACCTTCGAACCTCGATCAAACATCAATCAACCTCGATCGAACATAAATCGAACCACGTACATACATCCATCAACCACCTTCGAACCACTTTCGAACCATGTTCGAACATCGATCGAACGTCAATCAACCACGTTCGTACCTCGATCAACCACGTTCAAACATCGATCGAACGTCAATCAACCACTTTCGAACCACGTTCGTACCTCGATCAACCACGTTCGAACATCGATTGAACGTCAATCAACCACGTTCGAACATCGATCGAACCACCTTCGAACCTCGATCAAACATCAATCAACCTCGATCGAACCACCTTCGAACCTCGATCAAACATCAATCAACCTCGATCGAACATAAATCGAACCACGTACATACATCCATCAACCACCTTCGAACCACTTTCGAACCATGTTCGTACCTCGATCGAACATCAATCAACCACATTCAAACCTCAATCGACTATATTTAAAAAATTATAACATAAGAATGCTGTCACATGCTGAAATTAATACGAGCACGTGTGGACATATAATACTTGTATGCGTATGAGGAAAATGAGCGAACAAAGATAATATTATTTCAATATTAATTTATTCAAAAAAAGGGTGTGACGAATCATTGTGATGATTTGACCACCAATTAAATATTTTAAATACATTTTCTAAAGCACAATTTTTTACATGTTTATCGCAACGTAGGCTATAGGTAGTATCTAAGTTGTTTAATGCAGGAATATCTTCATAGTTTGCATCCAAGGTCTCAATAATGAAACCGTTTCTCGCATCGTCCATTATATTGGTCAACCATTCTCGCTTTTCATGGCCTTTTACGTACACAAGAGAGGATGTCTCTTCTTCTTCTTGTATCATACCAGCGATAGCTGTTGTAATCAAACGCTGAGCCATGCAGTATGGAACGCTTCCATCTTCCCATTGCAATCCATGATGATTTCGAGTCAACCATGAAGCTTGACGCCTCTCCGATTTTATGAGCACACCCCATGGTACGGGGCATGCGAAAAAATAATGTGAAACAACGAATCCTCTTCTCAGAATCGCCGCTTCCTTCACGATAAATCGTTTATTGAGAATAAATCCTTGCAAATCCACAAACGTCGGTACAACCATTTTGTTGCAAGAATGTTGGACGACTGATGCAGATTGTTAAAAATCTCAATCATTTATATTACATCGGAGGAGGGGATAATTGCTGATTATGTAATTTTACGAACTACGTTGGACAAAGGACAATATTCGACAACACGATCATGCAAGATGAGACAATATGCTGTAGTATTTGCCGGTACATCTTCCTTACATTCAAACTCTATTCTCACGTCCACAGTAGAATTTTTGACAGAATCATTTTGTCGCGAACAATCAATAACTGCGAGAGGACCGCAATGTAGAAATTTCGCGATAGTTAGTACATTCTCAATATCACACCCGTAATAAGATTTGCGAAAACGAGAGTACATATCAAACAAGAGTGCGAATCTATTTTTTTCAAAATCTAAATTTAAATCATCATAGGGATAAGATTCAGAGTTTAGATACAGCTTTACGTTGGCTAATTTACAATGATCGAATACAGTAACATCTTTTGTCATAATATTTTTTCTACCAGTCTGCAGTGCAAAGATCACATATCGCGGCTTTTCCAGCTGAGAAGCAGTTTTCACAGTCCATGAATGCTTGGTTGTACTATGTAGCAGAGGAAATTCGTATAGATCCCAAGCGCGAAAACTCATGTTTAAGAATTGCCCGCTTTCCAATGCTCGTAGCAAGGACAGTTTATTAACCTCATTCAATAGTACATGAGGCATACGCCATTGTATCTTGAGTAATTCAATAGCAGCTTCAGCAGGTCCATACAAACAATTGTTGTCGTTGCGCGAACGTATCAAAATTAATTCATGGCGAGCATTAATCACAACACGTTTATAATCTTCGCAAAATCCCAATAGCATGTTGAGCGGCACGCAAAAGTTGAACATACAAATTTCATTACATGACCCATTATGTGTCATATCCCATCCAGCATTCTTCAAGATTTTACTTCTCTCGGTTGTTAAAGAAACATAATTTTTCATCGTTGAAGTTATTCCAACGTTTCTGTTGCGATCAATCTCCACACCATTGAGTTCATATCGAATTTCATCAAACATGAACGCAACACAATTATTTGTTAATATCATCGTTTCATTTGCATCTATTTTAGATGTTATCAACTTTCCCTCGACATACAAAAAACTTTCGCACGGCAACGTGTACAAATCCTGGTGGTGTATAGGTATCCGTATCTCGTCGCTATGTCCAAGCGATGTGTTAGCATATGGATTGTATGTATGTGTCTCAACCTTGACGATACGATCATCAAAGACTGGTTCATCACCAATATTCAAAATATCAATCATCTTTTCGTACGATGAATCCCAATGATTTTAAAAATTCGCGATTCAATGCGCTGAGTTTCTTTTTAGTGTAACGAGATCTCTGATTATTGTCGCTCACTGCCGCAGTTGCTCTCGCAAAAGTATTGTCCCTCGTAAAATTATTATCTCTCACGTGCTCCGTATCATTTAGCACGAGCATCACACGCTAATTTTGTCGACGCCGTACGTGCAATCTTACAGTAACTTCCTCTCCTCGAAAATCCAACAATCGTCCTTCTTGATCAACAATGCGTATCGTTAGATCAGTAATGCTCCGTACGACGATCGGGAGATAAATGATCTGTGCAGGCGTTTCCGATATCTTATATCCTGGCGGCACGCTCGGTGAAAATTCATGTATCGTGTGTACGCGCTTGTCATTACTGTACGCACCAGTGGTGACGCTACATTCTATACGGATAATATTCACGCTAATAATATTTATAGGTAAATCCGAATCATGCCATTTGTGAGGTTGCAATATACGATTCGAAGAGAATCCCAACAACGATCCTATATTGTGTGGTTTATTAAAGTTTATTCTATAGATGCATTTGATTTCGCTCTTTAGAGTATTATGATTGGCGCGAAGCGCTATTGCATCTTCATTCTGCTCTTTATTGGAAGGATATTGTGAAATTGCACGTCTCAGATACTCATCTATAGCATGTATTTCGTATGATCCTTCGGGTATTGTAATTTCCTTGTCATCGTTATCAAAGTAAAATTTATTATTCTTAGAATTTACATTCGGAATCGTATGATAAGTTCCAAAATCTGTTAAACCGAGCTCATAATCACCATTCGATAAATCTATAGCTGGAAAGTAGCTTACAGCGAGAACGCTACTTTTGCCAGTCAACGTTAGTGTTAGCGACATGTTGTCAAACTGAATCGTGATGATGGATTGACAGGTTTTATATCAACCGTTTGAAGAAATCGTAAACACAATTGTCCACAATTATTCTGATTATAATTTTGATAGGATGTGATTGTATTCTATTTTCGTAACATTTAAATATTGCACCAATTCTTTGGGTGGTCGTAGATTACCAAAACTATCGAAATATATTGATCGATTTCCCCTCTTTACATATGCTACCCAATGGGTACCGGAACCATCAACGTCATCCAAATTTACAATACCGCTCTCATTTTGTCGCACACCGTTTATTGGTAAATTATTGCGCATGAAAACACCTCTAATGAATGGTATACGCATACGTCTTGCCAGTTGTTCTAATTGTACATTAGTTGTTACACCCACAGGCATTTTTAGCGTTTTTTTTTTGACGTTTTTTTTTTTTTCTTAGTTGAGAATCCCTGTCCACGCTTGTATGGAGCGAGATAAACTCCACGACCTTCCATAGCGCGATTATGACGTTGCATTTCTTCAAGCTGACGTTGCGCAGCCTTGCTATCATTCACAGCCTTTGCGACTCCCGCTGCTCCACCGGCCAACGAACCGAGAACTCCCAACAATGGTAAAATTGGCAAGATACCACCACGCTTCGCCACAGACAGTATTCGTTTCTTCTTCTTTTTCAAAGATTTTTTCGTCTTCATCCCCATACCGAATTTTGTCTTTGCTTTCATAGCTGCCCAAACAGTCGTAGCGGCTGCTCTTTCACCAAGAGTCGAATCTCTCGCAGTAATACGTTTTCGCGCTTTCGCAGCGAGTATATTATCAGCAACCTGTCGTTCTCTGAGGGCGTTGCTTTGAGAATATGCAATGTCGTGCTCGCGACACGCGGCATCCAATGGATTAATACCTCGATCACCTCTAGCCAATCGCTTTTCCAAATGAGTCCCCGGACCGCAAAACTGATAGCCGGGGATATGTAATTCAATCGGAAGTGCGTTTATCGCGCGATTAAAGAGACCACTACCTATTTTCGTTGACATTCGCTGCAATCCTTTATCATCGGCGCTGGACCGTCGATGTGCGTTTGCTGCCACGGTCGATTGTAATGTTTGAAACATCGACGACAGGTCTGAATCTCTGGATCCGCCTTTATGTGTTCCGGAAGCTTGTCCCACACGTAGTGGATGTGATTTTCATATCGCAATAAAAGTGCTTTTGGTACAAATTGCAGCTGTTCGGCGCTTAAACCGTGAATATCGGAAGCACTTGTTAGCAGAACAAACATTTTTTCAATACTGAGTGATTCATGGTTCCGCACAGCTATAAATAGGCTCTCCATGACTCATTCATTCATTCGAGAGAAAACATGCGGTTCGTTCAGCAATCGACGATAATCAAAGTTACAAATTTCGACGATAAAACACGGTTGATGTCGGATAAAGAAATACGCAGACATGGAAACATACTACCGAATACTATACGCGGAATCATTTGCGGTCCTTCGAATTGTGGTAAAACTAACGCGTTGATTAGTTTGATTGAAAGCCCGCACGGCGTTTGCTTCGAGAACGTGTACGTATACTCGAAATCGCTTCAACAACCGAAATATCGATATTTGGAAAATTTGCTATCACCGATAGAAGAAATTGGTTATTTTACATTCTCTAATAATAGTGATGTCATTCCACCGAGTGATGCGCTTCCGAATTCCATTTTTATCTTTGATGACGTGGCATGTGACAAGCAAGATACGATAAGAGAGTACTTTGCAATGGGGCGACCCTCGAGCGTCGACTGTTTCTATCTTTGTCAAACGTATGCCAAGATACCCAAGCATCTTGTACGTGACAATGCAAACTTATTAATTTTATTTAAACAAGATGGGACAAACTTGAAACATGTGTACAACGATCACGTAAATACAGATATGTCATACAATAATTTTCGCACATTTTGTCAGAAATGTTATCAACATAAATATGGATTTGCAGCGATTGACAAGGACAGTCCGCTGACTAATGGACGATACAGAAAAGGATTTAATGAATTTGCAATACCACAAAGCACTTAGTCGCTTTCGATGCATTGATTGAGCAACGTCTAAATTGTAACATTATGAATAACGATCGTGAAAAGATTGTGTTAGAGATTGCGAAAACGAGCGATTCAATCCGTAAAAAATATCGTTTCTTGAAAACTGGTAAAATGGAGGAGGACGATGCATTGGAGAGGCATTTTAAACCAATCTCTGAACCTCTGAAACAGCTTGTTGAAAATACAGTTGGTGTTGAGTCTGGTGAAGAAAAGATTGAACCATTGAGTATGCTCGGAGAGAAAAAAGAGCTTAAAACAAAGCGATCAAATATATCATTGAGCGGTATAACTTCTACTCCAAAGCGAATCAAAAGCAGGCGAATGCAACAATTATTGGATGCAACTACTTCTACTCCGATACTAGATGTACAGCCAAGGCAATTATTGCATGATAAGACATCTATCGAGGAAATTTTCGAGACTTCACCTCAATCGCTTGTGACATCAATTCAACATTCATTACAAACATCAGATGGTCAAAATTCATTGCGAAATCACCTGGGTCTACTTGCTCAAAAATATGTGGCAGCTATATTGAGTCAAGATAAAAATTCCAAGATGGATTACGTATACGGTGTTAAATTTATCGACAAAGGAATGACGCTCGGTAATAAAAATTTCGATGTGGATAAAAATGATAATATAATTATCGATGGGTCAAAATACGTTGGAACAGCAGGTCTTTACGAGTTGGTTTTCAAGAGAATTCCCGACGATGAAATATATACTGCGAATGACTTGCAAAACTATAAAAGTATATTAATAAGAACAAATGCTCACAGACGAAATGGTAATGTGAATCAGCCTGTATTAGGTAACAAGGGATACAAATATAAATATATAATCGCACCATTATTCTCTGATAAAAAATCTGGAAAAGGTATACCGCATGCTATGATCTTAAACAATAATAAGATTGATTACGTGCATTGGAATGATCCCAACGAGTTGGTAGATCGTCTGCGATTGCTCGAAGCTTCACGTCAAGCCGGCAACAACGCCCACAGCAATGAAATATTATCGATTATCGAGGAACTTTACGAAGCTCGTATTATTATTATAAAATAAGTTATACATCCACGATACGAGTCAGTCTGTCAATATTAGTGGTATCGAAATGTCGATTAATAAATTTGGATTATCACTTGGAACGTCGAATAATAATTCATATTATCAATGGGATGGATTACTAAGAAATTACGTGCGCGATAATACTGTGTCTAGCAGCCTCCGGCTATGACGCAAGGTCGCGCAAGATACGACGTGTAGCGCAACCAGAAGATGATAATGATGCAGCCAACAAACGATATGTCGAAGCGAGTGTTAAGCTTTTGAGAGATCAACAGAAAGAAATTGAGAAAAAAATAATCAGGCTTGAAAGGAATATGCAGGCGCTATTATTAACGCTGGATAAAATGGCTGTAACGCAGACTACATCAAAAGATACATAAAGAACTGTACGTGAAAATTATATCACATTATTACAAATATGCCTCGATCAAACACCTCTGAAAAGCAGCTACTCGTGGAGGAATTGCACGCTCCAGCGAGAAGAAATTTTCCGCGTAGACGTGTCATAGTACATGGATACGACGACCTGTGGCAAGCTGACGTGGTCGAGATGCGTCCTTATGCAAGAGTCAACAAAGGATACAATTACATACTCACCGTCATCGATGTGTTGAGCAAGTATGCATGGGCCCTGCCGCTCAAGAATAAGAGCGGACGCGAAACAGCTGACGCTATCGCTGAGATAATTCGAGATAGCAAGAGATGTCCGAGAAACATGCAAACCGATAGAGGAAAAGAATTTTACAATGCAAATGTGCAGAAACTCGTAAAAAAACACAACATCAATCATTACTCGACGTATTCTGTTATGAAAGCCTCAGTAGTGGAACGATTTAATCGTACTTTAAAGAACAATATGTGGAAAATGTTTACACTTAATGGTAATTACAAGTGGATCGACGCGCTGTCCCGACTCGTTGCAGAGTACAATGCGCGAAAACATCGCACTATCGGTATGAAACCTATCGATGTTACTCCGGAGATTGCCGAAAAACTTTTAAATACGGTATACAGTAACATAAAAATTGCTGCTCCAGCAAGATTCAAAGTAGGCTGTCAGGTACGCGTGAGTAAATTCAAGACCGTCTTCGAAAAAGGTTTTACACCAAATTGGACTACTGAAATATTTAAAATTATCAAAGTGCAGAAAACTAATCCTGCGACATATATACTTGAAGATTTGCGCGGAAATTCCGTCGCCGGAGGATTCTACGAGTATGAGCTACATCATGTTGCAAATCCCGATGTATATCTCGTGGAAAAGGTTTTGCGGAAAAAAGGCGATGATGTTTATGTGAAATGGTTGGGACTGGATAAATCTCACAACTCATGGATTCATAAAAATAATTTATTATAAACATTTATTTAAAATATTTGCACACTATTTTACAATATATTTATCTAATAATTTTATAAATACAAATATACATATAATATACATATTTATATAAAATATACATATACAAAATATACAAAATATACATATTTTACAACAAATATTATTTACAAAGGTATTTTATAATGTCCCCATGGTAATGTATCAGTGGTTTCAGGTATGATATACCGCTTGTCATCGTGAGGACTTAGAGCAATTTTCGTCTCGCGAATGGTGTATACTTCATGCAATTTCGATCTTATACATGACTGACTACGTGCCATTTCAATCTCTTCATTCAAACACCGCGTGTAATCATCAAACGTTATCGTTCTCGCGACAACGTTACTCTTGACACCTTTTACTTTTTTGGTATCTTTCTTACCATCCACTCGTAATGCATACATTTTTGCTCTAAGCCCTACAAATTCGGTCATTATCGTACCGTTATTTTCATCTTTCACTAGACCTGGCACTTTTTCATTCACGAGCGGTATACCATACACATTGTCCGCAGCGTAATCGCTCGTATCAAATTTGCTTACGTCGCGCTTTATATTCTTATACACATCTTCACATTCGATGTGGTATATTAGGCTGTCTGTGTCTGTGTACATTACCCTGCATCTGTCGCGATATAGCGGTGACATGTACTCGTGATGAAATTCGTATAAACATGTTTTGGAGATGTCGAGTATGCACATGCCAACATAGATTGGTTTGTAAAATTTTACTTCGAGTTTACGTAATTCTACAGCGATTAGATTTTCTGAAAAGATGCTTCTACTGTGGAAATTTGGTTTCGCAATCATTGCCTGTGCACCGTATCTTCCTTCCCAATGTGTGATAAGTTTTACATCAACCCGATTACGCACATTTTCCATCGTTTTGCCGAATACTGCATTATTCATCAATTTATATAAATTTTTTTCAAAATCATTTTTCGCGTGTGTTCTAAATTGCGTATTAAGTTCGATATAATTTCGAAGCCATGGAGATTGCGCGAATTGTAATATGCGATGTATTTTTGCAACGCGAAGGCCGTGACGCGTACATTGCTGCAGGTTGCGGTAGTGTATCACATATCGCTTCTTGTTGTATAGCGTTGCGAGAAGCTTATCTTCCCGCTTGCCTGGTGGCTTGTCGCGTGTCGGGCAAAACGGTAGGTCAGTGTGCGCATCGTGAAGACATTGTGGATATTCTAAATCTACTTCAAGGATGTAGCCTGTAGGCGAATCGAGCGCGATAGATGATAAATTGAAACTAGACATGTCATCGACCCATTGAAAATCAGCATATGGCAACGGTTGACACATTGCCCATCCATACAAATTATTTACATCGAAATACATTAGATATGAAGATAGTTTCAATGGATCGTACGACTGCATATACTTGTTATTAGCGTGTGCATATCTGTTTGAACATTGACTCAGACCACCGCGTATACCCCGTTCGATAAACATTACCATGTCAATATCGGTAAGCAATTCAAACGTAATATTTGTATGCTTTAACATGGCATCCCACGTATATCCGGGGAGAGTATAATAATATGCGGGGTCGAGCCCATAACTCTCGATACATTTATCCCGGAAATTTTCAAAAATGTCGGCTAATAACAAGACATCAGTTTTTAAATATAAGTCGCTATATTCGCCCAGCGTTCGAATGGAGAACTGCTCCCATACGTTTTCAGCGTGCGCGTAATCGTTCTCGGATACAGTGTCGCCGGTCAAGGAACTGTAAAATGATTCGCGCGGCGGTAAACACGTATCTTGCAACTTGTCGACACAGTCAATGTATTCATATGGAAAGACACCTTTACGTGTTAATAATTCGAAATTTTCGGTGGATAAATTTTGAAATTTCAATTGTAAATTTTTGAGTTTATCTTTACTTAGAAATGATGCCAATTTATCGAGACTAGTATTGAGAAATTTATATGAATCGATAAAACGTAATTTAATATTTCTGGATTTGTCTTCAGCAATTTGAACAGTTTTTGTAAATGATATATATTTTTCTTTAGTTATTGGAAGTAATTCGATTCCTCCTTCGAACGCTGTAGCTATTTCCTTAATTATGAAATGTGAGTCGTAACCGGATAAATTATGAAATACTATTGGAATGCAAAAAGAGTTTTTATAATTTAAGTTGCAATTTGAGTGTGCTGGACCTCGGTACCGCCCGGTCAGATGGCAATGATCGCGTACGCGTGTATCGTCATCTTGCGTGAATGGTTTCTCACATATATGACAATGCGTCGCGCTATGAAATTTTTCACACTCGTCTGATGTTAAATTTACCATGGTGACGTTAGTTGCTAAAATATTCTTTACGCGTATCGCTAAATTTTGTAGTTGTTTGGAAAACCACGAAACGCAATCTACACTACGACGAAAATAATACTCGGATAATGAATCGTCATATGAGCAATGTACATAATATGCTATACTAAATACTTGGTGATGTTGAAAGTTTTTTTCTTCTTCCGTCTTTGCTAGCACACATTCGAGATCTGCGTATACGATAAAAGGAAGTCGCTCTTTGCGATTAAAGTTGTTGAACGCGAGCCACTTGTCCTTATCGCTCGGTAACCGGATAGCGCAGTCATTCATCTTTCCGCAGTCTACCATATGTGACTGCAACTTGTCTTCCGAATGGAAGTAGTGTAAGCATCTGTAAAACAAATAATTAGTTTTTTTTTTTATACATATATAATTTAATAAATCAGAAATAGTATATATCGCTAGTGGTAAATATAAATTGGTAGACTTAAATTCGACGTAACTAGCAAAAGTTTATTCAATTATATTCACAACGTTTCGACCATTTGGTTGTGGTCCTTATCAAGTGAAAAACACTATAACAAAGGATTGACAAGTAATTTTTACATTTAAAACGCATATAAAAAATAAAATAAAACTGAAATTACAAAAGAACTTACTTAATTAATAAACGATGTGGTGGTTAAATTATAAATATATAAATCTAAATCATCAAAGTAATAAAATGTAAATAGAGACAATCAAAGAAAACACGTCTCATAGCTGTGATGATCAGTCAACAACTAAATTAACAGTCAAAAAGATGTTTATACGACCTTTATAATTTTATCATAAATATTTGTCAGATTTTCTGTGTCTTGTTGCAAATTAATTGTATTGTCATGCTTCTTAATCAAAAACATTTCAGCAATCTCTCTCTTTCTTATATGTTTTTCGTTATGTAAGATGATCGGTGATGTCCAGTTGAATTCGTGTCCAAATTCACATTTATGTTTACTAATTACGGAGTGATTAGTCACATGCAATTTTATGTTATTAAAATGTTCTTTAACTCTCGTGCATAAATGCCTCTTTGTTTGGCCAATATAAGACGCATCACAATCCTTGCAATCAATCTTATAAACTACATTAGTTCGAACCTCGTTACTTAATTTGTCTTTTCCGCGCTTGATTAACGTATTTAATTTCTTAGGTAGGCTGTAGACGACATTTATGTTCACTTTTTTAAGTGAACGTTTAATATCATCACTAACACCTTCAACGTATGGAAGCGGAATAACCCGTGCTTTTTTTAGATGCAAGTTAGAACCAACATTATTAACAGATTCAAGAAAACTATCGTTGCCGTCATTTTTTAAAAAGTTGATTCTTCTATTTACATATTTATTGATAAGGTGTTTAGGAAAACTATTATTGATTAAAATATTTTTGACAGTCTCAATATTAGTCCGGTGAAATTGATCATCAGATAGTAAAATTGCGTGGTCTATTAAATTATAGATGGTATTAATTTTATATTTGATTGGGTGACCCGAAAAAAAGTTTATGTATCTGCCTGAACATGTAGGTTTCCTATACCAATTAGTTATAAGTTTATTCCCTCTACGAATGACTGTGGAGTTTAAAAAGTTGATAGAAGAATCAATTTCAACTTCGTGAGTGAAATTCAAGCGCTCATGATAGTTATTAAACGTTGTCAAAATTTCATTAATTTTGAAACTAGGTAAAATAACAAAAATGTCGTCCACGTATCTGTAAAAAATCCGAACTTTAAAACTTAATGAACTTAAACAATTTGTCTCTAAATCGTCCATTACTAAATCAGCTAAAATAGGTGATAGTGGGGACCCCATAGGACTGCCATAAATCTGTTCGTAAAATTGTCCATTAAACTGAAAACTGGTTGAGCTCAATATCATTTCAACCGCATATAAGAACTGTTGCAGGTTTAATTTAGTTGCTTCACCAATATCACTCCAGCGGTTTTCGATAGCAGTGAACACTAATTCTCTAGGAATATTGGTAAACAAAGAACTGACATCAAGCGAGATCATTGTATCATCATCATTGATAGTTATATTTTTGATGTTTTTTACAAAGGTCCACCCGTCTTTTACATAGGAATTTGGTTTTTTAACAGAATTAAGTAATATGTTGTGAATGTAACTAGAAATGTTGTATAGTGGACTGCCCAATGATGACACAATGATTCGTAATGGATAACCTATCTTGTGGATTTTTGGAAGTCCGTAGCAACGCGGTAAATTCCCGTTGGTACAGTTCAAATACTTATATGTGGAGTCGTCAATGATGTCGTTTTTTAGCCAAGACTTAATTAGTGTATTTATTTTGTTAGTCAGTTTCTTAATAGGATTTTTATTTAATTTTTTATATGTAGAGGAATCGTGCAACAAGAGTTCCATATTTTGCAAGTATTCATTCCTATTCATAACAACAGTAGTCTGACCTTTGTCAGCTTTTGTGACAATTAAGTCTTTATTATTTTGTAAATATTTATTAGATAAAGAAAATGCATTATGGATAAATCTATCAAGATAACTTATGTGTTTCTTTTTCGATAAAAATTTTTGTAATGAATTGGCTATAGCGATTCTAGTGGTCTCCAATGAATCTGCCGGGACGCTGAAAATTAGACTCAAAATTCTTTACGACTTCAAGAGTGTAATTGAGTCGGTCCTTCTTATCAGACGATTGTAACGGTAAAGCAAAACCGTCACCCAAGCTCAAAAATCCGGAAACAATCTCGGGAATCTCCTTTGAACTAATATTTAGTAACCATTTCGAACTATCTTTATTTTCAAACGGGTTCGAACCAATGTGTTGTTTCTGTTTAAGATTATTGAATTTTTTAATAATATTACTTTTTGTTCTGAAGTTAAAAATATTTAATCTTTGATTATTAAATTGAAAAAATTGAGCAACTAAATCATGAGGTAATAATTCAAACAATCGTTTCTCAATCTCGTCAATCTTTACACGTAAAAAGTTTGAATTAATATTTGAATCTCTAATCTCTAAATTTAATAATCTGCGTTGATTATCTTTAATAATGTTTTTAAATTTACGTTTCGCATAATTACTGTGAAATGAAAAGTTAATCCTTAAATTCTTGATGTGTGGGGGAAGAAAGTCGTATCTTCGGCATCGAAGTAGGAATTTTAGTTGATGGTTAGATGTGTAAAACTTCTTCTTATAGTTGATCCATGATTTAAAGGACTAATATTGAGACTGTCAAAAATATTTTAATCAATAATAGTTTTCCTAAACACCTTATCAATAAATATGTAAATAGAAGAATCAACTTTTTAAAAAATGACGGCAACGATAGTTTTCTTGAATCTGTTAATAATGTTGGTTCTAACTTGCATCTAAAAAAAGCACGGGTTATTCCGCTTCCATACGTTGAAGGTGTTAGTGATGATATTAAACGTTCACTTAAAAAAGTGAACATAAATGTCGTCTACAGCCTACCTAAGAAATTAAATACGTTAATCAAGCGCGGAAAAGACAAATTAAGTAACGAGGTTCGAACTAATGTAGTTTATAAGATTGATTGCAAGGATTGTGATGCGTCTTATATTGGCCAAACAAAGAGGCATTTATGCACGAGAGTTAAAGAACATTTTAATAACATAAAATTGCATGTGACTAATCACTCCGTAATTAGTAAACATAAATGTGAATTTGGACACGAATTCAACTGGACATCACCGATCATCTTACATAACGAAAAACATATAAGAAAGAGAGAGATTGCTGAAATGTTTTTGATTAAGAAGCATGACAATACAATTAATTTGCAACAAGACACAGAAAATCTGACAAATATTTATGATAAAATTATAAAGGTCGTATAAACATCTTTTTGACTGTTAATTTAGTTGTTGACTGATCATCACAGCTATGAGACGTGTTTTCTTTGATTGTCTCTATTTACATTTTATTACTTTGATGATTTAGATTTATATATTTATAATTTAACCACCACATCGTTTATTAATTAAGTAAGTTCTTTTGTAATTTCAGTTTTATTTTATTTTTTATATGCGTTTTAAATGTAAAAATTACTTGTCAATCCTTTGTTATAGTGTTTTTCACTTGATAAGGACCACAACCAAATGGTCGAAACGTTGTGAATATAATTGAATAAACTTTTGCTAGTTACGTCGAATTTAAGTCTACCAATTTATATATAATTTATATATATATATATTACATTTTTATATATTTTATATATTGCGTTTTTAATTAAATATACGTACCGATCGCAGATATATTTCTTGTGATCTTTTTTGCTCAATTGCGAGCTCACGAGCCGGGAGAGATTCTTGATCCATGTGAAATGTCCAACGCTGTTGCTGTCTTCCACGTACAGCAAGTTGACGTGTCTGTCTTTCTTCTGCTCACTGAGACGTATCGATACAATGTTCTTTTCTTCGATGCTGTACACATTTATCGAAATGTTGTTTGATAGTTCAAACTTTTTAATTTGATTCACAGTCACTGGAAACTCAATGTCTTGGAGATTCAGCACTGTCGTATAATGCGGATATGACGACGTTCTCTCACTATATTTTGCAACTGGATGCAGAGCAGCGACCACCGCCCACGCGAAACATGCATTGTCTTTTGATTGCACGTTAATCACTGCTCTCTTCATCATTATTTCTCGCGGTAATTTAATGTGACATCCCGCACGCATTGGATTATACTTGTTTATATTTACAGTTAAATTGTTTATTCGCGATAATGCCCAACCACTATCACGTTCTTGAAATTCTTCTAGCGATGCTAGTGTGGGCTCGATAATGCGGCGTTTGTACCAATCATGTAAATCGGAGGTGCGAAAGATTTCAAAGTTTTTAGTGTTGACACTTTTATTAGCGCGCTTATCGCCTGACACAAACTCACCATTAAATATAGTGTTCACTTTTACACTAGTGTGTTTTTGCAACACTTTTTGCACGTGTTCGATCACAATGTCTTTGGCATCCTCTAGAAATTGACGAGGTTCGATGTGGTTGCTGTTTATCACCGCACCAGTCAAGATGCGGCTCTCGAACGCCGTATCAATCTCTCGCCATATGAGTCCGATGTCTCGCGAACTGCTTCCGGCACCTGCGTGTACAAAACGTCTGCGTACCGAATTCTTCAACCCTTCGAGACGTGCGATTTGGGAGACAAGCGATTGTCGAACTCCGATCGGTAATCGTGGACGTTTTATTCGACTTTGTTCTTCCAGCGCTTCGATGTATTCGTCACATTGCTGCTCCCACACAATATATTCCTCCACCGAATTCACCCTTGCTGATTGCTCCATCAAACTTGCTTCCAATTGTGCCATTTTTGAGATGCTCTTGCTGAACCTCTGACAATGATACTAACATAGTATGCCTCTTTACCATCCTTTTTATTTAATCGTAGAGATCATTGGCACTCGAGTATGTTGCACTTTGTGATTTTGTTACGTACGAATGATGTATCGACTTTGAAATTGATACATTTTTTGCACATTTCGCGAGATTCATCTCAAGATGAGAGCGGTCGTACATTGGCGCTCGAAAATTTTAATTATGTTGCATTTTCTTGTGATTTTGTTACATACGTTTTGAACACCTGGGGATGATATCATAGCAGCCGTACATTGGCGCTTGAAATTGATACATTTTTGTACATTTCGCGAGATTCATCTCAAGATGAGAGCTGCCGTACATTGGCGCTCGAAAATTTTAATTATGTTGCATTTTCTCGTGATTTTGTTACATACGTTTTGAACACCTGGGGATGATATCATAGCAGCCGTACATTGACGCTTGAAATTTTGAATATGTTGCATTATTTTACATTTAATATTTCATTGAGGATGATGTCATAGCAGCCGTGCATCGGCGCTTGAAATTTTGAATATGTTGCATTATTTTACATTTAATATTTCATTGAGGATGATGTCATAGCAGTCGTACATTGACGCTTGAAATTTTGGATATGTTGCATTATTTTATATTTAATATTTCATTGAGGATGATGTCATAGCAGTCATACATTGACGCTTGAAATTTTGGATATGTTGTATTATTTTACATTTAATATTTCATTGAGGATGATGTCATAGCAGCCGTGCATCGGCGCTTTGATGATTGGTTAAAAATAATTTTGTGTCAGCAATAATCCCCACCCCATTGCTTTGTATCAATAAAAACTTGTAATAATGATTTAGTATTGTATCAATCACTTATGTGAAAGGTTCTTTTAAAAATGTACTCCGCCAGCATGAATTATTACGTTCCAATACAAGAAATGTCTAAGAATACAAGTGACAAGTAAGTTTCGATTCTTTTTTTTTTGTCAAAATAAAGATTTTTAAATAATGATTTTTAAATAATTTTTGAAATATTGTTCTAATTATTTTTATAGCATTCAGCGTGCGACTCGTATACTTGGGCGAAGATATGCTCTAACCGCAACATCCTATAAATATTTGGAAATAGGAATCAGCGTTGGAGCTGTATCATATGTGGAATTAGCTCTTGGTGATAATCGAGGCAACCACATAATATTGCCTATTGAAACATGGATATCACTAATGCGGAAACGTGCGGACATTGAACGATTTTTACAATCATCTCAAACTCCATTACGGATTCGAGATCTAACAATAGAAATTGTTAAAATATCGGATTCAAAAATTGTAAAATTAACATTATCCAATAATTTTTTATATATGAAGCCATCGACTCTATTACATTTATTTGAGTTTGAAAAATGTATAGATCATGTGTATTTCTGGCTATGTGAAAATACTCATCTTGTGAATGAAAAATTTAAACAATTTGCAACTATTTTACAACGCAATAATATTACTAATGTATGTGATGCTGTAAAAGCGATACGCGAAAGTGATGCATACGATAGTGAATCACTCATAGATTGTGAAATATTAACATGTGCTGTAAATGATATTCTTCACGATGTTTGTAACAAATAAAATATTTTTTATTGTTAATCTATGTTTAATTATTTCTTTCCCAATAAGATATAGCTAACAAAACTATTTCTTCGTTCTCTGGAGATTTAAAAAGTGATGTTCGGGGAGGAACCTTATCCTCCCGAACATGTTCTGGAGCCATTATGGGCCTAGTAAGTATTTCTTTTCATTTAAAAATTATTAAAATAATAAATTGTTTAATAAAATAAATATATTTAATAAAAATTTCTGTCATGTAGGAGTTCCGCCCTGCCGCCTCACAGCCACCGCCCCACCGCCACCTCGCAACCACCACCTCACGCACCGCCTCGTACCACAAGTGATACATGGGTCGATCGTCATGGAATATCATATCGACCCATGTGTTTCGATCATCATGGCGCTGCTTTATATATTTTATGTATAAGTATATGTATAAGTATATGTATATATTTTAAATTTTAAATTCACACACACACACAAACATTTTGTAAAATACACACACACACAAACATTTTGTAAAATATACACACACACACAGTTATAAATAAAAATTACTTTAAATATTAAAAAAAAAATGTATTTATTTTAGAATAAGTCCTCTCCCCTTCCTCCTATTAAAATCTTATTAATTAAAATTACTGTAAATATTATTAAAAAAAATTCTCTCTCGCGTCCGCCTCTCGCGCTCTCGTTCGCTGCATCAGCTCTCGCGCTCTCCTTCGCGTCATCTCGCGCTATCTCTCTCACTCTTGCATATACGCCTCGCTGCAACACCTCGCGCTCTCAATCGCCGCATCATCATCTCGCTACCTAACCATCTCGCACTATCTCTCTCGCTCTTGCATATACGCCTCGCTTGCGTCATCTCTCTCGCGTGCGCCTCGCGCTCTCCTTCGCGTTCCTCTCTCCCCGCAGACCCCTCACCAACAAAGCTTCATGCGGTCTTTCGCGAACGCCTCCCCCTCCCCGCGGACCCCTCGCGGACCCGTCACCTAAAATCGCGGACGCTCCCCTCCCCGCGGACCCCTCCCGGATCATAAAATCGCGGACGCTCCCCTCCCCGCGGACCCCTCGCGGACGCCTCCCCCTCCCCGCGGACCCTAAAATCGCAGACGCTTCCCCCTCCCCGCGGCCCCCTCGCGGACCCTAACCTCGCGGACGCCTCCCCCTCCCCGCGGACCCCTCGCGGACCCGGTACCAAAATCGCGGACGCTTCCCCCTCCCCGCGTGACGTCATTCCCCCTCCCCGCGTGACGTCATTCCCCGCGCCAAGGGTTCCCCTCGCCCCTCACCCCCCCTCATTGCCCCATGGGTTAGAACCGGCCTAGTATCACTACTATCATTTTATAAAAGCATAGCGCAAACCAAGTTGAAAACAACAATTATTATAAAGTAAATGATTAAAACATACCTTATTTAAATTTTTTTTCTTTTTTCAACATGTTACAATTCTCTCTGTACTAAACGTTTCGTATAGATGGTAAAAAACGAACTAAATTAGACATCCTTTATTATTCTATCATAAATAGGGTTTAAATTCTCTGTGTCTTTATGTAGGTTAATCGTGTTGTTAAATTTTTTTATATAAAACATTTCAGCTATCTTTCTTTTCCTAGTATGTGTTTCACGATGTAAAATATTAAAGGTTGTCCATTTAAAGTCATGTAAATATTCATTTCTATGTTTGCTTATACCGCTTTGGTTACATCATTAACAACTTACAATTAGTCGATCACGCTATTTTGTTATCTGATGAACATTTCCATAATAAGAACTTACATATTGTTAAGGGAATCTTGTCTAATAATTGCTAAAGCAAACATAGAAATGAATATTTACATGACTTTAAATGGACAACCTTTAATATTTTACATCGTGAAACACATACTAGGAAAAGAGAGATAGCTGAAATGTTTTATATAAAAAAATTTAACAACATGATTAACCTACATAAAGACACAGAGAATTTAAACCCTATTTATGATAGAATAATAAAGGAAGTCTAACTTAGTTCGTTTTTTACCATCTATACGAAACGTTTAGTACAGATGAGAGAATTGTAACATGTTGAAAAAAGAAAAAAATTTTAAGTAAGGTATGTTTTAATCATTTACTTTATAATAATTGTTGTTTTCAACTTGGTTTGCGCTATGCTTTTATAAAATGATTCCTTCTATATAATATTATCCTTTAATTTTAGACTTGATAAGGACCTGAACCAAAGGTCGAAACGTAGTCTGTATATTTATATATGATATCGAATTAAGAAAGATCAATTAAGCCAGTTGGGTCGTTTACAATAATTGCTTAATTATAATTATTTTTTAAATGTTCTGAAACGTGTATGTATTATCGCAATAATGATAGTTGTGAAGATATTATATTTTCTGTTTTATATATATATATATATATATATATATATATATAGGTATATATATAAAGTATATATAAATTATATTACTTTAAAAAATTATTATTAATTTTTATGACATATGAAAATATATTTATATATGTATTTATATTATATATACCTATATCTAAATATATTTTTATGTATAATATGAAGTGTTGTTTATTTATGTCATAAAAATTAATAATAATTTTTTAAAGTAATATAATTTAGAAATTAATTTAATTAGAAAAACAAAAAGTAAAAATTTTTAAAAACCGGAACCGTAACCGAAAAAATCATAATTTAAACGGTTTCGGTTTTTTTATTTATCAAAAAACCGAAACTGGAATCGGAACAGTTATTCAATATTTTATTAAACCGTAACCGAAACCGAACCCTAATTTTGTTTCGGTCCGGATCCCTGATATATATATATATATATATATATATATATATATATATTGATTACTGATTTAGAGAGATAGATTTATTACTGGATTAATTTATTTACCGAATTTTTTGCATTTATATATACAATGTGTTTGTAGTTGTAAAATTATTGAAATATTTTCAATATTTAAAAATTCTTAAGTATCGCCTTTAAAAATATATATTTTTAATAATTTCTATATATTCCAATAATAATAAATATAAAAAAATATATATATATACCGATAGACTTGAACTCGAGTTTTCAGGGTGATAGACCGAACACCTTGCATTGAGCTATTTATATGTTATTTATAAGTTCTTTATATTATTCTTTATGCAGCTGATATTTTTATACCTTTTTACACCTTTTTTTAATAAAATAGCTCTTTAGCTGATTACAGTCGAGCTTACTGATTAAGAATATCGTAAATTTAATGAGATTCATTCAGTATTTTGGCTAAAATCTGGATTATACGAATCCGTAATTCCCGGCCGGCCGACAGGCGTCTCCACCGTGTCGCCTGCCGACCCTTAATGGATAAGCACTATCTTTGAATTACGATATCTCTGATGACGATTAAGTGAGTAGTAGGTGAAATTAAATTGTGATACATAATATTTTGATAAAGTGGACTGTTTCGAAAAACGCGTGCATCATGCACTCTTCCTGGCACACCTATGTGTACATCTATAAACCTTTTTTGATTATCACATACACCTTGTAAAACGACACTGTGGAAACCTTTTCTGTTATAATAATCGACTGCATTATTATGTGGCTGCATTATAGGAATATGGCAACCATCAATGGCACCAATTACACCTGATATTCCACCAGAACGAATTTCAAAATCCTGAAAAAATAAAAAATTATTAATTAATGTAACATTTAATATTTTCTGTTTCGGATACATTCCAAAGGACGCATAATACCATTCAATTACTTGTGGATGAATATGAAAAAAGAAAAGAAAAGTTTAGAAGTCCAACTATAAAAAAAAAATTGTTATGGACCGAAATAAAAGCAGAATTTATGAAATATATAATAATTACACTATAAGTACAGAGGCATTAGATAAAAAATTTAGAAACTTAAAAAAAACTTATTTAAAAATACATGATAATAATAAGACAAGTACTGGAGGAGATACCGTTACATGGCAATATTATGATAATTTTTGTAAAATATTTGATAACGACAAAGCGATTTCTATGAATAATACATTCAGTAGTATGGCAGTAATAACAGATAATGATAACACTATAAATCCAGAAGTATTAAATTTACCACCTTTGGATTTATCTACTCAGTTTCCCAATTATTCAGAAACTTCTGACACATCAATCAATATAGATAACCCAATATCAAATAATGAAACTGACAGTAATAATAATGAAGCTAGTGGAACTATTAAAAAAGATAAAAAGAAAATTATTAAACGAAATTATGTATATCAAAAAGATAAAATAGAAATAGAAAAAGAAAAACTACAAGAATCTAAAAATTTACAAAAATCATTAAATGATATGGTCCAAAAAGAACGCAATAAAATTTTAGCGGACATATCAGAATATTTGAAAAAAGGATCTCAGAATAATATTAAAACTTATTTATAAGAAATTTTTTATAAGAAATCAACAAATGAATTTTAATACTTTTGGATTTATTGTTTTTTCACATTTTTATTTTAGATATTTATTTGATGATTGAGATTATTATTAGTTTCTTAATATGTTTTTTTATGTTTTTTTATGTTTCTTAATATGTTTTTTTTTCTAAAGGAAATTTTTGCATAGCTACTTAAAAGGTTTTATGTTTAGTTTATTTATCTTAAATATTAGTTATAGTATAAGTACAATATTATATAGTATAATATTAATTATAGTTTATTTATGTTAAAAATATTTGTTTTTTCATGTGCTTTCTCAATATTTGTTTTTATTTGAAATTTGATTCAAAAATATATTTTATGTTTTAGAATATAATTCATGTTAAATTAAAAAATATAGTTTCTTATGTTCAAATACAAAATATGTTTAAATACAAAATAATTGTTTTATTTTCTTATCTATATTTATTTTTATAATTCTTCAAAATAATATAATATTATTACTTACACATGCAATATTCTCTATATTCGCAGCATTTGGCCATTTAATGTATGTGCCTATCAATGAAGCCAATGTTCTTATTATATTCTGAAAACAATAGTGTGCTGAACTAGCGGACATGCCGAATCTGTCTCCAACTGCTAGATGTGACTCCGATTTTGCCAAAATCCATACAGTTAATGCCACTTGCTTTTGCAAAGGAATTACATAGTATTGCCTTCTATCCATATGTTCTCTAATAATATTTACAAGTTGCTATATATATATATATACCAGGTGTCCCATTTTAAAGGACCCACTCAAATATCTCATTGTCAGAAACACTGCGTTAAATCGAAAAATGTTTCCTACAAAAGTTGTAGGGTTTCGAGGGGGACATAACATAGTAATATTCATTTGATCTTGGGCGGCGTCTCCAAGGTTAGTGAAGGTTAACCTTAAGTGAAGGTGAGAATGAATTTTGAAGAAAATAAAAAAATGCATCAGATAAAAGTTGTTCAAATTAATTAGTAGAAAAAGATGTTATAATAAAAAATATGGGTTTCCATTTAAAAAATTTATTCTTACCTTTACTTGACCTTGGAGACGCCGCCCAAGGTCATATGAATATTACTATGTTATGTCCCCCTCGAAACCCTACAACTTTTGTAGGAAACATTTTTTTATTTAACGCAGTGTTTCTGAGATATTTGAGTGGGTCCTTTAAAATGGGACACCCGGTATATATATATATATATATATATATATAAGTTATAATTTTTTAAATATAATAAAATAAAAATTATAATTTTCTAATATCTATTATAATTTTTTTAATATCTATTGATTTAGATATATAACAAATTATGGTTAATAAGTATTTATAATCTTTAAATAAAAAAAATTATAATATTTAAAAATATTAAAATATTTAAATTATATAATTTTTTTAATATCTATTGATTTAGATATATAACAAATTATGGGCAATAAGTATTTATAATCTTTAAATAAAAAAAATTTTGTCGATATAATTAAATCTAAATTTAAAATTTATTCATTAACTTACCTCCATTGTCGTACGCTTCATTCGAAAATGTGCACGAAAATCACACAAAGAATATTGTGGAATTGTTACTTCAAAATAATTTTCAATACGAATATGAAAATTTCGATGATTTAATAAATCATCGTCATATAAATTGTTTTCACAATAATTTGTAATAATTTGTATGATGTTATCTTCGCTGTTATCTTCATTCTCTAAAATTATCATACCGATTATACGTTTTCCCATTATTATAATAAATTATTTCAAACAAATATGCTTGTTCTCTCTTAACTTGGATTTACGTCATATAAATGGCGGCTAGCAAACTGAGCATATATCCAGTAGATCGAAGAGAGCTCACTGAGCGGCTACTTGTGAACGCTCACTGAGCGCTCAGTGAGCGGTTGTGCTTCTCGATGCATCCAGTGTACGACTCAGTGCTTTTCAACTACGACACAAGCGTATATAGCTAAAATGCTATGTACGACTGTGTCGTCGCTCTATGGCTACCAACATTTCTATATTTCAAAATGTAAGATGTGATTGCCAGTCGAATTTTAAAAACAAGGTTAAGAGTATTTTATTGACCAACACTGGCTAAGAATAATAATTCTTTTATTATAAAAGGACGACGTTTCGACCCTAAATTGGGTCCTCTTCAGGCTACAAAAATTGATACAGAGTCATTTAATAAATACATTTAGATAACACTTTTGATTTATAGTTTGTAATATTGTAATTAGTAATACCTGCTAGACATTGCTATCCAAATACTTTAATTAACTCAATCATTAATAAAAGACTTAAGTTATTACACTCTAAGTCATATGATAATTATCCATCCGGGGGAAAAAAATCTTTTGACACATCTAATGTAATCATTTTTTCATATGTCAAGGGATTAAGTGATGATATTCAGCGATTATTGGGTAAGTGTGGCCTTGAAGTCGTATATACTGTTCCTAATAGACTAGACAAATTAATTAAGAAAGGGAAAGACCAACTTCATCCCTATAAGAGAACTAATGTCGTATATGGGATCTCTTGTAAGAATTGCACTTCCTGTTATATTGGGCAAACCAAACGTCATCTGGAAACGCGCATAAAAGAACATAACTCTAACATCAAAAAACATGAAAGTAATTATTCGGTGATTAGTAAGTATAGATCGTCGCTTAATCATGATTTCGATTGGTCTAATGTATCGATCCTACATAATGAAGCTAACTTGAAAAAGAGAGAAATAAGCGAAATGATTTTTATTAAAAAGCAAAAGAATTCTATAAATTCGCAAAGGGACACGGAAAATTTAAATTCAATTTATGACACTATTCTCAAATTATTTTAGTCCCATCCAACGCATTTTTTAATTATATTTTTAATTCAAATTACCTTTAATTATTCAATTTTAATATTACTTATAATTACTTTCGATACATATCCTACTATGGGTTTATGGAGTTCTTTAGCTTTATTATTGTAATTGTGTTTATTTCTATTTTAATTATTTGACTTTTAGTTCTCTCAAAACAATGTCTCCGACTTACTGTTAGTTATACACGTCAAAAATAAACACCATATCTCAGTTTGATACTGACTATAATTCTGTCAAGTTTATATATTTTTAACTCACATTCTAACATAACATCATGTGCGTATAGGGTTTACCACGTTACATTAAATAATAGGTATTACTAATTACAATATTACAAACTATAAATCAAAAGTGTTATCTAAATGTATTTATTAAATGACTCTGTATCAATTTTTGTAGCCTGAAGAGGACCCAATTTAGGGTCGAAATGTCGTCCTTTTATAATAAAAGAATTATTATTCTTAGCCAGTGTTGGTCAATAAAATACTCTTAACCTTATTTCTATATTTGTTACCATTATTTTATTTTCTATGGATTGGTATCCGTAGGTGATCTCTGTATACTTAGCAGACAAATTTAATATTTCTTATTTTTATTTATTATGCAATCGTTAAAAAATTGTTTGGGCAAGTTTAGGAATATAGTCATATAGTTTAAGAAATAATTATTTTATTTATAATTAATTTAAATTAATTGAGCGTATAGTTAGCAGATATAATTTTAAAAATTTTAATGCAATTGTTGAAAATTTATTTGGGCAAGTTTAGGTATATAGTCTTATAGTTTAAAAAATAATTATTTTATTTACAATTAATAAAAATTAATTAAGCATATAGTTAAAAGACATAATTTAAAAAAAATTAATATTGCAATCGTTGAAAAATTGTTTAAGCAAGTTTAGAAATATAGTCTCATGTTATATAATTTAAGAAATAATTATTTTATTTAAAATTAATGAAAATTAATAGAGCATATAGTTAGGAGATATATAGTTAAAAGTTCTTAAATTGAATGGATGCTTACGCGCGTTTCTTTCTTTTAATCGCTTTTTGCACAAAAATAATTATGTAATTTAAATAATTATAGAAAAAAACTTGCGATTTTTAATTATTACAAATTGTTAAACATAATTGTACATATACATCGGTAAATTTAGTGACAAATATTGTAAAGTGACTGCCCTGCACTCTGGTGGTGAAATGAAATAGCTAAATAGCATTCCAGCTACAAGTCGACACTATGTAACACTGTGTAACACAGTGTCTCACTGTGTTCCGTAGCTGGAAAGCACCCATAATCATAAATATTTAAACGAATATTCAGCATATGCAGGACACGAAAAATCTGCTGTGATTGCAGCATTAAAATTAGTGTATCAGCAACGTTTTGGTACAATTTCGAACATTTGTGATAATGAAGATGAAGATATTCAAGATAAAACAATTCGTGCGTCGTATGCCATTTCATATCTAATTGCGAAACATTCAAAACCGTTTACCGGTGTCTTCATAAAAGAGTGTATTCTTGCAGCAGTGACAACATTTGGAAATACTGTGACGCTTGAGAAAATTAATAACGTTCCACTTTCTCGTGACACGGTAAGATCAAGAACTATTATGATAGCCAGTTCTATAGAACAAAAATTAAAATCATTATTAAATACATGCACTTGTTTTTTATTGTGCCTCGATGAGAGCACGGTGTTCAACACGTAAGCCAATTAAGCATTTCTTGCGCGAATTGTGCAAGATTTTTCGTGTACCAAAGAAATGTTAGATTTCGTGCCATTACATGCTACACTAATCGGTATTGACATTTACAAAGCACGAGAGATTACTTTAAACAAATTTAATTGCGATTTTGCAAAATGTTCGTGTATAGTGACAGATAGTGCTAAATCAATGATAAGATCCAAAATTAGAACTTTTAGATCAATTAAAGCAAAGAAATTAAAATTTCCTATATTTCATTGTATTATATATCAGAAAGCTTTATGCGGGAAAGCTATGAAACTATCTACCGTTATGCAGACCGTAACAGCAATTGTAAATACAATTAAAGGTGAAAACAAATCCCTGCTTCATCGCAAATTTCAAAATTTCCTCGAAGAGATACAATTTACATAGACATACCACTTTACTGTGAAGTCCGATGCTTAAGCAGTGTTCCGATTAGGGACCGGCTGGCCGCGCATGCGTGCTTTTGCGCATGCGCGGCCAGAAAGATACAGTAACGTACATATGTACGCATGTAGTATCTTGTTGCTTGCGGGGGCGGGATGCGGGATCGTGAACGACGGTTAGGGATCGGACGATCGGACGATTACGGCGGTTATGGCAGCAGAGAGGACTATATAATAAGGTAAGAGTTTTAATTATTATTTAATTAATTATAATGAACAATGGACTCTGCAGAAAAAGGAGCTATTAAAAAACAAAGAGTCCGTAAATTTCAAATGTCATGGCTAGATGATAATATTTTTAAAGGATGGTTGGCTCCACATCCTACATTAGATAAAGCTTTATGTACGGCATGTAATAAAGCCATCAGATGTTGCAAATCAAATTTAATTGAACATGCACAATCGGTCCAACATTTAGAAAAACTAAATTCTAAAAATTTAAATATTAATTTTACAGACACCGCGAATAGTAGAGTTACTCTTTCACATAAAGATAAAGTTAAACGCGCCGAAATAAAATTAGCAGCATTTTTTGCTGAACATAATGTTTCTTTTTATGCCGCGGATCATTTAATTCCACTAATGAAAGATATCTGCATAGTCCCTGAAGTTGTATCAGATCTTTCACTGGCTCGAGATAAGTGCACAAAAATTGTTAAAAAAGTAATCGCGAAACGAGAAACAGAAAAATTAATTCAAATTATTCAAAATTGTAAATTTTCGATTTTAATAGACGAAAGTACTGATATTTCGGATACTAAACTTATGTGTATTCTTGTGCAATATGTTTCACCTTTGACTAAAAAAGTAAGAACGCAATTGTTAGATTTATTATCTATGGACGCAACAGATTGTTCCGCGAACAAAATTTTCGAAAGTTTTAAAAATATGTTAGATAAAAAAAAATTCCTTTAAGAAATATTGTGGGAATGGCAAGTGATAATGCATCTGTAATGATTGGATGCAATAATTCTTTTATGTCGCGCTTAAAATTAGAAATACCGGGTCTTGTTACATTAAATTGTATTTGCCATTCATCCGCGCTTGTAGCAAGTAAAGCTTGTGAAAAACTTCCAGAGTCGTGCGAAAATTTGATTAGAGGAGTTGCAACTTATATCTCGGGTAGTGCAAAGAGATGTGCAATTTTAGGTGAATTTCAGGATTTTTTTCATGTGGAAAGAAATAAAATTTTAAAATTATCAAGTACTCGGTGGTTAATATTACATAAATGCGTTGTTAGATTATTAAATAATTGGGAAGTTTTAAAAAATTATTTTATTTTAGCTGTAGTCGAAGATAAATTAAAATCCGCGGAAATTATTTTAAATCAGTTAAATGATAATTCATTAAAAGCATATTTATTATTTTTAAAATATTCGTTAAATTTTTTTAATAGTTTTAATGCCCTTTTTCAATCTCGTAAGGTTTTAATTCATACATTGTATGAAAATAGTCAACGATTAGTTCGCGAAATAGGTCAAAATTTTTTAATTCAAAAAGCGTTAGAATCTATTATTGATTTAAATATAGAAGATGAACACAATTTTCAAGACATAAATAATATATATGTTGGACCGGAATGTGAGAGTTTTTTAGAAGCACTACCTTCAGAATGCACGCGAGAAATTAAATTAAATTGTTTAAAATTTTACGTAACTGCTGTTCGCGAAATGTTAAAACGTTTACCGTATAGAGATACTGTTTTCCAACAATTAATGTTCTTACAGCCGAAAATTGCTCTTCATGACGAAGCTAGAGTCCAATTTAAAGATTTAACTTTTATTGCAACGCGTATATTAGAACATATTGACATTACAAAATTAGCTTTTGAGTGGAGAATTTTGCCGTCCGTTTTTAATAACGAAGAAAAAGTAGAGTTAGCTTCTTTAGAGATCGATTCTATGTGGCAGAAAATATTAGAATTTAAAAATTTTGATGGAGAAAAAATGTTTCCAAATTTAGAGTTATTAGTCGAAGCAGTTCTTTCTTTTCCTCACTCTAATGCAGAAGCGGAACGAATATTTTCAATAGTTACCGATATTAAAAATAAAAAAAGAAATAGATTATCAAATGAAACTGTTTCCGCGATGTGTACAATACGATCGAGTTTTCAAGCTGAAGGCATTAATTGTACAAATTTTGAAATTGATTCCGGACATTTAAAATTACACAATCCGCAAAATTTATATGGAAAATAAAATAATAATCTAGCCAAAATGACTTTTATGTATGTTAGTTATATATTCTAATTAATGTTAATAATTTTTTATTATAATAGAATATTATGATACATATTTAATATATATCTGTGATATAGAAGTACCTGAATATTATGCATTATTATTTTTGTTTATTATAATGATTTTAATTTAAGAAAAATGTGCAATTTTTATAATTTTGTAATTAATAAATACTGTGCAATATTTTTTAAAATTATTATTCAATGCTGTGTAATATTATTTTAGTTTTTGTTATTTAATATTTTAATTTAAGATAAAATGTTATTTTTATAATTTTATAATTAATAATTATAATTTTTGTTTATTAATGAATACTGGTAAGGTTTTTGGCAGTTTTCCTTACCCTTGCAACAAATGTTGGTATTCTTTGAAGTTTCTGCCAAATTAAAGATTTTTATTTTATTGATGTAAAAAGTGTTTTATTTAATGATATCACCTTTTTCCCTTCCTTTTTATTTTTTATTATAATTAATATTTATAAAATAATTAAATTTTAAATATTTTTTAAAATATATATGTATGTTTTATTTTTTAATATATTTAAAAAAATTTTTTTAATACTCTAAATTCTAAATGTAACCGGGGGGGTAACGGTGCCTCTTTTCCCTAGTACAAGATACTTCACTGATGCCGCGTGCTCGCACATGCGCGGCCAGCCGGTCCCTAATCGGAACACTGTGCTTAAGTGCCGGAAAAACTTTGCAAAAATGTTTTTCTATAAGAAAAGAAATATATCTATTCATACAACAAAAGTGCATAGCAAAACTAAAAACATTTAAATCATTTTTTGAAGACGTGGAATCACTTTCGGAATTAGCTTTCATCACAGATGTAACTTGTCACCTAAATACTTTAAATTTAAAGCTACAACAGACTAATCAAACGGTATCCGAGTTAATGTCATGTCGATTCGTTCCGCACAAAATTAAAAATATTTTTAAATTATTTGGAAAAAAATAGTTTTCTTTTCTTTCTTTCTTGCAAAATTCTCGTTAAAAAATATGATACGAAATACGACTTCAAAAAATAAGTGCATCTTATCAATGAATTAATTGCACAATTTGATCATCGATTTCGTGATTTTAAAAAGTTGAAGAAAGATCTTTTACTTTACGAAAATCCTCGAACAATTTCAATAATTGAACAGTGTAGATTTTCAGTTAGAACTGTGTGATCTACAAAGTGATATAATTAATGAAAGCTCTATTAGATTAAACTAACAATAGAAAAAAAGCGGGCTAGTAAAGAGCCGAGCGCGGTAAATGATGCGCAATATATAAATTTTTTATATCCAGTAATATATTTCAGACGTTTCGGTCCATGTTTTGGTCTTCTTCAGTTAACTGTCAAAAACACAAAATAATAAAAGAATTAAAATATGAAGTCTGTTAATACAAGAAATTAACAAAGCACACATTTCTTTACATTAAAAATACATACAGGAACAAAAGAACATTCGGTGTGCGCAATCCTCCATAGCCATTGACTAGTAAACGGATGGAGCAATAAGAATTCCTCCGATTGCTACCGCAAAAGAGCAGCAGATCACACGTTCTTTGGAAAGAAAAACGCGAGATGCGAAACCTTTAAAAAAAAAACAACAAAGAGTTGTATGTCCATGAGAGTGGTGAATAGTAGATTCATTAATTAATTAAAAGCCAAAAAAACTCATCCCATCCATCTCGATAAAAGAGCAACAGTCAATGACCGTGGGCAAGACCCAACTATCAAATTAAAATAAATGCTAAGATTCGGTGTCGCTTGACATTGTGAGTGTAAACAATACAAGAAACACTGTATTCGTATGTAAGATTGATGTGGGGAAATATGCTAAAAATCGCGGAAATTAAATCTGTGATAATCTCTCCACCGTTGTTAAAAAAGTGCCATGTAAACCTTTAGTATCGCTCTGCATGTTTAACCTATTTTTTTGTCTTTTAATAAAAATCATTTCGGATATTAAACGCTTTCCAAATTTATATGTTCTTCATCCAAAATTTCCCTCTTATCCCATGCAAAATCATGATTTATTAATCTATGTTCTATGATTACCGAACGTTGTGTTGTATTCCTGTTTATATGTTCATGGTGTTCAGAAATGCGTGTTTTTAGAAGTCTGTTGGTTTGTCCTACGTATGAGGCATCACAATTTTCATATGAAATTTTATAAACGATGTTGTTACGCATGTCATTAGGTCATGTTACGCATGTCAATCGTGGAGATTGTTAATTAATTTTTTTATAGGATCTCTTTTAATAATTGTGTATGTATTGTTGTCGTTGAGGAGAGCAATTATAAAGGACCACATTATATTAAAATGTGTCCTATCACAAGTCAGGACATTTCAGAATTGAAGAAGCAAAACTTCGAATAAACGACCAAAAAAGAAGAAGGCACACAACTGATTTCAATAATATAAATTTAGATGAGTCTAAAAAAGAAAATACAAATAAAATACGAATAAAAAATAAAATTATAAAACCAAAACAAAATGTACCCATCTTAAAAAATGGCAACCCTCAAAAAATAAAATTAGAAGACAAATCAGTAAAAGTAATTAGTACATAGATATTACACACAGGTATTACATCGGCAACATATAAAATGCGAGCTGAAATTTTATCCAATATATTTACCCCAACTGTTCAAGGCAAAATAAATAAAATTATTTGTTATTGTAGCGTTGGCTACATTACGAGTAAAACAATGATCAATTTGCATTGCCAAACGCAGTATATATGTTAAATAGATTAAATTATATGTATATATTAAAAATTTTCTAAATTGAGTTATTTCATTTCAGTAAATAGCAGACGATATGCATAAAGAATTGCAATAAAATAAGACGATTAGAATATTCATCAAGAAAATAATTTAATGGAGATTAAATTTAAGAAACTATTTTCTATATCTATTATTATTACTCTCCCTTTTTCACGAGTTACAAAATAACTTAATCTGTTCTTTAGCGGTAAACGCTTATAAATATCCTCTAAATATGTTTGACTAAAGATATTTTATGAAGATTAAATTTTAATATTAAATAAACACACAATATAACATGTTTAGACAATAACTTTCACTTTGACGAGAATAGGAATTTTGAATCAATGCGTCGAAAATAATGTGTCAAATCAAATGTGTTGAAAATAAAAGTGTAACCAATAATCTTCTTGAAAATCCTTGAACATCAAGACGTCATGTAAGTAGTTTCATCGCCTTATATACTTTCTTATACTGTTTTCTTCTACGGAAAGACTGTTCGCCGCAAAGCCATCTCGCGGAACAATGGCGGTACTAACTGTATCAGAGTAAAGCACTCGCGAGAAATTCACTTTAAATACTTGACAAATAATTGCCGTGCGTTCAGACAGATTTACTTAAATAGTAATCTTTTTCAACAATTTTTTTAAGAAAGACAATCTAAAATATTAGATAAATTAAAACACAAACAAATTAAAATATTAAACAAATTCTTTCTATACCATATTGTCCCACGATTACCATGATTTTCAGGGTAAATTCTAAGAGAAAATTCTGTCTGTGTAATTTTAAATAATGTTATAATACTTTAAACTCGATTAATATTTTTGACAGTTATCAGCTGATTTCTGTCAAAAAATATTAATCGCGGATAAAGTATCATAACATATTATTTCAAACATTATTTTATTTAATTTGCCTCTCGATGCTACAAATATAACGCACAATGCGAATCGAAACAGTCAATCAGCATCGCGGAAAAAATGCAACAATACTCGCGAGAATCGACTTAACATGTCTTTTTTAGAAAGAGATGTTATAATATTTTAAATTCGATAAATATTTTTGATAATTATCACCTAAGTTTTGTCAAAAAATATTAATCGCGAATAAAATATTATAACATATTATATAAAACATATTAATATTTTAATATTTTCAAACATATTATATACACCCCCATTACCGCTATAGAAATGTTTTAAAATAAACAATTTCTCACTCACCGATACGTATAATAGCCGGAGTTGTAGTACGCAACACATTGATCTGAAAACAAAATATTCAAATTATGTATATACATATGTGTGTGTCGAATATCTCATAAACAATGCAGTTTAGAAAAAAATGTTTTTATTTCGTATACCCCTCGCAGTTGCTCCGCTGTCTCTTTTTATTAGTTTTCCTTCTGATAATGGAATGAAAGCATAACTTTGCTGAATTTTTGGTACTGGCTTAGCCGCAGAGAATCTGCTATGAAATAGCAGACCTTTTCTTATCTGCTAATAAAAAGATATTCTTCTGCAACAGAAGGTTTTCTTTTCTTATATGATTAGCATGAAAAAATCAAAAATATTGAAATTTTATAGAAAAAATGTTAAATAAAACCAAAAATATCATTAACGCTTATCACACATGCTAAGTCCGAATAAGTCAACAACCAACCTTTCCATCCAATTTTTATTAATCCGTCCAATTTTTATTAAAAATTACTTAGAAGACACTAAATTGTATTTTTAGAAAGACATTAAGTATATTTCTGTGCAATATATCTCATTTTTATAAATGTGCGTCCGTACGGACACCTTGAATTTGCCGTATTGGTTTCGCCATTATGTATCACAATTTTTAGCACACGGCATTCGAAAGAGTATATTTTTAAGTAAATTTTGCCCTCGTGAAAAAATTTTTTAGTTGCAATCTGTTCTGGGCAGAGAGGTGGCCCGGTTGACGTGGAATGACTCATATATAAGCTAGAATATTTAATTAGCAAATTTTAAACTCGATTAATATTTTTGACAGCTGATTTCAAAAAATATTAATCAAAAATAAGATGTTATAACATATTATTTATAATATTTATATTACTATTTTAATTTTTAAACATATTATTATTTTAAAATTTAATTAGCAAATTAACGCTTTAATCAGCTTTTTTGTGAAAAAAATATTAATCGGGTTTAAACAAACTTTATATTATCTTTTTTTAATATCATTTTTTTAATATAAAACCGAAGAATGACACGCGCGTAACGCGCACTTGTGTTATTCTAAGTTATTTAAAAAATGCATTTACATGCTAAATAAAATGTAATATTTTTTCTGAAAACAATTGATATATTTATATAGATTATTTTATTATAACAATTTTAGAAAAGTTAATTATAAAATATTAATTTTATTTTATATAATTAAGTTTAAAATTTGAAAAAATACATAGTTGCACAATAGAAGATAAAATGCCAAAAAATTTTATTGTTATTATTGTAATATTAATTCAACTTTTTTAAAATTTTGTACATGTTGCTGATTATATTAATATACATTTTTTAAAACTTTCTATTTATATTTACATGTATCTACAAAAATTCTTTATAAAAATGGTATTCCATTAGATAGAATTGTAATCCATATTGTAATCAATTTTTTTTATGTATATTAATTAAAAAGTGTTTGGCTCCTATATTTTTGCTACAAATGTAATCTCCACACAATAAACTATCGAAATATGTACATAACAAAATATTTGGCTCGTTTTAAATATTTGGTATCAAGAGACACGGTAGTATCTCGCGCCAAGACCACGCGTAGCGAGCCCGAGGCATTCCGTGTATCTATACGCGAGTCGGACTTTTGAGAGTATCTCATATTATCAGATCTCATAGAACGGCTGGACTGATCGAATTCTTGATAGGCCTAATCGATAGCTTGGGTTTCAATTATATAAGGAAAATGTTTTTATTTTTGCTCTACGTGTTATATAAACGGAGATATAATGTAAAGTTTGTTTTATATAAAAATTGTTGGTTCAAGTTTTGGTCATCGATGTCGTCGACCTTATCAATGCGCATGTGCGAGAAAATGTCCAGTTCAAGCATTCGCTATAAGATTGCGTTAATGTCACTCCATGTCACTTCATGATGTTATTATGTTGTCAGTTTTGACATATGTACATAGGTTACGTTTAACGCTTGATGATTGAAAGAGAGTAGAAAATTACTTGTATAGTATACGAAAAATTGTTCGTATAAAATGAGAAAATTAATAAATATAAAAGCTAATAATAATATAATAGATAACATAAAAAAGTCATAAGAATTTTATAACTCATAGCATTGAGTGCTATGAATTATTAAAAATGCATATTCTTTATGACTTTTCTCTTTACGTTATTTATTATATTATTAGCTTTCATTCATTTCCTTATTTTACATCAATTATATATTTATGAAAAATTAGTAGGATAGTAGTGTAACAAAAAAGTGGTTGTAATGAAAGAAATATGTATCACTTAAGGCTATCGCACACAAAATGCATAGAACATAGACATAACATAGCATAAGCATAAGAAAGATATGCAACTTACACAAATGTTCATAGACATAATGTAAAAGCACCTTAACCGCGAAATATTTGAATTTGACATATGTCAAATTATTCATTTTTAATAATTTTTATAAATGCTATTGACATGTGTCAAATTTAATGTCGTCCGTAGAGATGTCAATGATGCAAAGAAAATAAAAAAAAACGAATAAATATGATAATTGATTCTGTACATAGACAATATGCATATACATAGGTGTCATATGCATAGAAATTTCGTTCTTATGGATTTTTTCATTTCTATGCATATGTTTATGCTTATGTTTATGCTATATTATGTAAAGCAATATGGCGACTTTATGTTCGATGCTCATTGGTTCAGACAGTCTTATGTTATGCATATGCATCTATGTCAATTTGTGTGCGATAGCCTTTATATGTGATATTGTTTCGCATGACATGTATGTAGTAATAGTATTGCAAAATGTAGATTCTGCTACTTCTTATATATGTATATATTTATATAATATTTGCAATATTATTTAATCCTACTATTTCTTTCATAAGTATATAATTGTCGATAAGTTAGTAGGATGATAGCGTAAGAAGAAAGTAATTATGAAGAAAGAATTAGTAGGATTGCAGCATTAGAAGAAAGTAATTGCAATTATTATATAAATATATATTTATGAAAGAAATAGCAGGACTTTGTAATATTATACTACAAAAAAATAACTTTCTTGTTACTGGAATAAATACACATACCACATATGTGTGATATACTATATTTCTTTCATAATAAGAACCACTTTTCCTTGTTATGCTATCATTCTATTATTTCTTTATATAAGTATGTAATTAATATAAAATAAGAAAGTGAATAAAAACTAATAATGATGATAAATAATGTAAAGAAAAATGTTATAAAAATTTAATAACTCATAGCACTATTATGATTGCTCTGAGCTATCAAAAACGCATATTATTTATGACTTTTCTCATTACTTATTATATTATTAGCTTTTATTTTATTACTTTTTATATATTCAACAATTACATACTTATGAAGAAATAATAGGATGGCAGCGTAATAAAAATATAGTATATCATATATATGTGATATGCGTATTTATTCCAATATTAAATATTATGACATATCGTTTTATTTCACAAATTCTTTAATTATAGAATAAAAATTTACTTTATCATTTATCTGCCCCCTTACCACAATATATCCTGGCTATGTTCTCATATATGTATATATACATCACTAATACAGAAAATCTAAATATACGTAACATAAATTATAGGTGTCTAGTATTGGCAATGTATCTGGAAATCATAGCTTCTCCTTGAAATTTTTTATTTTATATATAATACGTAATACACATACGTAATACACATACACATACAACGTATTAAATTTATTTATATATTTATTAAACTAAATAAGCAGTAACGATTATTAATCAATAAATTTAGAAGAATAGATTATGAATAATAAATCTATATTTCTGATATATTGATTTGTAATTATTCGTTATTCTTACAATAAGAGTAAGCAAAGAAAGAAGGATCTGTGGTATTTACTGTAAGCAAAGAGGATCGTCGTATTTTGATAAAATATGACGGGGGCGGTGGTGGGTTCTTTGCTTCTTTGTTTTAAAATGTATAAATAAATATATACTACAAAAATGAGAATGATATCATTAAAAAAACTTACCTTTGTAAAAAAGGTAAAAAAAGGGCGCCAAGTCCACACGCCATGTGAAAAAGTGTTATAACAAACAGTGTTATAAAAAAACAGGGTTTTTAAATTATTGTAAAAAAACTTAATATTTCTAAAAAAAATAATGATATCAAAAAATTGCGCCAAATAAATAAAAATTTATGTTTTATAAAAACTTTATTTGTTTTATTATTTTAAATATCTAAAAAAAGTTACTCAACCAAATATAAATGTGTATTTTGCAGATTATAATCTGATCTGATATAAAATTTATCACAGAATCATCTTTGTATTTTTAAGAATGATGCATCTGCACAGTCAAAACGATTTAAACCCGGTATTGAAACAATTAAAATGACGAACAAAAACTTGGCGTGCCCGGGTCGAGGCATTAAAAATTAAATTTTTTAAAAATTAAATTTGACATGCAACCTTTAAGTATCTGCATATAAATAAAATATATATATATATATATATATATATATATAGATCGAAGATGGCCGTCGGAGTAGTAACAGGTGACGATCGGTGCTCCGAGTTTATGTGAGAAGTGGAGGCGGAATAGAGTGAGGTGGAAAAAAGGAGAGGAGGAGACGGCATGGGAGCAGAGAAGTAAGTGGCCGCGAAGGGAAAGAAGGGGATGGAACGGTGGAGGTGCACTGGCGGAAAGAAAATTGGAGTGTGGAAAAGAAGGAAGGATAAGCACGGGATGAGGAAGGATGACGTGGTGGAAAAGGAGAAGCGTCGATAAAAGGAGAATAAGGTAGAGAGCGGCAGTACGGAGAAAGAGCGATGTCAGAGAGGGCGCTGGTATTAGCGGGGAGAGACACGTGCAGGATCGAGGGCGCTGTGGTAACGGCAGAGAAAGCGAAAACAGGTAGTACGGGAAGGTGTACACACGGGTGTAGAAGTGGAGAAAGGTACGCAGAAGAGAGAGTGTGGTGCAGTTCTGTGGCAGCTTTACTGAGTCGGGTTGGATAGAGAGAGAAACGGAAGTTGGAGTGGATGAAAGAGGGAGTGAGAGAGATAAAGGAGATGAGGATGATAATGGAAAAGATGCTGATGGTGATGAAGAGGAAGACGAAGAGGGAGAGGAGAAAGGTACGCAGAGGAGAGAGTGTGGTGCAGTTCTGTGGCAGCGTTACTGAGCCGGGTTGGATAGAGAGAAAAACGGAAGATGGAGTGGATGAAAGAGGGAGTGAGAGAGATAAAGGAGATAAGGATGATAATGGAAAAGATGCTGATGATGATGGAGAGGAAGACGGAGAGGGAGAATATGGAAGAAGAAAGGAGAAGAAGAGTGAGAAAAGGTTAGAGAGAATAGAGACGATGGAGAGGTTATGGAGGAAGTGCATGGAAGGAGATGAGCGAATGGAAGAGGAAAAGAAAAAGAGAGGAAGGAGTGTAAAAAGAAGGAGGCGGAGAGCGGAGAGGACAGGAGGTGGAGTGAAGTGGTAAAAGGAGAGCGGATAAAAGAGGAGAGCGGTAGAAAAGGATGGAAGGAAGGAGGGTGAGAGAAGAAGAGGACAGAGGAAGAGTTGGAAGAGAGTGGACGGAAGATGACAGGGATGAAGCAGTGCAGCGGAGGGAAGAGGTGGAGGATGGAGAGAGGAGAGAGAGCAAAAGGCAGAGTGGAAGAGAAGTGACGGAGAAGGGGGGGAGCGGTGGAAGAGAGAAGAAAGGAGGCGCAGACGGGAAGAAGAGAGAAAAGAAGAGAGAAGAGGACGAGGAGGATGGAGGAGAGAGGACATCGGGCGAAAGTGTGACAGAAGGGGAAAGTAGGGAGGAGGAAAGAGTCAGGTGACGGTCGGTGCTCCGAGTTTATGTGAGAAGTGGAGGCGGGATAGAGTGAGTGAGGTGGAAAAAAGGAGAGGAGGAGACGGCTCGGGAGCAGAGGAGTAAGTGGCCGCGAAAGGAAAGAAGGGGATGGAACGGTGGAGGCACGCGTTGCACTGGCGGATCAAAAATTGGAGTGTGGAAAAGAAGGAAGGATAAGCACGGGATGAGGAAGGATGACGTGGAGGAAAAGGAGAAGCGTCGGTAAAAGGAGGATAAGGTAGAGAGCGACAGTACGGAGAAAGGGAGATGTCAGAGAGGGCGCTGGAATTAGCGGGGAGAGACACGTGCAGGATCAAGGGAGCTGTGGTAGCGGCAGAGAAAGCGGAAACAGGTGGTACGGAAAGGTGCACACACGGGTGTAGAAATAGAGAAAGGTACTCAGAAGAGAGAGTGTGGTGCAGATCTGTGGCAGCTATACTGAGTCGGGTTGGATAGAGAGAAAAACGGAAGATGGAGTGGATGAAAGAGGGAGTGAGAGAAATAAAGGAGATGAGGACGATAATGGAAAAGATGCTGATGGTGATGGAGAGGAAGACGGAGAGGGAGAATGTGGAGGAAAGGAGAAGAAGAGTGGAGAAAAGGTTAGAGAGAATAGAGACGATGGAGAGGTTACGGAGGAAGAGCATGGAAGGAGACGAGCGAATGGAAGAGGAAAGGAAAAAAAAAGAGAGGAAGGAGTGTAAAAAGAAGGAGGCGGAGAGCGGAGAGGACAGGAGGTGGAGTGATATGGTAAAAGGAGAGCGGATAAAAGAGGAGAGCGGTAGAAAAGGATGGAAGAAAGGAGGGTGAGAGAAGAAGACGACAGAGGAAGAGTTGGAAGAGAGCGGACGGAAGATGACAGGGATGAAGCAGTGCAGCGGAGGGAAGAGGTGGCGGAAGGAGAGAGGAGAGAGAGCAAAAGACAGAGTGGAAGAGAAGTGAAGGAGAAAGGGGGGAGCGGTGGAAGAGAGAAGAAAGGAGGCGCAGACGGGAAGAAGGGAGAAAAGAAGAGAGAAGAGGACGAGGAGGAAGGAGGAGAGAGAACATCGGGCGAAAGTGAGACAGAAGGGGAAAGTAGGGAGGAGGAAAGAGTAAGGGGAGGGAAAGGGAGAGAAGCAAGTGTAGAAAGAGGGGCGAAGGGGGATGCGGAAGGAAGCGGTTAAGGGTATGGAATAGGTAGATAGAAAGAGACGGGGAGGAATGGATGACGATTTGACGATGGAGGAAAGGAGAATAAGGTGGAAAATGAAGTTAGAATGGGCGAGAGAGGAGGAAAGGAAAGGGAAGGCGGTAAGGGTATGAAATAGACGGGGAGGAATTGGGGTGGGATGGCGAGGAGGAAGGGTAGGTCAAAAGATAAAGGTAGGGAGCTGGTAGGGAGAGAGGCAGAGGAAGATGGAGGGATAGATCTAGGTAGAAGGGGGGAGTGAGGATAAAGAGTAAGTGGAACAGATGAGGAAGGGAGATGGGGAAAGGGTGAGGGAGGTTAGGTTAGATTATTGTGAGGTCTCCAAATGGCCAGGTTAGAGGGATAAGAAAATTGTGTAAAAGGGAGAGGGAGAGAGGAAAGGAGGATGGTAGATCTAGGTAGAAGGAGGGAGTGAGGATAAAGAGTAAGTGGAACAGATGAGGAAGAGAGATGGGGAAAGGGTGAGGGAGGTTAGGTTAGATTATTGTGAGGTCTCCAAATGGCCAGGTTAGAGGGATGAGAAAATTGTGTAAAAGGGTGAGGGATAGAGGAAAGGAGGATGGGAGAAGGAAGAGGAAACAGAGGTCGGGGAGACAGGAAGGAAGGAAGGATGGCACGAAAGGAGAAGAGAGAAAAGGAGGAAGATCTGACGTATATTATATTATATTATATGTATTATGGAAGTTTGTAAATAGTGGACGAGGATAGATGGGTGGCTGTGAGGGATTTGGCGGTCCCCTGAAAACGCCCCGCAATCCTTTAGGGGAAGCGGAATAAATATCTATCTATCTATCTATCTATCTATATATATAATTAATTAAAAATACATTATCTTAGCATAATATAGCATAAAATGTAAAATATCAACAAATTGCGGACACAATGCAGCGCTTACTTTTTTTATGTTAATTTATTAAAAAAGTATTTAGGCTGCGATATCTTTGGTACAAATGTAATTTCCACACAATAAACTATCGAAATATATACAGATAAAATTGTTGGCGTGTTTTAAAATATTACATATCATCAAATTATCGCGGCGGACACAATGCGGTGCTTATTTTTTTATGTATATTAATTAAAAAGTATTTAGGCTGCTATATTTTAGGTACAAATGTAATTTCCACAATAAACTATCGAAATATGTAAATAAAAAATATTTGGCGTCATTTAAAATATTATGTATCATTAAATTATCGCGGCAGCCACAATGCGGCGCTTACTTTTTTTTGTATATTAATTAAAAAGTGTTTAAGCTCCTATATTTTTGGTACAATTGTAAGCTCCACAAAATAAACTATCGAAATATGTAAATAAAAAATATTTGGCGCGTTTCAAAATATTACGTATCATAAATTATCTCGACGGACACAATGCGGCGCTTACTTTTTTTATGTTTATTAATAAAAAAGTGTTTAGACTCCTATATTTTTGGTACAAATGTAATCTCCACACAATAAACTATCGAAATATGTAAATAAAAAATGATTGGCTTATAAAAAGTGTTTAGGCTTCTATATTTTTGATACAACAGTACTCTGCAAACTATATACAATCAAAGTATGTATAGAAAAAATTTTTGGCTTGTTTTAGAATTTTATGTATCTGTTGTGTGCCTCGAGCAAGGCACTGGGGTTGCGCCAAATATAGGATGGGGATCCTCGGATGAGGGTCGCGCAGGATATTTGCAGAGAAGATGTATTTTTCTTTTTCAAGACTACAGGGTGTTTCAGACCACCCGTACCACCCATTTAAAAACTAGAGAAGTGGTTATTTCAAAAAAGTAAAAACATTTTCTTTATAAATCGGGTGCGCTCTATCGAATGGTGATATTTTCAACTCCTGGTTCCGGCCGGAAAAAGGCGATTCAGACCGGAAGTGCATTTTTTAAAATGGAACATGGTATTTTTTTATCGCAGATTCGGATTCTATGCGAAAAAATATGAAACTTTTGTACGAAACATTTTTTCGAAAAATGTCATTTATGTCCTTCAAACAACCTTCAAAATGTGTGTTGGCAAAAATAACGTTTTTGCATTATCTGCTCTCGGCAAAACCCAGGATCTACGACGAGGACGTGGCAGATATCAGATCCCGTGTGTTTGTGTGTGTGTGTGGGGGGGGGAGTGTGCGCGCGCAACTCGTAGGAATAAGGACCCTGTGGTTCGTCGCTTCCACAGTAGTTAACGACTCCAAACCCTCCCTACGGTGTGTGTGTGTGTGTGTGTTGTGTGTGTGTGTGCGTGAGTGGGTGGGTGTGGGTGGGTGTGTTTGTGTGTTGGTGTGTGTGGGTGTGTGTGAGTGTGTGTGGGTGTGTGTGGGTGAGTGGGTGTGTGCGTGCGCTGATATGGCTAGATGTGATTCTTTGATTAGGCCTGATGTTCGAAATGTCCACCGTTTGCTTGAATGCAATTAAGTACTCTCTTTTCGAAATCATTTGTAGCATGAAAATCTTCATCAGCATCTAGAGAACCAATAGCGTCACGTATTCTACGAATCATATCATCTCTTGTCGTAGGGCGTTCGCGGTATACCAGATCTTTTACTCTTCCCCATAAATAGTAGTCGAGAACAGTTAAATCCGGTGATCGTGGTGGCCAATTATGTGGGCATATTTGCCTATCCATTTATCTGGAAACATGTCGTTTAGTCGTTCACGGGCAACGCTAGATGTATGCGCTGGGCACCCATCTTGCTGAAAAAACATGTTTAGGCGTAATTGTAGAGGAATATCTTCAAGTAAAAGTGGAAGATCATTTTCGACGAAATTAGCGTACCGAACACCGTTTAGATTTCCTTCAAAGAAAAACGGTCCAACAATATGTTTTTCAACAATTCCGCACCAAACGTTGATTTTCCAAATATGTTGATGGTCTATTTCTCGAAACCAATGAGGATTCCCTTGTGCCTAGTAACGACAGTTCCAAGTATTTACAGAGTCGTTACTCGTAAATGTGCTTTCATCAGAAAATTTTATTTTCTAATGAAAGTTTCGCGGTTGTTGGCGTATCCAATTGCAAAATTCGAGTCTGTTTCTAAAATCGGCAATCGTCAATGCTTGATGCAGAGTCATTCTGTACGAATGCAGCTTGTTTTCATGATAAATTCGCCAAATTGTACTACGACTAACACCAGATTCTTGTTCTACACGCTTTAAGGATTCATGGGGATGCAATTGAGCGAATGCAAGAATTTCTGGCGTCCTTTCGTCCCTAACTTGACGTCGAATTTGTCTACCTTTATTATGATCAGGTTGAATAATACCTTTATTAGTAATTCGCTTAGACAAACGAGAAAAAACATTGTGCAAATTAGGAGTGCGATCTGGGTATCGTTCTTGCCACAACCTCGCAGCTGCTCTAAATTGACCACCACATTCACCTAAAATAAGCATCATATCTAAAGCTTCTGCGTTTGAATAGGACACGGTTGGTCAATGAGAATTTTGTTACACTATTTATATTCTGATGAAAGTTTCGCGGTTGTTGACGTATCCAATTTCATCCAATGTTCTCTCGCCACGTGTACCGCATTGTATTTCGTTTTCGGCGTGTTTTGAAAGTAAAATTGTGTACGGATTTAATTCGCGAGTCTAATTATGTGGATATCCGGTTATGTTGAGAACATCTAGAGTTTTGCGTGATGACTTTTCTTGCGCGCACGATTTCGTATCGACCTGCTCACACGTGATTGACTATCGAGCGCCGAACGAGCATTTCTCTTTGTATCCCATACTTATCGCGGACGAGAACAGGGCGATTATCGATCTCCGCATAAGATTTCGTTGCCGAGGCCTTGCTAAGCCTCGCGTAAGAATATTTGAGCTGCCGCGAGACTGTTCGAGAATTTCGCGATTTTCGTAAGGCCCTCTTGTTCTCGTTCCAGTAACGAGATTTCTGACGCGAATATCTAGATCCGTCGGCGTATTACGAAACCTTTGTCAAAGTCAAATTATGATGTGCGAACTGCGAACTCTACTTATTATACTCTAGCAATCTTTTCTTTTCTTTTCGTAATATATTGTTATATTTTTTTTCCTGTTAACAAGTGTCTAGTTCTTTTTCGATCCCTCTCGCCACGTCCACGAACCCCTTCGCAACTGAGCTACCGCGTGATATTCCGTCGCGATGCTATTTTGTGAGAATCTCGTTTAACATTACGTTCAGATACGGTGTCGAATGTAGGAGAAGAACGGTAATCCGTCCTGGCGCCCAGGTTTTCTGCCATTGTTGAGTGACCACTGAGAGTCTTTAGGGAAGCTTCAAGATATCGCGTCGAAGGTTAACCGCGAGTCCATAACGTCGATTCTAAGTGAAATCTAATTTACGACTTTCGAAAGCACGGTTACAAATTGGCGCCCAACGTGGGGGGATGAGATCGGTTTCCCCGGGGTTGCTTAAATAATAATTAACTGATGAACATTCGAAATCACGGTTACAGTATATTAATTAAAAAGTGTTTAGGCTGCGATATTTTTGGTACAAATGTAATCTCCATATAATAAACTATCGAAATATGTAAATAAAAAGTTTTTGGCATGTTTAAAAATATTACGTGTCATTAAATTATCGCGGCGGACACAATGCGGCGGTTACTTTTTCTGTGTATATTAATTAAAAATTGTTTAGGCTCCTATATTTTTGGTACAAATGTAATTTCCACACAATAAACTATCGTTAAAAATGTGCACAACAGCTATGTACCAAAATTAAGTCAGAACGTATCTTTTCTTTTTTATTTAGAACAATGTAAACTTTCTAAATATTTTAATACTGATGTTGCATTTCATTCACTCATTATTGCATTTATTAGTGCCTAACTCCAATCAACATCTATAACTGAGCATAGTTGCCAAGCAAATCGTTTAGTTTGTAAAATATGACGAAATGTTTTCAAAAATATACCTATAGCAATAGTATCACTGCACTAATCATCTCAGCTATTGGAAATGTACCATTTCTATTAGATAGATAGATAGATATTTATTCCGCTGCCCCTAAGGGATTGCGGGGCGTTTTCAGGGGACCGCCAAACCCCTCACAGCCACCCATCTATCCTCGTCCTCTATTACAAACTTCATAATACATATAATACATATAATACGTCAGATCTTCCGCTTTTTCTCTCTTCTCCTTTCGTGCCATCCCTCCTTCCTTCCTTCCTGTCTCCCCGACCTCTGTTTCCTCTTCCTTCTCCCATCCTCCTTTCCTCTCTACCTCACCCTTTTACACAATTTTCTCATCTCTAACCTGGCCATTTGGAGACCTCACAATAATCTAACCTAACCTCCCTCACCCTTTCCCCATCTCCCTTCCTCATCTGCTCCACTTACTCTCTATCCTCACTCCCCCCTTCTACCTAGATCTACCCCTCCCTCCTCCTCTGCCTCTCCCCCTACCAGCACCCTACCTTTATCTTTTGACCCACTCTTCTCCCTCGCTATCCCACCCCCATTCCTCCCCGTCTATTTCTATCTTCCTATTCCATACCCTTACCACCTTCCCTTTCCTTTTCTTCTCTCTCGCCCATTCTAACATTTCCCACCTTATTCTCCTCTCCTCCATCGTCAGATCCTCATCTATGCCTACTCTCCACATTCTCCTAAAATCCCACTTTCTTTCTAACAGCTTTTCCCTATCCTCCTCCTCTTCCAATTCCGCTATCAGCACTTTCTTCCCCCTTTCTCCCGTCCTTTCTCTAACTTCCGTCACCTTCACCTCCTTTCCTACTGCCCATGTCATCAACCAATCCATCGTCATTCTTCTTTCCTCCTCATCATCCACCTCTATCCCTCTCCAAACTATATTCTTTCTCCTTATTCTCCTCCTCTCTATCTCCTCTCTCTTCTCTCTCCTCTCTTTCCCTCCCCCTCCCCACTAACCTCTTCTTTCTTTCTGACGCCCTCCCTTCCCACTTTCCCCCTATCCATTCCTCCTTTCCACCCTCTTCCATCCCCCCTTTTCCTCCCCTTTTCCCTCTATCCTCCCTCTTTACCTCTTCACCCCCTTATCTTTTCCTCTAACTTCTTCTTCTTTCATCAACTTCCACCACCATTCCCTCTTATTTCCCTCCGCACTTCCCTTCGTCCCCCTTTCTACACTTACTTCTCTCCCTTTCCCTCCCCTGACTCTTTCCTCCTCCCTACTTTCCCCTTCTGTCTCACTCTTCTCACCCCCCTCTCTCTCCTTTTCTCCATTTTCCCTTCCCTTTTCTCTTTCCTCCCTCTCTCCTCCCATCACTCACTTTCTCCCGATGTCCTCTCTCCTTCTTCCTTCTCGTCCTCTTCTCTCTTCCTTTCTCTCTTCTTCCCGCCTGCGCCTCCTTTCCTCTCTTCTCCTCCGCTTTCCACTTTCTCCGTCGCTTTTCCTCCACTCTGCCCTTTGCTCTCTCTCTCTTCTCCTTCCGCCACCTCTTCACTCCACTGCACGGCTTCCTTCCTGCCATCTTCCGTCCGCTCTCTTCCAACTCTTCCTCCGTCCTCTTCCTCTCTTCCCCTTCACTCTTCCATCCTTTCCTCACCTTTCTCCTCTTTTATCCTCTCTCCTTTTACCACTTCGCTCCACCTCCTGTCATCTCCGCTCTCCGGTTCCTTCTTTTTACACTCCTTCCTCTCTTTTTTCCTTTCCTCTTCCATTCTCTCCTCTCCTTCCATGCTCTTCCCCCATAACCTCTCAATCATCTCTATTCTCTCTAACCTTTTCTCCACTCTTCTTCTCCTTTCCTCCTCCACATTCTCCCTCTCCATCTTCCTCTCCATCACCTTCAGCATCTTCTCCATTATCCTCATCTCCTTAATCTCTCTTACTCCCTCTTTTATCCACTCCATCTTCCGATTCCTCTCTATTACACCAGACTCCGTATAAACGCTGCCACCGATCTGTACCACACTCTCTCTTCTTATCTTTCTCAACTTCTACACCCGTGAGCCACTTTACCGTACCATCTGTTTCCGCTTTCTCTGCCGCTACCACAGCGCCCTCGATTCCGCACGTGTATCTCCTCGCTAGTTCCAGCGCCCTCTCTGACATCGCCCTTTCTCCGTACTACCGCTCTATACCTTATCCTCCTTTTACCGACGCTTCTCCTTTCCTCCACGTCATCATTCTTCATCCCGTGCTTATCCTTCCTTCTTTTCCACACTCCAATTTTCCATCCGCCAGTGCACCTCCACCGTTCCATCCCCTTCTTTCCCTTCGCGCCCACTTACTCCACTGCTCCCAAGTCGCCTCCTCCTCTCCCTTTTTCCACCTCACCCACTCTATCCCGCCTCCACTACTCACATAATCTCGGAGCACCGACCGTCCCTGTCACTACTCCGACGACCATCTTCCTCCCTACCATTTCTATTAACTACAATAGTATAATATAAAATTATGTTCGCGTTCGTGTTGTTTGATATGCACGTGCGAATTAGTATCGCCGGTATCACTCAGAGAGAGAGCGAGAGGTATCGAAGGCGGGAAAGAAGACAATGTCGTTGAGCTTGTGAGACAAAGAGAGAGAGAAGGATAGAGTATGTTGTGTTGTGAAGCGTCAGCTGACTGAACGCGAGGAACAGAGACCGATGGATTAACTGAGAGAGATCTTGAGATATCGGAGTAAAGAAATAATATATTAATTTCGAGGCTTTGTTGCACTTGGGATAAAATATGTTTATTTTATCGAGTCCGACAAGCAAATTATTGGCGGCGATCATTAATTGCGATATATCAGTTTAATCGACATTTTATTTCGATGCGCCAGCGCGCGTATTATAATCAGATGATGAATTTATTTCGCTCCACAGATTTTAGAGATATTCGTGATTCGCTTGATACTTGTATCAAAAATAGATAGGGTGCCGCGCTAGTCGAGTCTGACCTTTTATAATATTTTCCACGAAGATCTCGATCCTTCGGCGAAGGGGATGACTCGAGTTTGCGCGAACATCCTGATTTTGAGTAAATCAGTGTAACGGTAACGTTTTATCCGGCGAAAACAAAACAAGAGAAGAATAAACATGTTCCGAGACAATGATGTTGTGATCTCGCGTGTTTCGGTTTTATGTTATAATAACAGAATAAAGTAATGTCGAATACTTAAAGATAATTCTTAAAGATAATACAAAAGTTCAATTTTAACGAACTTAAACATACCGCCCGCCTCGAAAGAATCATTTCGAAACAATTTAACGATGGTGAACCAAGCGTTACTATATGAAAAAAACATAAACCCAAAAAAGGAACTTAACCAGTCGAGGCGATGGATACATCTAGAGTTCGTCGTACACTAGTTGGCAGTGAAAGATTAATCAAGTCGCCTTTTCACGATTTTCTAGTGCGATCAGCAACAAACAAATTTTCGTTAACGGACGTTTATATTCGGAGGTAGCAGTTTTGATTGTTACGACGCGGACTAACTTGTCAGAACCCGGATGGCACTGAATGATGCGGCCTAATTCCCACTTGCACGGCGGTAACAACGGATTTCGAATGAGCACGAGTTGTCCGACTTGAACATTTTGAGCTATTTTCTTCTACTTTACTCGTTGTTGCAGGGTGTTTATATAGTCACTTTGCCATAACTTCCAGAACCTTTCGATTAATTGACGAACCAATTGTCAGCGCGTTAGGCGATTTTCGTTTATATTCAGAATTGAAGGTTCTGGACTCGTAGTAAGCGCGGTGCCAATTAAAAAATGACCGGGTGTCAGAGGGTCGTAGTCGTCCGGAGTATCAGAAAGAGGGGCGAGAGGTCGCGAATTCAAGTAAGCCTCGATTTGGCACAAAAGAGTTGAAAACTCTTCGAACGTCAGGGTGTGCGCACCGACCACTCGCCGAAGGTGGTGCTTGACGCTGCGCACTCCTGCCTCCCATAAACCGCCGAAATGCGGGGCGGCCGGAAGAATGAAATGCCACGAGACTTTGTCGCATGCGGTTTTGTTGAGGAAATTTGGATCTCGAATCGCGGCGCGAAATGCAGTTTTTAATTCACGATCCGCTCCGACGAACGTAGTGCCGTTGTCGGAGTATATTGACTCGGGTAGTCCTCTTCGCGCGCAGAATCGAGAATATGCACCGAGAAATGCAGAAGTAGAATATCCGTCTACAATTTCGTAATGAATCGCTCGGGTGGCCATACATATAAAAACGGCGATATAAACCTTTCTGGGCGCTATGCCGCGACCAGACATGGATCGAATGAGAACGGGGCCGGCGTAATCGACTCCGCAGTGTAAAAACGCCCGCGTAGGAGGGGTGACTCGCACTTTTGGCAAACTTCCCATAAGTTGAGTAGGCGCAGCGGCCTTTTCGCGAACGCAAACGACGCATTGGTGAATTACAGATTTTACCATCGTTCGCGCGCGAAGAATCCAGAATTCTCTTCGTAAGGTTGCAATTGTCAGCTGCGGGCCGGCGTGGAGAGAGCGCAGATGAGCGTGTTGAATGATTAGCTTGACTAATGGGTGTGCCGCTAAAATGATCGGATGCTTAACCGGAATGAGTAGCGGCGCGTTTGATAACCGCCCGCCAATGCGAATTAATTGATCCTCGCCGAGGAATGGATTTAAGGATAACAAGGCGCCTTTTGACGGAGTCGGTTTTTTTAAGAAGCGCGTCTTTTTCAAGAGGAAATGTTTCCTCTTGTATTCGTTTGAGCCAAAAATCTCGAGCCGTCCTGAACTCATCAGCTGACAAAGCAAAGGCGGATTCGGCTGGTGTCTCGCGCTGTTTGAGGCGATTGCGGAGAAGTGATGCGTATCTTATAACGTAAGCCGTGACTCTTATGAGTTTAGGCCACGACGAATATCGCGTCGCGAGATCCCACAGTTCTTTAGGTGTTGTAAGATGAATAGCTGCGCGAGCGTTTTGTTCGAGACTCGTATCGATCTTCAAAGTATCGGATAGCGAGGGCCATTCAGAAGCCGGAAGAAGCAGCCATGGTGGTCCTTGCCACCAAAGATCATATGACGCGAGCCGCTCTCCGGAAATGCCTCGCGAGGCGCAATCGGCGGGATTTTCGGCAGTAGAGACATGTCGCCATTGGGCGAATGGAATTCGAGATTGAATTTCAGACACGCGATTCGCGACAAATGTTTTCCACTTCGTTGGATATTGGCTTACCCATTCGAGAACGACAATCGAATCTGTCCAACAGGTACACGGCACGGTTGTCATATGAAGTGATGTACGCACGAATTCCATTAGTCTCGCGAGTAAAACGGCAGCAGCAAGCTCTAATCGCGGAACACTCAATGTCTTAACTGGCGCGACCTTGGATTTGCTAACTAATAACATCGACGTGACTGGTCCCGCTAAAGGCGTGATTCTTATATAAATCGCTGCAGTGTAGGCCGCGGTTGACGCGTCGGAAAATCCATGAAGTTCGCAATGCGCGGTGTCCGCGCCGCGTTGTATCTAGCGATTGAGCTGCAAATTATTGAGCTCGGTTAATGATCCCTGAATGTCTGCCCACTTTTCGATTAATGGAAGCGGAAGCGGTTCGTCCCATTCTAATTTGAGTTGCCACAGTTGTTGCAAGAATATTTTGGCAACGACAGTGACGGGGGTGCTCCAACCCAGCGGATGGAACATTTTTCGCAACGGTAGACAAGATCGATCGCTTCGTGTTAGGAATATCGGTGGGAAACGATACAAGAAACTGAAAGACGTCCAATGATGGACTCCAACTAATACCGAGAATCTTTACTTGCTCGTCTGTTTGCTGCGATTTACTACATGCTAGCCCGTGATTTTTGATGTCGATATCGTTTAAAAGTTTTGGGGTATTGCTCGACCACTTTCTTAAATTGAATTGACCTTGTTGTAACAAAGAGCATAATTGATTTCGAATTTGACGCAGAAGGGGAACGTCGTCAGCACAGAATAGAACATCGTCGACGTAAATATGGTCTTGTAAAACTACAGCGGCCAGGGGAAACGATTCTCCCTCATCTTGGATTAGCTGTCTTAAAACGCGCAAAGCTAAAAACGGAGCCGAAGCCGTGCCATATGTCACGGTTAAAAGTTGATACGCTTGTGCAACTTCCGTTTCACGCGCACTCCACAAGATTCTCTGATAATCGATATCGCGGGGATCGACAAGTATTTGTCGATACATTTTTGCAATATCGGCCGAATAGACGTACCGAAATTGACGCCACCGTAGGATGACCGCGGCTAGATCCGTTTGTAACTTTGGACCGATAAGTAAGGTCGTTCAGCGTCGTTGCGTTAGAAGTGCAACTCGAAGCGTTAAACACGACTCTTAACTGCGTGGTAATGCTGCTGTCTCGAATCACCGGATGATGAGGCAGATAGACGCATTGTTTGGAGGGTAGCGCGGCGTTATCGACTTTCTGCATGTGTCCGAGTCTTTCGAAGTCGTTAAGAAACTCTGTGTAGTCAAGCTTTAATTCGGGTTTCGCGTTGAATCGATGATGCAAATTTTTTAGCAATTTCTCGGCAGTAGAGTAAGATTCACCGATTTCGATGGGCGGGCCGCGCTTAAACGGAAGGCGAACGACGTAACGTCCGTCAGAGCAGCGTGAATACGTCGTGCGAAAGTGCTCTTTGCATTGCTGCTCCTCCGGACTTAATAAAGTTTGTCGAGGGATCTCCTCGATTTCCCAGAATTTTCGTAATTCTAGCTCGAGAGACGAGTTCGAACAATGTTGAGCTGTGACGGTTTTACGCGATGAAGAAGGGGTCGAGGTAGGGCCCGAGAGAATACACCCGAAAATTGTCTTTTGCGCGATTGGTTGCCCATTCTTCCCTTTTCTTACGCCGTCGAGAATTAGCTCGCCATAAAGGTCCGCGCCGATTATTAGATCAATGGGGTCATCGTTTAGAGGTTCGGGATCTGCGAGCGCGAGATCGCTTAAATGACTCCAGTTGATATGAGAGGATACTGGCGGCGGAGAATATTTGGTGAGTGACTTTAAAATCGAGGCTCTGGTATTTAAGGGGGGAACCTGGTTTAGGAGGCTGACAAAATACATAATTTTTAGTATTTTTTTTCTCAGCTAAAATAAAACCAATTAATTCCAAATTTTAGGCACAGTTTATTATACATTTAAATTATGTAAAATAATTTTTTTATTAAAAAATATTGAAGTTTTATTTAAAAAATAAAGCTATATTGATAGCGCCGCCCATTTTTCACTGTGTACAACCTAGCAATCGTAATTTTTGTCTGAAACAAAAAAACCAATTCATTTCTTTAATGTTATATTATTACCTTCTATTTAAACTAAAATATTTTTGAGAAAAGTTAAATTAGATTATTTTTTTTTGTAAAGAAAAGTCGCAATTTTTTCGTGAAAATTGTAACTTCTTTTTTTAAAGTTGTAAAAGTTTTTCAATTGTTGCTTTTCTTTTAATTTTTTTAGTTTAAATAGAAGGTAATAATATAACATTAAAGAAATGAATTGGTTTTTTTGTTTCAGACAAAAATTACGATCGCTAGGTTGTACACAGTGAAAAATGGGCGCTATCAATATAGCTTTATTTTTTAAATAAAACTAATATTTTTTAATAAAAAATTATTTTACATAATTTAAATGTATAATAAACTGTGCCTAAAATTTGGAATTAATTGGTTTTATTTTAGCTGAGAAAAAAATTCTAAAAATGATGTATTTTTCAGCCTCCTAAACCAGGTTCCCCCCTTAAAACCGGGTGAGGTCGATTATACGGCGAAATTCGAATATTAGCGGCGTAACGACAAGTGCCGGCATCGACGCATCCGACGGCGGCAATCGAGATCGGCGTGCGTACGCGGCGCAATTTTAAAGTTCGACTTAACTTTTCTGAGATAAACGTGATCTCTGACCCTTGATCCAGGAGCGCTCTCCCGACTGCGGCGCGCCCATTTTGTGAGCTTACGGTAATGCGGGCCGTCGCGAATAAAATCGGAGGTCGAGACGTAACGTTCAAAGTCGAAAATAATGCTGTTACAGAAGTTGTTTCCGTCGTTTCCGCGTGTGTTGTAATCGGTGTTGAAACGGCGGCGACACTAGGAGACAACGCCGAATCAAGATGCAGCATCGAGTGATGTCTTTTTTGACATGTCCGACAAGAATATTTACTGGGGCACGAGTTTACTGCGTGCTTTAAAGTTAAACAATTTAGGCAGCGTTTAGCTGTCTTCACAATCTCTAGCCGTTGATTCGGATTTTTCTTTATAAATTGTGGACATTTATTAAGGTAGTGGGACGCTTTACATAATGAACACGATACAGTAGCTGAAGTTGAAGCGCTAGCGCTGGTGACCTTTTGCGTGCGTGCTTGTTTGTTTGCATTAGGAACCGCGAACTCTTCGAGAGCGCGAGCGCGCGACGCGATAAATGGATCGAGATCGTCATAAGTTGGTATCGTCGTATCGTCGCCTCCTTTCAATTTCCACGCTTTCCGTGTCGAGTTATCTAATTTCTGCGATATGCTGTAAACGAGGATGTCGCTAAGTATTTCTTCCGCGGTTCTTTTTAAATTTTTGAGCGAAGCAATCGCGCGATTCGCTTTATCTCGAAGCTCATTTAACTCAAACGCAGAATCGCGCGAAACGCTCGGTAGATTGTACAATGCAGAAACATGCACTTCGATTAATCGACGCTGGTTTTCATATCGCGATGTTATTGTTTTCCACGCAATGTCGAAGTTATCAGCGGTAACGGGAATATTCTGAATCGATTCCAACGCGCGGCCTGTAAGGCTTGACGATAAAAAATGCATCCGAGCAAACGCTGACAAGTCTTTATTTTCGATAATAAGAGATTTGAAGCGATCGCGAAAACTTTCCCACTCGTCATACTTGCCCGAAAACGGCGGGATGCGGATGGGCGGTAGATGCGACAAGGAGAATGTTGCAGATGAGCCGAACTGTCGATGCAGGTGATCGGGAGATGCAGGGTGCTTGACGACCGGCTCTATGTCCTCGAGGCACTCCGCCATGTAGTCCAGTGTATCGTTGTAGATGTCTTCGTGGGTCTCGAAACGCTGCTTAGCGAAATAGTCTAACGCGTCTCGTTTTTCTTCCGAAACGTATTGCAGAAGAGATGCATGGGTCTGAAGGCACTGCCCCCATGTCTCCTTTAATACGGACACACGCGAACAAATCTTCGTGCCGGTGTAATTGTTTCTCCCGATTTTTTAAAAATTGTCTAAAGCTCGAGAGATGGAGTATAGGAATGTTTGTTGCTTCCCTAATAGTTCACTCATTTTGAACAATGAAGAGAGTCAAGTCACACAACACTACGTTTAGAGTTCCGCACAGATGCACCTCAATCCGGCTCGAAGGATCAAATTATGTTCGCGTTCGTGTTGTTTGATATGCACGTGCGAATTAGTATGGCTCAGAGTATGGCTCAAAGAGAGCGAGAGGTATCGAAGGCGGGAAAGAAGACAATGTCGTTGAGCTTGTGAGACAAAGCGAGAGAGAAGGATAGAGTATGTTGTGTTGTGAAGCGTCAGCTGATTGAACGCGAGGAACAGAGACCGATGGATTAACTGAGAGAGATCTTGAGGTGTCGGAGTAAAGAAATAATATATTAATTTCGAGGCTTTGTTGCACTTGGGATAAAATATGTTTATTTTATCGAGTCCGACAAGCAAATTATTGGCGGCGATCATTAATCGTGATATATCAGTTTAATCGACATTTTATTTCGATGCGCCAGCGCGCGTATTATAATCAGATGATGAATTTATTTCGCTCCACAGATTTTAGAGATATTCGTGATTCGCTTAATACTTGTATCAAAAATAGATAGAGTGCCGCGCTAGTCGAGTCTGACCTTTTATAATATTTTCCACGAAGATCTCGAACCTTCGGCGAAGCGGGAAGGGGATGACTCGAGTTTGCGCGAACATCCTGATTTTGAGTAAATCGGTGTAACGGTAACTCTTTATCCGGCGAAAACAAAACAAGAGAAGAATAAACATGTCCCGAGACAATGATGTTGTGATCTCGCGTGTTTCGGTTTTATGTTATAATAACAGAATAAAGTAATGTCGAATACTTAAAGAAAATTCTTAAAGATAATACAAAAGTTCAATTTTAACGAACTTGAACAAATGCATTTGCACTTTATATCTTTTGGTTTTCGAACTATAGAGCCAGTAGCATCAAAATGAACAATAATATCAATTTTATCCAAAATATTTATGTTTTCTTCCTTATACATATGTATATAGATACATGAAACGATAAACCTGTATTTTGTATGTAAGGACCGTTAGACTGTTGATCTATTATATGTTGTTGAAATAAATCGGATAAGTTATACGAACGAAGATTCAAATTATTTCTATTATTTTCTTCAGATTTTGCTTTCTGATATGTACTAAGCTTACGTAATTCTTGAAAGTATCCTTCCTGAGGAAGTTCTTGATCTATGTTTTCCAATGTATTTAATTGTAATATCCGAGGAGACATATAACGCATTTTTAACTTAGGTTCGTCTCGCGCTTTACTTCTTAAAGTGCAAAATATAGGCCGACCTTCATGTATTATTTTATTGCATCTTGTACTCGAAGCAAATATATCAATAATAGCATTATTTATATTTGAAATATCAGATTTGAATTGTTGTACATGGCTGTTATATCTGCATTTTGTATATGTCACTAAACAATTTATATTGCGTCGTAAAATTTTAATGGACACGGAAAACTTAATGTATTAATCATTTGATGCTGTATTTCTTCTCGTATTTTATTTTTATTTACAATTTCATATTCATCAAAAATAACATTTCGATGAATGTAAAATCGTCCTTGTAAAACACTAAATTTTTTAAAAATTGATTTTGAATTTTGCTGATTACATTTAATAAATTTGTCACTACTATCGCTATTGCTAGTTGTGTAATTACTATCAGTTGCAGAATCTATTACATTTTTATTTTTCTTAATAATAGTTGAAACATTATCAAGATCGTTATTATTAAATATAAAATACGTTTTGATCGTAATATATATCGTTGTGGCGTATCGGAAATACATATATTATTATATATATCATGTAACTCTCTTGTCATTTGAATATTTTATATTACATCTTTATGTATTAAAGACAAAGGGCTTACAATTTTTGCAAACCATCATTTTTATTATTATCTTGATTAAATAAAGATTGCATCTTCTTCGTATTTATTGTAACGTCGGATCGAGATTGGAATATATTTTATACAATAATATAAATTGTGATATATTTTGTACAATATCTCATATATTTTGATTATTATTCCACATCTTTTTATAAGTCATACATTTTTTATCGTTGAATCTTCTTTTCTGTTTACGAAATATTTTTTGTAGAAGGCATAAGTAATTTAAATAACAGCAATATTAATTATAATACTAACTTTTTATATAAAAGAATATATATTTGAAACAATCATAGCATATTGAAGACAAATATAAATAGTTGTTATTTTAGAACACGGAAAATATTTCCAAAAACTCATTTTATGTTTCAATACGGACTGTTTGACTTTTTATTAAAAATTTGTTTATATTAAATATGTAATATTTCACGTCATAATACTTTAAAATTGTACTTCAGGAATAAGTGTACATTTTTTAGGCATACATATATCAGTTAATTTATTTATTTGCAATATTTTTAGTATTCTCTGAATGAATTTGATATTCACACAAATATTGTTTGGCGCTCACCAATTGTTCGTGTCGTATGTTAGTTTGTCTATTATTGTTATCGCGCTAGTTATATTTTCTTTAACATGTTTGTCGTTTCGAATGCTTATTGTAAATTATTTTGACTTTATTGTAACGTATTGCCGATGGATAGCGAATCGGAGCCCAAAGGTAATCGATTAACTAAACGGTGCTGCCATCGCTATCCATCGATCCAAATTATTGAGTGTGGGAGCACACTACTCGCTTGCCGTGCCTTACAGGAAGAAGGCTCGGACACTTGCTCACGAGATCCGCTCCGGAACACTTGTTCGAATACTGGCTCAGTATCTACACGACTGGTTGCTCATACCTCACTGGAAGAGAGGAGACTTCATCCCTTTGCAGGAGTTGAAATTGCATGGATGGAAGGAACTGCATTCGGCACGCTTATCTCTCTCTCTCTCTCTTACTTACACTGCTTTATCGCTTAACGCTCACTGCATGCTGCACGGAAAAGCTTTGGAGGATCTGCTTGAGAAGCACGAGGCACGCATCGCACGGTGAGTCGCTTACCTTTGCTCATTAATCGCATATGTATTGGTTTAATCTCGCTATCCACGCGGCTTTGCGTAATTATCGTTTTATGTAAAGCATTCGCGTCGCTTTCGTATCGTTTCGTCTCATAAAACGTTCGCTATCATTCGCAATATTCGCAAAGGGGAGAATTGTAGATACCCTCCCCTAACAAATATATTTTTCGAAATTTTGACATTTCAAACTTGTTAAGGATTCAAAGCTTCGAATCTTCGAATCTTCGAAGTTATAAAAAATAATAGCCTTCCCAAATAGCACAGATGATCCTTATGAGTTCGAAAAGGATTCACTTTTCCTAATTCTTTAAGAGTTCACGTAATCTGCTCGAAATGAGTTCAAAAAGGATTCGACATTCAAATTCGTTATGAATTACCGTAATCTGTTCGAAAAAGAATTCAAAAGAAGTTCTTTTCGGTAGTAAAAAAAAGGATTCCTTAAAAGTATATCTTTTGACTTCTTATGGAATTAAATTAAAGTTGTTCTAAAGTTGTTCTAAAGAAAGTCTTATAAAGTATTATATTGCGACAACTTGATTGGCTGATAGAATGAGCGTCAGTTTTTTCACTCGTGCGAAGAAGGCGCGGATAGCTACGCATCGTTTGTGGTTTTGTGTGTGATCGCTCGAGGAGAGGTTGTCCCCGGTCTCATCGGTTTATATGCGGTAAGTGCCTAATGGTTTTTCATGATTATTACTATGATTGCGTTCCGATATTCACTGCCAATACTGAAAATTTATAGTATACATGACGTACTGGCAGTGAATATCAACGCGGTATCTCTGCGGACTACCAGCTCATGTGGTTCGTCTCAATCTATTTATTTAATAAACCTACTATTTTATATACTATTAGTTGTGTATTTGATTTTACAATTTCTATCTACATGTTCCTAGTATTTCACAGAGGATCAGCAGCCATATGGATGACATAACCTTCTTTTTCACTGTAGGGTGTGCCAGCCAGTGCTTTACACTATATTAATATATATATTTATATATGTATAGTGTACTTTATACATTATATATATTATATATATATATATATATATATATATATATATACGAGGGTGGTTTGAAAAGTCCGTGCAAAATCAGAGAAATGGCACCACTGGTGCGTATCGGGGTTATTTTTAGTTAGTAGCATCTCTTGGAAGAACACACCAAGTTTCAGCCAGATCGGTCTATTTCTCTGTGTTTGGCGTTCGTTTGAATTGAGAAAGTCGAGTGATTTCCAAAAAATGGATGAAAGAGAATTTCGTGTGTTGATAAAACATTACTTTATGAAAGGCAAATCGCCTCAGAAGACTAAGGAGAAGCTTGATAAACATTATGGTGAATCTGCACCTTCGATTAGAACAGTTTATAAGTGGTTTCAAAATTTTCGGAGTGGCCATATGAGCACAAGTGACGCTGAACGTTCTGGACGCCCTATTGAGGTCACTACTCCAGAAATCATTGATAAAATCCATGATATGATGATGGATGATAGAAGAGTGAAGGTGCGCGAGATTGCTAGTGCTGTGGGCATCTCGAGTGAACGGGTACATAATATTTTGCATCAACATTTGGGCATGAAAAAACTATCCGCAAGATGGGTGCCGCGATTGCTCACAGTTGACCAAAAACGAAATCGTGTGAGGTGTTCCAAGGACGGTTTGCAGCTGTTTCAGCGGAATCCACAGGACTTTAAGCGTCGTTTCGTCACTGTGGACGAAACATGGATACACCACTACACGCCTGAGACCAAGGAACAGTCCAAACAATGGGTTGCCAGCGGGGAGTCTGCACCAAAGAAGGCGAAGACCGTTCTTTCGGCCGGGAAAGTTATGGCGACTGTCTTTTGGGATTCGCAAGGAATAATCCTCATCGACTATTTGGAAAAGGGTAAAACTATTACAAGTGCATATTATTCATCGGTATTGGACCGTTTGAAAACCGAGCTGCAAGAAAAACGTCCACGATTGGCCCACAAAAAAGTTCTTTTTCATCATAACAACGCACCAGCTCACTCATCTGTAGTTGTAGCCGCAAAATTGATGGAATTAAGGTTCCAACTCGTTCCGCATCGCCCCTATTCTCCAGATTTGGCTCCCTCGGACTACTACTTGTTCCCCAATATGAAGAAATGGCTGGGGGGAAAGAGATTTTATTCAAACGAGGAGGTGATTGCGGAAACGAATGCCTATTTTGCAGAGTTGGACCAATCTTATTATTTGGAAGGGATCACCAAACTGGAGCAGCGTTGGACGAAGTGTATAAGCCTAAAAGGAGACTACGTTGAAAAATAAAAAAAGTTTATCCCGAAAAATTAAGTAGTTTTCATTTTTGCACGGACTTTTCAAACCACCCTCGTATATATATATATATGTATCACTTTGGTACAATTCGAGGACATTTTTTGTCACGTAAGGTATATTTCGAGGATATTTCGCACTTTTCAGGACAGTCCTCATTATTTTTTTTCCCTATGGTATATTTTGGGGACTGTCCCCAAAATTATAGTTTTTATAGTTGGTAACATTTGAGGACATAAAACGAATGTCCTTATAATAGACCAAATATATATGAAAATTATTTTGCATTTGGTATATTTTGAGGACATAAAAATTCAATTTACAAGTAGTATGTTTTCATGTATTCTAAATTTGTTTTTCATTCTAACTGGTACTAAAATTAAAAACAAATGTCAAATTTTATAACAATACAATCTTTATATTATATTCTCAATACGTGTCCTCAAAATATACATAACATATATTTACTGCCCTTTACAGTATATAATTTATTACCACTTTTACAGGAAGACCAAACATAAATTATGTTAAAAATAATTAATAAACGCAGAAAATGTATAAACTACGAGAAAACGTATAAGTTCCGTTTTATATTTATTTGAATGTCCTCAAAATTTACCAACCATGAATTTCTGTTATAATATATCCTTTTTTACTTTGTTCTCATTAATGTGTGTAAATTTTAGTTCTGTACTGCGAATATTATATAATATTTACAGAAATAATCAATTTTTGAAGAAGACCTTTTTCACTCATATTTGATGTTTGACGATCAGACATCTTTTAACAAAAATTGATTCTTTCTGCAAGTATTACATCACGCTCGTAAGATTAAATTCATCCGCGTCAATGTAGTCAAAAAAAAAAATATTACAAAAATTCATGATTGGTAAATTTTGAGGACGTACGAATAAATTAAAAAAACGGAACTTATAATACGATATCTCTTATATATATTTGCTTTACCAATTAGTTATTTAGTTTATATTTCCGTTTTACCAATAACTAATTGGTAAAACGAATACATATAAGAGGCATCCTATTATAAGTTTCGTTGTTTAATTTATTCGTATGTCCTCAAAATTTACCAACCATGAATTTCTATAAAAATAAATTCTTTTTTACTTTGCTCTCATTAATGTGTAAATTTTGGTTGTGTATTGCGAACATTGTATAATATTTACAGAAATAATCAATGTTCGAAGAAGACTTTTCTCACTCATATTTGATGTTTGACAATCAGACATCTTTGGCCGTGCAAACTAAATATGATTGGAGACAGTTTCTTCATGCTTAACAGAAATTGATTCTTTCTGCAAGTATTACATCACGATCGTAACATTAAATTCATCCGCGTCAATGTAGTAAAAAAAAAAAATATTATTGCAAAAGTTTATGATTGGTAAATTTTGAGGACATACGAATAAATTAAAAAAACGGAACTTATAATACGATACCTCTTATATATATTTGAGTAGTAATACTAGGAGAGTTCTAACCCATGGGACAATGAGGGGGGGTGAGGGGCGAGGGGAACCCAGGGCGCAGGGAATGACGTCACGCGGGGAGGGGGAATGACGTCACGCGGGGAGGGGGAAGCGTCCGCGATTTTGGTACCTGGTCCGCGAGGGGTCCGCGGGGATGGGGAGGCGTCCGCGAGGTTAGGGTCCGCGAGGGGGCCGCGGGGAGGGGGAAGCGTCTGCGATTTTATGGTCCGCGAGGGGTCCGCGGGGAGGGGGAGGCGTCCGCGAGGTTAGGATCCGCGAGGGGTCCGCGGGAGGGGGAAGCGTCCGCGATTTAGGTGACGGGTCCGCGAGGGGTCCGCGGGGAGGGGGAGGCGTCCGCGAAAGACCGCATGAAGCTTTGTTGGTGAGGGGTCTGCGGGGAGAGGGGAATCCGCGAAAAACCACATGAAACTTTATGGGTAAGGGGTCCGCGGGGAGAGAGGAATGCGAAGGATAGCGCGAGGCGAACGCGAGAGAGAGAGATGTCGCGAGAGAGACGTTCGCGAAAGAGAGATAGCGGTAGCGAGATGATGCGGCGATTGAGAGCGCGAGGTGTTGCAGCGAGGCGTATATGCAAGAGCGAGAGAGATAGCGCGAGATGACGAGAGGTAGCGAGATGACGCGAAGGAGAGCGCGAGAGCTGATGCAGCGAAGGAGAGCGCGAGGTGCACGCGAGAGAGATATCACAAGAGCGAGAGAGAGATGTTGCGAGACGATGCGGCGATGGAGAGCGCGAGAGCTGATGCAGCGAACAAGAGCGCGAGAGGCGGACGCGAGAGAGACTTTTTTTTAATAATATTTTTTTTTAATTAATATTTTTAGGATGAGGAAGGGGAGAAGATCTAATCTAAAATAAACTATATATTTTTAATATTTAAAATAATTTTTATTATATAACTATGTGTGTGTGTGCAATCATACAATTTTGTGTGTGTGTGTGTGTGTAAAAATTTAAAATATTATATACATATAAAATATATTGATGGCTGCGTCATGATGATCGACCCATGGACGTTAAAAAGAGTAGGGGATGTATGACATAAGAATTAGCTTGAACGCTTACTCGGCACATGAGATAAGAAAACAGATGGTCCGAGACAAAGATTCCATGATGAGAATAAGCATATGAATAATATTTAAAATTGAAACCACAATCGAACGTCAATAGAACCACGTTCAAACATCAATCAACCACCTTCGAACCACTTTCGAACCATGTTCAAACATCGATCGAACGTCAATCAACCACGTTCGTACCTCGATCAACCACGTTCGAACATCGATTGAACGTCAATCAACCACTTTCGAACCACGTTCGTACATCGATCAACCACCTTCAAACCTCGATCGAACATCAATCAACCACCTACAAACCACTTTCGTACCTCAATCAACCGCTTTCGAACCACCTTCGAACCTCGATCAAACATCAATCAACCACCTTCGAACCACTTTCAAACCACGTTCAAACATCGATCGAACATCAATCAACCACCTTCGAACCACTTTCGAACCACTTTCATACCTCGATCAACCACCTTCGAACCACTTTCGAACCACGTTCGTACCTCGATCAACCACCTTCGAACTTCGATCGAACATCAATCAACCACATTCAAACCTCAATCAACTACATTTAAAATTATAACATAAGAATGCTGTCGCATACTGAAATTAATACGAGCACGTGCGGACATATAATTCTTATATGCATATGAGGAAAAGGAGAGAGAGAGAACAAAGAGAATATTATTTTAATATTAATTTATTCAAAAAAAGGGTGTGGCGAATCATTGCGATGATTTGACCACCAATTAAATATTTTAAATACATTTTCTAAAGCGCAATTTTTTACATGTTTATCGCAACGTAGATTATAGGTAGTATCTAAGTTGTTTAAGGTAGGAATATCTTCATAGTCTGCATCCAAGGTCTCAATAATGAAACCGTTTCTCGCATCGTCCATTATATCGATCAACCATTCTCGCTTTTCATGGCCTTTTACATACACAAGAGAGGATGACTCTTCTTCTTCTTGTATCATACCAGCGATAGCTGTTGTAATCAAACGATGAGCCATGCAGTATGGAACGTTTCCATCTTCCCATTGCAATCCATGATGATTTCGAGTCAACCATGAGGCTTGACGTCTCTCCGATTTTATGAGCACATCCCATGGTACGGGGCATGCGAAAAAATAATGTGAAACAATGAATCCTCTTCTCAGGATCGCCGCTCCCTTCACAATAAACTGCTTATTGAAAATAAATCCTTGTAGATCCACAAACGTTGGTACAACCATATTGTTGCAAGAATGTTGGACGACTGATGTCGATTGTTAAAAATCTCAATCATTTATATTACATCGGAGGAGGGGATAATTGCTGATTATGTAATTTTACGAACTACGTTGGACAAAGGACAATATTCGACAACACGATCATGCAAGATGAGACAATATGCTGTAGTATTTGCCGGTACATCTTCCTTACATTCAAACTCTATTCTCACGTCCACGGTAGAATTTTTGACAGAATCATTTTGTCGCGAACAATCAATAACTGCGAGAGGACCGCAATGTAGAAATTTCGCGATAGTTAGTACATTCTCAATATCACACCCGTAATAAGATTTGCGAAAACGAGAGTACATATCAAACAAGAGGGCGAATCTATTTTTTTCAAAATCTAAATTTAAATCATCATAGGGATAAGATTCAGAGTTTAGATACAGCTTTACGTTGGCTAATTTACAATGATCGAATACAGTAACATCTTTTGTCATAATATTTTTTCTACCAGTCTGCAGTGCAAAGATTACATATCGCGGCTTTTCCAGCTGAGAAGCAGTTTTCACAGTCCATGAATGCTTGGTTGTACTATGTAGCAGAGGAAATTCGTATAGATCCCAAGCGCGAAAACTCATGTTTAAGAATTGCCCGCTTTCCAATGCTCGTAGCAAGGACAGTTTATTCACCTCATTCAATAGTACATGAGACATACGCCATTGTATCTTGAGTAATTCAATAGCAGCTTCAGCAGGTCCATACAGACAATTGTTGTCGTTGCGCGAACGTATCAAAATTAATACATGGCGAGCATTAATCACAACTCGCTTGTAATCTTCGCAAAATCCCAATAGCATGTTGAGCGGCACGCAAAAGTTGAACATACAAATTTCGTTACATGACCCATTATGTGTCATATCCCATCCAGCATTCTTCAAGATTTTACTTCTCTCGGTTGTTAAAGAAACATAATTTTTCATCGTTGAAGTTATTCCAACGTTTCTGTTGCGATCAATCTCCACACCATTGAGTTCATATCGAATTTCATCAAACATGAACGCAACACAATTATTTGTTAATATCATCGTTTCATTTGCATCTATTTTAAATGTCATCAACTTTCCCTCGACATACAAAAAGCTTTCGCACGGCAACGTATACAAATCCTGGTGGTGTATAGGTATCCGTATCTCGTCGCTATGTCCAAGCGATGTGTTAGCATATGGATTGTATGTATGTGTCTCAACCTTGACGATACGATCATCAAAGACTGGTTCACCACCAATATTCAAAATATCAATCATCTTTTCGTACGATGAATCCCAATGATTTTAAAAATTCGCGATTCAGTGCGCTGAGTTTCTTTTTAGTGTAACGAGATCTCTGATTATTGTCGCTCACTGCCGCAGCTGCTCTCGCAAAAGTATTGTCCCTCGTAATGTCCCTCGTAAAATTATTATCTCTCACGTGCTCCGTATCATTTAGCACGAGCATCACACGCTAATTTTGTCGACGCCGTACGTGCAATCTTACAGTAACTTCCTCTCCTCGAAAATCCAACAATCGTCCTTCTTGATCAACAATGCGTATCGTTAGATCAGTAATGCTCCGTACGACGATCGGGAGATAAATGATCTGTGCAGGCGTTTTCGATATCTTATATCCTGGCGGCACGCTCGGTGAAAATTCATGTATCGTGTGTACGCGCTTGTCATTACTGTACGCACCAGTGGTGACGCTACATTCTATACGGATAATATTCACGCTAATAATATTTATAGGTAAATCCGAATCATGCCATTTGTGAGGTTACAATATACGATTCGAGAATCCCAACAACGATCCTATATTGTATGGTTTATTAAAGTTTATTCTATAGATGCATTTGATTTCGCTCTTTAGAGTATTATGATTGGCGCGAAGCGCTATTGCATCTTCATTCTGCTCTTTATTGGAAGGTTATTGTGAAATTGCACGTCTCAGATATTCATCTAGAGCATGTATTTCGTATGATCCTTCGGGTATTGTAATTTCCTTGTCATCGTTATCAAAGTAAAATTTATTATTCTTAGAATTTACATTCGGAATCTTATGATAAGTTTCAAAATCTGTTAAACCGAGCTCATAATCACCATTCGATAAATCTATAGCTGGAAAGTAGCTTACAGCGAGAACGCTACTTTTGCCAGTCAACGTTAGTGTTAGCGACATGTTGTCAAACTGAATCGTGATGATGGATTGACAGGTTTTATATCAACCGTTTGAAGAAATCGTAAACACAATTGTCCACAATTATTCTGATTATAATTTTGATAGGATGTGTGACTGTATTCTATTTTCATAACATTTAAATATTGCACCAATTCTTTGGGTGGTCGTAGATTACCAAAACTATCGAAATATATTGATCGATTTCCCCTCTTTACATATGCTACCCAATGAGTACCGGGACCATCAACGTCGTCCAAATTGACGATACCGCTCTCATTATGTCGCACACCGTTTATCGGTAAATTATTGCGCATGAAAACACCTCTAAAGAATGGTATATGCATACGTCTTGTCAGTTGTTCTAATTGTACATTAGTTGTTACACCCACAGGCATTTTTAGCGTTTTTTTTTGACGTTTTTTTTTTTCTTAGTTGAGAATCCCTGTCCACGTTTGTATGGAGCGAGATAAACTCCACGACCTTCCATAGCGTGATTATGACGTTGCATTTCTTCAAGCTGACGTTGCGCAGCCTTGCTATCATTCACAGCCTTTGCGACTCCCGCTGCTCCACCTGCCAACGAACCGAGAACTCCCAACAATGGTAAAATTGGCAAGATACCACCACGCTTCGCCACAGGCAGTATTCGTTTCTTCTTCTTTTTCAAAGATTTTTTCGTCTTCGTCCCCATACCGAATTTTGTCTTTGCTTTCATAGCTGCCCAAACAGTCGTAGCGGCTGCTCTTTCACCAAGAGTTGAATCTCTCGCAGTAATACGTTTTCGCGCTTTCGCAGCGAGTATATTATCAGCAACGTGTCGTTCTCTGAGGGCGTTGCTTTGAGAATATGCAATGTCGTGCTCGCGACACGCGGCATCCAATGGATTAATACTTCGATCACCTCTAGCCAATCGCTTTTCCAAATGAGTCCCCGGACCGCAAAACTGATAGCCGGGAATATGTAATTCGATCGGAAGCGCGTTTATCGCGCGATTAAAGAGACCACTACCTATTTTCGTTGACATTCGCTGCAATCCTTTATCATTGGCGCTGGACCGTCGATGTGCGTTTGCTGCCACGGTCGATTGTAATGTTTGAAACATCGACGACAGGTCTGAATCTCTGGATCCGCCTTTATGTGTTCCGGAAGCTTGTCCCACACGTAGTGGATGTGATTTTCATATCGCAATAAAAATGCTTTTGGTACAAATTGCAGCTGTTCGGCGCTTAAACCGTGAATATCGGAAGCACTTGTTAGCAGAACAAACATTTTTTCGATGCTGAGTGATTCATGGTTCCGCGCAGCTATAAATAGGCTCTCCCTGACTCATTCATTCATTCGAGAGAAAACATGCGGTTCGTTCAGCAATCGACGATAATCAAAGTTACAAATTTCGACGATAAAACACGGTTGATGTCGGATAAAGAAACACGCAGACATGGAAACATACTGCCGAATACTATACGCGGAATCATTTGCGGTCCTTCGAATTGTGGTAAAACTAACGCATTGATTAGTTTGATAGAAAGCCCGCACGGCGTTTGCTTCGAGAACGTGTACGTATACTCGAAATCGCTTCAACAACCGAAATATCGATATTTGGAAAATTTGCTATCACCGATAGAAGAAATTGGTTATTTTATATTCTCTAATAATAGCCATGTCATTCCACCGAGTGAGGCGCTTCCGAATTCCATTTTTATCTTTGATGACGTGGCATGTGACAAGCAAGATACGATAAGAGAGTACTTTGCAATGGGGCGACACTCGAGCGTCGACTGTTTCTATCTTTGTCAAACGTATGCCAAGATACCCAAGCATCTTGTACGTGACAATGCAAACTTATTAATTTTATTTAAACAAGATGGGACAAACTTGAAACATGTGTACAACGATCATGTAAATACAGATATGTCTTACAATAATTTTGGTGCATTTTGTCAGAAATGTTGGCAACATAAATATGGATTTGCAGCGATTGACAAGGACAGTCCGCTGACTAATGGACGATACAGAAAAGGATTTAATGAATTTGCAATACCGCAAAGCACTTAGTCGCTTTCGATGCATTGATTGAGCAACGTCCAAATTGCAACATTATGAATAAGGATCGTGAAAAGATAGTGTTAGAGATTGCGAAAACGAGCGATTCAATCCGTAAAAAATATCGTTTCTTGAAAACTGGTAAAATGGAGGAGGACTATGCATTGGAGAGGCATTTTAAACCAATCTCTGAACCTCTGAAACAGCTTGTTGAAAATACAGTTGGTGTTGAGTCTGGTGAAGAAAAGATTGAACCATTGAGTATGCTCGGAGAGAAAAAAGAGTTTAAAACAAAGCGATCAAATATATCATTGAGCGGTATAACTTCTACTCCAAAGCGAATCAAAAGCAGGCGAATGCAACAATTATTGGATGCAACTACTTCTACTCCGATACAAGATGTACAGCCAAGGCAATTATTGCATGATAAGACATCTATCTAGGAAATTTTCGAGACTTCACCTCAATCGCTTGTGACATCAATTCAACATTCATTACAAACATCCGATGGTCAAAATTCATTGCGAAATCACCTGGGTCCACTTGCTCAAAAATATGTGGCAACTATATTGAGTCAAGATAAAAATTCCAAGATGGATTACGTATACGGTGTTAAATTTATCGACAAAGGAATGACGCTCGGTAATAAAAATTTCGATGTGGATAAAAATGATAATATAATTATCGATGGGTCAAAATACGTTGGAATAGCAGGTCTTTACGAGTTGGTTTTCAAGACAATTCCCGACGATGAAATATATACTGCGAATGACTTGCAAAACTATAAAAGTATATTAATAAGAACAAATGCTCACAGACGAAATGGTAATGTGAATCAGCCTGTATTAGGTAACAAGGGATACAAATATAAATATATAATCGCACCATTATTCTCTGATAAAAAATCTGGAAAAGGTATACCGCGTGCTATGACCTTAAACAATAATAAGATTGATTACGTGCATTGGAATGATCCCAACGAGTTGGTAGATCGTCTGCGATTGCTCGAAGCTTCACGTCAAGCCGGCAACAACCCCCACGACAATGAAATATTGTCGATTATCGAGGAACTTTACGAAGCTGGTATTATTATAAAATAAGTTATACATCCACGATACGAGTCAGTCTGTCAATATTAGTGGTATCGAAATGTCGATTAATAAATTTGGATTATCACTTGGAACGTCGAATAATAATTCATATTATCAATAGGATGGATTACTAAGAAATTACGTGCGCGATAATACTGTGTCTAACAGCCTCCGGCTATGATGCAAGGTCGCGCAAGATACGACGTGTAGCGCAACCGGAAGATGATAATGATGCAGCCAACAAACGATATGTCGAAGCGAGTGTCAGGCTTTTGAGAGATCAACAGAAAGAAATTGAGAAAAAAATAATCAGGCTTGAAAGGAATATGCAGGCGCTATTATTAACGCTGGATAAAATGGCTGTAACGCAGACTACATCAAAAGATACATAAAGAACTGTACGTGAAAATTATATCACATTATTACAAATATGCCTCGATCAAACACCTCTGAAAAGCAGCTACTCGTGGAGGAATTGCACGGTCCAGCGAGATGAAATTTTCCGCGTAGACGTGTCATAGTACATGGATACGACGACCTGTGGCAAGCTGACGTGGTCGAGATGCGTCCTTATGCAACAGTCAACAAAGGATACAATTACATACTCACCGTCATCGATGTGTTGATCAAGTATGCATGGGCCCTGCCGCTCAAGAATAAGAGCGGACGCGAAACAGCTGACGCTATCGCTGAGATAATTCGAGATAGCAAGAGATGTCCGAGAAACATGCAAACCGATAGAGGAAAAGAATTTTACAATGCAAATGTGCAGAAACTCGTAAAAAAACACAACATCAATCATTACTCGACGTATTCTGTTATGAAAGCCTCAGTAGTGGAACGATTTAATCGTACTTTAAAGAACAATATGTGGAAAATGTTTACACTTAATGGTAATTACAAGTGGATCGACGCGCTGTCCCGACTCCTTGCAGAGTACAATGCGCGAAAACATCGCACTATCGGTATGAAACCTATTGATGTTACTCCGGAGATTGCCGAAAAACTTTTAAATACGGTATATAGTAACATAAAAATTGCTGCTCCGGCAAGATTCAAAGTAGGCTGTCAGGTACGCGTGAGTAAATTCAAGACCGTCTTCGAAAAAGGTTTTACACCAAATTGGACTACTGAAATATTTAAAATTATCAAAGTGCAGAAAACTAATCCTGCGACATATATACTTGAAGATTCGCGCAGAAATTCCGTCGCCGGAGGATTCTACGGGTACGAGTTACATCATGTTGCAAATCCCGATGTATATCTCGTGGAAAAGGTTTTGCGGAAAAAAGGCGATGATGTTTATGTGAAATGGTTGGGACTGGATAAATCTCACAACTCATGGATTCATAAAAATAATTTATTATAAACATTTATTTAAAATATTTGTACACTGTTTATTTTACAATATATTTATCTAATAATTTTATAAATACAAATATACATATACAAAATATACAAAATATACATATTTTACAACAAATATTATTTACAAAGGTATTTTATAATGTCCCCATGGTAATGTATTAGTGGTTTCAGGTATGATATACCGCTTGTCATCGTGAGGACTTAGAGCAATTTTCGTCTCGCGAATGGTGTATACTTCATGCAATTTCGATCTTATACATGACTGACTACGTGTCATTTCAATCTCTTCATTCAAACACCGCGTGTAATCATCAAATGTTATCGTTCTCGCGACAACGTTACTCTTGACACCTTTTACTTTTTTGGTATCTTTCTTACCATCCACTCGTAATGCATAAATTTTTGCTCTAAGCCCTACAAATTCGGTCATTATCGTACCGTTATTTTCATCTTTCATTAGACCTGGCACTTTTTTATTCACGAGCGGTATACCGTACACATTGTCCGCAGCGTAATCGCTCGTATCAAATTTGCTTACGTCGCGCTTTATATTCTTATACACATCTTCACATTCGATGTGGTATATTAGGCTATCTGTGTCGGTGTACATTACCCTGCATCTGTCGCGATATAGCGGTGACATGTACTCGTGATGAAATTCGTATAAACATGTTTTGGAGATGTCGAGTATGCACATGCCGACATAGATTGGTTTGTAAAATTTTACTTCGAGTTTACGTAATTCTACAGCGATTAGATTTTCTGAAAAGATGCTTCTACTGTGGAAATTTGGTTTCGCAATCATTGCCTCTGCACCGTATCTTCCTTCCCAATGTGTGATAAGTTTTACATCAACCCGATTACGCACATTTTCCATCGTTTTGCCGAATACTGCATTATTCAATTTATATAAATTTTTTTCAAAATCATTTTTCGCGTGTGTTCTAAATTGCGTATTAAGTTCGATATAATTTCGAAGCCATGGAGATTGCGCGAATTGTAATATGCGATGTATTTTTGCAACGCGAAGGCCGTGACGCATACATTGCTGCAGGTTGCGGTAGTGTATCACATATCGCTTCTTGTTGTATAGCGTTGCGAGAAGCTTATCTTCCCGCTTGCCTGGTGGCTTGTCGCGTGTCGGGCAAAACGGTAGGTCAGTGTGCGCATCGTGAAGACATTGTGGATATTCTAAATCTACTTCAAGGATGTAGCCTGTAGGCGAATCGAGCGCGATAGATGATAAATTGAAACTAGACATGTCATCGACCCATTGAAAATCAGCATAAGGCAATGGTTGACACATTGCCCATCCATACAAATTATTTACATCGAAGTACATAAGGTATGACGATGGTTTCGATGGATCATATGACTGCATGTACTTGTTATTAGCGTGTGCATATCTGTTTGAACATTGACTTAGTCCACCGCGTATACCCCGTTCTATAAACATAACCATGTCGATATCGGTAAGCAATTCAAACGTAATATTTGTATGTTTTAGCATCGCATCCCACGTATACCCGGGGAGAGTATAATAATACGCAGGGTCGAGCCCATAACTCTCGATGCAAGTGTCGCGGAAATTTTCAAAAATATCTGCTAATAACAAGACATCAGTTTTTAAATATAAGTCGCTATATTCGCCTAGAGTTCGAAGGGAGAATCGATTCCAGACGTTCTCAGCGTGCGCGTAATCGCTCTCTGATACAGTGTCACTGGTCAAGGAACTATAAAACGATTCGCGCGGCGGTAAACGCGTGTCCTGCAGCTTGTCCACGCAGTCAATGTACTCGTACGGAAAGACACCTTTTCGCGTCAATAATTCGAAATTGTGAGTGGATAAATTTTGAAATTTCAATTGTAAATTATTGAGTTTATCTTTACTTAGAAATGATGCCAATTTATCGAGACTAGTAATGAGAAATTTATATGAATCGATAAAACGTAATTTAATATTTCTGGATTTGTCTTCGGCAATTTGAACATTTTTTGTAAATGATATATATTTTTCTTTAGTTATTGGAAGTAATTCGATTCCCCCTTCGAACGCTGTAGCTATTTCCTTAATTATGAAATGTGAGTCGTAACCGGATAAATTATGAAATACTATTGGAATACAAGAAGAGTTTTTATAATTTAAGTTGCAATTTGAGTGTGCTGGACCTCTGTACCGCCCGGTCAGATGACATTGATCGCGTACGCGTGTATCGTCATCTTGCGTGAATGGTTTCTCACATATATGACAATGTGTCGCGCTATGAAATTTTTCCCACTCGTCTGATGTTAAATTTACCATGGTGACGTTAGTTGCCAAAATATTCTTTACGCGTATCGCTAAATTTTGTAGTTGTTCGGAAAACCACGAAACGCAATCTACACTACGACGAGAATAATACTCGGATAATGAATCGTCATATGAGCAATGTACATAATATGCTATACTAAATACTTGGTGATGTTGATATAAATTCTTTTCTTCTTCCTTCTTATCCGTCTTTGTCAGTACACATTCGAGGTCAGCGTATACGACAAAAGGAAGCCGTTCTTTCATGGTATAGTTGGTGAATGCGAGCCACTTGTCCTTATCGCTCGGTAACCGGATAGCGCAGTCATTCATCTCTCCGCAGTCTACCGTATGTGACTGCAACTTGTCCTCAGACCCGAAATAATGCATACATCTGTAAATTACAATTATAAATAATTTTATTTTATATACATATATAATTTACAATAAATATAATTTGTAATAAATATACATACCGATCGCAGATATATTTTTGACCATTATGTTTGCTCAATTGCGAGCTCACGAGCCGGGAGAGATTCTTGATGCATGTGAAATGTCCAATGTTGTTGCTGTCTTCCACGTACAGCAAGTTGACGTGTCTGACTTTCTTCTGCTCGCTGAGACGCATTGGGACAATGTTCTTTTCTTCGATACAGTACACATTTATCGAAATGTTGTTTGATAGTTCAAATTTCTTAATTTGATTCACAGTCACTGGAAACTCAATGTCTTGGAGATTCAGCACTGTCGAATAATGGGGATATGACGACGTTCTCTCACTATATTTTGCAACTGGATGCAGAGCAGCGACCACCGCCCACGCGAAACATGCATTGTCTTTAGATTGCACGTTCACTACAGCTCTTTTGTTCACTATTTCTCGCGGCAATTTAACATGGCATCCCGCACGCATTGGATTGTATTTGTTTATATTTACAGTTAAATTGTTTATTCGCGATAATGCCCAACCACTATCACGTTCTTGAAATTCTTCTAGCGATGCTAGTGTGGGCTCGATAACGCGGCATTTGTACCAATCATGTAAATCGGAGGTGTGAAAGATTTCAAAGTTTTTAGTGTTGACACTTTTATTAGCGCGCTTATCGCCTGACACAAACTCACCATTAAATATAGTGTTCACTTTTACACTAGTGTGTTTTTGCAACACTATTTGCACATGTTCAACCACAATGTCTTTGGCATCCTCTAGAAATTGACGAGGTTCGATGTGATTACTGTTTATCACCGCACCAGTCAAGATGCGGCTCTCGAACGCCGTATCAATCTTTCGCCATATGAGTCCGATGTCTCGCGAACTGCTTCCGGCACCTGCCTGTACAAAACGTCTGCGTACCGAATTCTTCAACCCTTCGAGACGTGCGATTTGGGAGACAAGCGATTGTCGAACTCCGATCGGTAATCGTGGACGTTTTATTCGACTTTGTTCTTCCAGTGATTCGATGTATTCGTCACATTGCTGCTCCCACACAATATATTCTTCCACCGAATTCACCCTTGCAGCTTGCTCCAACAAACTTGCTTCCAATTGTGCCATTTTTGAGATGCTCTTGCTGAACCTCTGACAATGATACTAACATAGTATGCCTCTTTACCATCCTTTTTATTTAATCGTAGAGATCATTGGCACAAGAGTATGTTGCACATTTAACCTTGACAATAATTCTAATATTTCATTAAGGATGATGTCATAGCAGCCGTGCATCGGCGCTTGAAAATTGCAATTTTACACATTTTGAACACCTGGGGGATGACAGCAGCCGGTGCATTGGCATTTGAATATGTTACATTTTGCACATTTTGACCTTGACAATAATTCTAACATTTCATTTGAGGATGATGTCATAGCAGCCGCGCATCGGCGCTTGAAAATTTTGAATATGTTGCATTTTGCACATTTTGACCTTGACAATAATTCTAACATTTCATTTGTGGATGATGTCATAGCAGCCGCGCATCGGCGCTTGAAATTTTGAATATGTTGCATTATTTTACATTTAATATTTCATTGAGGATGATGTCATAGCAGTCGTACATTGACGCTTGAAATTTTGGATATGTTGCATTATTTTACATTTAATATTTCATTGAGGATGATGTCATAGCAGCCGTGCATCGGTGCTTGAAATTTTGAATATGTTGCATTATTTTACATTTAATATTTCATTGAGGATGATGTCATAGCAGTCGTACATTGACGCTTGAAATTTTGGATATGTTGCATTATTTTACATTTAATATTTTATTGAGGATGATGTCATAGCAGCCGTGCATCGGCGCTTGAAATTTTGGATATGTTGCATTATTTTACATTTAATATTTTATTGAGGATGATGTCATAGCAGCCGTGCATCGGCGCTTGAAATTTTGAATATGTTGCATTATTTTACATTTAATATTTCATTGAGGATGATGTCATAGCAGTCGTGCATTGACGCTTGAAATTTTGGATATGTTGCATTATTTTACATTTAATATTTCATTGAGGATGATGTCATAGCAGCCGTGCATCGGTGCTTGAAATTTTGAATATGTTGCATTATTTTACATTTAATATTTCATTGAGGATGATGTCATAGCAGTCGTACATTGACGCTTGAAATTTTGGATATGTTGCATTATTTTACATTTAATATTTTATTGAGGATGATGTCATAGCAGCCGTGCATCGGCGCTTGAAATTTTGGATATGTTGCATTATTTTACATTTAATATTTTATTGAGGATGATGTCATAGCAGCCGTGCATCGGCGCTTGAAATTTTGAATATGTTGCATTATTTTACATTTAATATTTCATTGAGGATGATGTCATAGCAGTCGTGCATTGACGCTTGAAATTTTGGATATGTTGCATTATTTTACATTTAATATTTCATTGAGGATGATGTCATAGCAGCCGTGCATCGGCGCTTTGATTGGTTAAAAATAATTTTGTGTCAGCAATAATCCCCACCCCATTGCTTTGTATCAATAAAAACTTGTAATAATGATTTAGTATTGTATCAATCACTCGATTGAAAAGGTTCTTTTAAAATGTACTCCGCCAGCATGAATTATTACGTTCCAGTACAAGAGAGCAATGTTTTGTACAAGAAGAAATGTGACAAGTAAGTTTCAATATTATCTGTTAAATGAATTTTTCAATAAACAACTTTTTTTTTGTTGTTAAATAATTATTTTCAATAAAATTTTTATAGCATTCATCGTGCGGCTCGTATACTTGGAAGAAGATACGTCTTAACCCCAACATCATACAAATATTTGGAAATAGGAATCAGCGTCGGAATAATATCCTATGTGGAATTGGCTCTCGGTGATAATCGAGGCAATCAAATAATATTACCCATTGAAACATGGAAATCTCTAATGCGGAAACGAGCAGACGTTGAGCAGCTAACTGAAACTCCGCTATGGATTAGTGATCTGACACTCGAAGCGGTTAACATGTATACTTCAAAAATTATAAAAATTACTTCATCTGATAATTCTTTGTACATGAAACCATCAACGTTACTACATTTATTCGATTTCGACAAATGTATTGATCATATGTATTCCTGGCTGTGTGAGAATACTCATAGTGTTAATGAAAAATTTAAACAATTTGTAAATATTTTACAATGTGATAATATCCGCGATGTGAGCAATGCCGCAAAGGCGATACGTGATAGTAATATGTTTAATAGCGAATCACTTATAGATTGTGAATTGATAACTTGTGCTATAAATGAAATTATTTATAATGCTTGCAACAAATAAATTATTTTACTGTTAAACTGTGTGTTTAATTATTTCTTTCCCGCCCCTGTTCTATATGTATATGAATAGTATGTATATGAATAGTATGATGTGCACATGCATTATCAGCAAAACTCTTCAAAAAATGATGAGTTAGATGATACTCCAGTTAGAACAGAGAGATGAAGAGAGATGTAGAATTAAAATCAAGAGGGGAGCAATATTATAATATGTGTCCCATCATAAAGTTTCTGATAGTCTTGAATGTAAAATGGTTAGAGAAGTTGTGATGGATAGAGAAGATGTGGTGGATGATGATGATGTGGTGAATGATGATGAGATGATAGTGATTGATGATATATCAAACGTTGATAATATATCAGACGTTGAAATGGAGCGTGAAAAGGCATTAAGATATAAAGTTGAGCCAGTAACTTCGGTAGTGAAGTTGTTAAAAAATCGTGAAATTGGTCAACAAAGTCCTAATGCAAAATCGTTGCATCACATTTTACGAGATCGTGAAAAGGAAACATTGAATGCCTGTTCTTGCAAGCATTCGTGTTTTATGACATATCCCCTATATTGTTCTCCAAAAAAAGCGCAAGCTTCATCATGGCGTTTTTTGGAAGATGTTCCATTGGGTGGACTAATATTTACGCGTCCAATAAATCTGACGTCAAAAGGCTGAGATTATCATGTAAGTTATAAATTAAATTAAATTAAATATAAATCAAATTATCTATTAATTATAAATTCTTAATAACATTTTCTGTTATGCAGGAGTTCCCGCCCAGCAGTCCCCGCCGCTTCTCGCAGCCACCATCGCGCTGCAGTAAATTTTATATACTTTTTTACATTTTATATTATATTTTATATTTTATATTATATTTTATATTATATTTTATATTTTATATATTATTATTATATTTTCATTCTTATATTTTTACACACACACACACACACACAAAATTGTATGATTGCACACACACACACATAGTTATATAATAAAAATTATTTTAAATATTAAAAATATATAGTTTATTTTAGATTAGATCTTCTCCCCTTCCTCATCTTAAAAATATTAATTTAAAAAAAAATATTATTAAAAAAAAAGTCTCTCTCGCGTCCGCCTCTCGCGCTCTCGTTCGCTGCATCAGCTCTCGCGCTCTCCATCGCCGCATCGTCTCGCAACATCTCTCTCTCTCGCTCTTGTGATATCTCTCTCGCGTGCACCTCGCGCTCTCCTTCGCGTCATCTCGCTACCTCTCATCATCTCGCGCTATCTCTCTCACTCTTGCATATACACCTCGCTGCAACACCTCGCGCTCTCAATCGCCGCATCATCTCGCTACCGCTATCTCTCTTTCGCGAACGTCTCTCTCGCGACATCTCTCTCTCTCGCGTTCGCCTCGCGCTATCCTTCACATTCCTCTCTCCCCGCGGACCCCTTACCCAAAAAGTTTCATGCGGTCTTTCGCGGATTCCCCTCTCCCCGCAGACCCCTCACCAACAAAGCTTCATGCGGTCTTTCGCGGACGCCTCCCCCACCCCGCGGACCCCTCGCGGACCCGTCACCTAAATCGCGGACGCTTCCCCCTACCGCGGACCCCTCGCGGATTCTAACCTCGCGGACGCCTCCCCCTCCCCGCGGACCCCTCGCGGACCCATCACCTAAATCGCAGACGCTTCCCCCTCCCCGCGGCCACCCTCGCGGACCCTAACCTCGCGGACGCCTCCCCCTCCCCGCGGACCCCTCGCGGACCAGGTACCAAAATCGCGGACGCTTCCCCCTCCCCGCGGACGCCACCCCCTCCCCGCGTGACGTCATTCCCACACCCGCGTGACATCATTCCCCCTCCCCGCGTGACGTCATCCCCCCTCCACGCGTGACGTCATCCCCCCTACCCGCGTGACGTCATTCCCCCGCCCCGCGTGACGTCATTCCCCCGCGCCGTGGGTTCCCCTCGCCCCTCACACACCCCCTCATTGCCACTGAGTTAGAACCGGCCTAGTATTACTACTTATACACCATTCGCGAGATGAAAATTGCTCTAAGTCCTCACGATAACAAGCGGTATATCATACCTGAAACCACTGATACATTACCATGGGGACATTATAAAATACCTTTGTAAATAATATTTGTTGTAAAATATGTATATTTTGTATAAATATGTATATTATATGTATATTTGTATTTATAAAATTATTAGATAAATATATTGTAAAATAAACAGTGTACAAATATTTTAAATAAATGTTTATAATAAATTATTTTTATGAAACCATGAGTTGTGAGATTTATCCAGTCCCAACCATTTCACATAAACATCATCGCCTTTTTTCCGCAAAACCTTTTCCACGAGATATACATCGGGATTTGCAACATGATGTAACTCGTACTCGTAGAATCCTCCGGCGACGGAATTGCCGCGCAAATCTTCAAGTATATATATCGCAGGATTAGTTGTCTGCACTTTGATAATTTTAAATATTTCGGTAGTCCAATTTGGTGTAAAACCTTTTTCGAAGACGGTCTTGAATTTACTCACGCGTACCTGACAGCCTACTTTGAATCTTGCCGGAGCAGCAATTTTTATGTTACTGTATACCATATTTAAAAGTTTTTCGGCAATCTCTGGAGTAACATCGATAGGTTTCATGCCGATAGTGCGATGTTTTCGCGCATTGTACTCTGCAACGAGTCGGGACAGCGCGTCGATCCACTTGTAATTGCCATTAAGTGTAAACATTTTCCACATATTGTTCTTTAAAGTACGATTAAATCGTTCCACTACTGAGGCTTTCATAACAGAATACGTCGAGTAATAATTGATGTTGTGTTTTTTTACGAGTTTCTGCACATTTGCATTGTAAAATTCTTTTCCTCTATCGGTTTGTATGTTTCTCGGACATCTCATGCTATCTCGAATTATCTCGGCGATAGCGTCAGCTGTTTCGCGTCCGCTCTTATTCTTGAGCGGTACGGCCCATGCATACTTGCTCAACACATCGATGACGGTGAGTATGTAATTGTATCCTTTGTTGACTCTTGCATAAGGACGCATCTCGACCACGTCAGCTTGCCACAGGTCGTCGTATCCACGTACTATGACGCGTCTACGCGGAAAATTTCTTCTCGCTGGAGCGTGTAATTCCTCCACGAGTAGCTGCTTTTCAGAGGTGTTTGATCGAGGCATATTTGTAATAATGTGATATAATTTTCACGTACAGTTCTTTATGTATCTTTTGATGTAGTCTGCGTTACAGCCATTTTATCCAGCGTTAATAATAGCGCCTGCATATTCCTTTCAAGCCTGATTATTTTTTTCTCAATTTCTTTCTGTTGATCTCTCAAAAGCCTGACACTCGCTTCGACATATCGTTTGTTGGCTGCATCATTATCATCTTCCGGTTGCGCTACACGTCGTATCTTGCGCGATAGCCGGAGGCTGTTAGACACAGAGTGTTATCGCGCACGTAATTTCTTAGTAATCCATTCCATTGATAATATGAATTATTATTCGACGTTCCAAGTGATCATCCAAATTTATTAATCGACATTTCGATACCACTAATATTGACAGACTGACTCGTATCGTGGATGTATAACTTATTTTATAATAATACCAGCTTCGTAAAGTTCCTCGATAATCGACAATATTTCATTGTCGTCGGGGTTGTTGCCGGCTTGACGTGAAGCTTCGAGCAATCGCAGACGATCTACCAACTCGTTGGGATCATTCCAATGCACGTAATCAATCTTATTATTGTTTAAGGTCATAGCACGCGGTATACCTTTTCCAGATTTTTTATCAGAGAATAATGGTGCGATTATATATTTATATTTGTATCCCTTGTTACCTAATACTGGATGATTCACATTACCATTTCGTCTGTGCGCATTTGTTCTTATTAATATACTTTTGTAGTTCTGCAAGTCATTTGCAGTATATATTTCATCGTCGGGAATTCTCTTGAAAACCAACTCGTAAAGACCTGCTGTTCCAACGTATTTTGATCCATCGATAATTATATTATCATTTTTATCCACATCGAAATTTTTATTACCGAGCATCATTCCTTTGTCGATAAATTTAACACCGTATACATAATCCATCTTGGAATTTTTATCTTGACTCAATATAGCTGCCACATATTTTTGAGCATGTGGACCCAGGTGATTTCGCAATGAATTTTGACCCTCAGATGTTTGTAATGAATGTTGAATTGATGTCACAAGCGATTCAGGTGAAGTCTCGAAAATTTCCTCGATAGACGTCTTATCATGCAATAATTGCCTTGATTGTACATCTTGTATCGGAGTAGAAGTAGTTGCATCCAATAATTGTTGCATTCGCCTGCTTTTGATTCGCTTTGGAGTAGAAGTTATACCGCTCAATGATATATTTGATCGCTTTGTTTTAAACTCTTTTTTCTCTCCGAGCATACTCAATGGTTCAATCTTTTCTTCACCAGACTCAACACCGACTGTATTTTCAACAAGCTGTTTCAGAGGTTCAGAGATTGGTTTAAAATGCCTCTCCAATGCATCGTCCTCATCCATTTTACCAGTTTTCAAGAAACGATATTTTTTACGGATTGAATCGCTCGTTTTCGCAATCTCTCTCACAATCTTTTCACGATCGTTATTCATCATGTTGCAATTTAGACGTTGCTTAATCAATGCATCGAAAGCGACTAATTGCTTTGCGGTATTGCAAATTCATTAAATCCTTTTCTGTATCGTCCATTAGTCAGCGGACTGTCCTTGTCAATCGCTGCGAATCCATATTTATGTTGCCAACATTTCTGACAAAATGCGCGAAAATTATCGTAAGACATATCTGTATTTACGTGATCGTTGTACACATGTTTCAAGTTTGTCCCATCTTGTTTAAATAAAATTAATAAGTTTGCATTGTCACGTACAAGATGCTTGGGTATCTTGGCATACGTTTGACAAAGATAGAAACAGTCGACGCTCGAGTGTCGCCCCATTGCAAAGTACTCTCTTATCGTATCTTGCTTGTCGCATGCCACGTCATCAAAGATAAAAATGGAATTCAGAAGCGCCTCACTCGGTGGAATGACATCGCTATTATTAGAGAATGTAAAATAATCAATTTCTTCTATCGGTGATAGCAAATTTTCCAAATATCGATATTTCGGTTGTTGAAGCGATTTCGTGTATACGTACACGTTCTCGAAGCAAACGCCGTGCGGGCTTTCTATCAAACTAATCAACGCGTTAGTTTTACCACAATTCGAAGGACCGCAAATGATTCCGCGTATAGTATTCGGCAGTATGTTTCCATGTCTGCGTATTTCTTTATCCGACATCAACCGTGTTTTATCGTCGAAATTTGTAACTTTGATTATCGTCGATTGCTGAACGAACCGCATGTTTTCTCTCGAATGAATGAATGAGTCATGGAGAGCCTATTTATAGCTGCGCGGAACCATGAATCGCTCAGTATCGAAAAAATGTTTGTTCTGCTAACAAGTGCTTCCGATATTCACGGTTTAAGCGCCGAACAGCTGCAATTTGTGCCAAAAGCATTTTTATTGCGATATGAAAATCACATCCACTACACTACTGTGGGACAAGCTTCCGGAACACATAAAGGCGGATCCAGAGATTCAGACCTGTCGTCGATGTTTCAAACATTACAATCGACCGTGGCAGCAAACGCACATCGACGGTCCAGCGCCGATGATAAAGGATTGCAGCGAATGTCAACGAAAATAGGTAGTGGTCTCTTTAATCGCGCGATAAACGCGCTTCCGATCGAATTACATATTCCCGGCTATCAGTTTTGCGGTCCGGGGACTCCTTTGGAAAAGCGATTGGCTAGAAGTGATCGAGGTATTAATCCATTGCATATTCTCAAAGCAACGCCCTCAGAGAACGACACGTTACTGATAATATATTCGCTGCGAAAGCGCGAAAACGTATTACTGCGAGAGATTCGACTCTTGGTGAAAGAGCACCCGCTACGACTGTTTGGGCAGCTATGAAAGCAAAGACAAAATTCGGTATGGGGATGAAGGTGCACAAATCTTTGAAAAAGAAGAAGAAACGAATACTGCCTGTGGCGAAGCGTGGTGGTATCTTGCCAATTTTACCATTGTTGGGAGTTCTCGGTTCGTTGGCCGGTGGAGCAGCTGGAGTCGCAAAGGCTGTGAATGATAGCAAGGCTGCGCAACGTCAGCTTGAAGAAATGCAACGTCATAATCGCGCTATGGAAGGTCGTGGAGTTTATCTCGCTCCATACAAGCGTGGACAGGGATTCTCAACTAAGAAAAAAAAAACGTCAAAAGACAGAAACGCTAAAAATGCCTGTGGGTGTAACAACTAATGTACAATTAGAACAACTGGCAAGACGTATGCGTATACCATTCTTTAGAGGTGTTTTCATGCGCAATAATACCGCAATTTACCGATAAACAGTGTGCGACAAAATGAGAGCGGTATCATCAATTTGGACGACGTTGATGGTCCCGGTACTCATTGGGTAGCATATGTAAAGAGGGGAAATCGATCAATATATTTCGATAGTTTTGATAATCTACGACCACCCAAAGAATTGGTGCAATATTTAAATGTTACGAAAATGGAATACAATCACACATCCTATCAAAATTATAATCAGAATAATTGTGGACAAGTGTGTTTACGATTTCTTCAAACGGCTGATATAAATCCATCATCACGATTCAGTTTGACAACATGTCGCTAACACTAACGTTGACTGGCAAAAGTAGCGTTCTCGCTGTAAGCTACATTCCAGCTATAGATTTATCGATTGGTGATTATGAGCTCGGTTTAACAGATTTTGAAACTTATCATACGATACCGAATGTAAATTCTAAGAATAATAAATTTTACTTTGATAACGATGACAAGGAAATTACGATACCCGAAGGATCATACGAAATACAAGCTATAGATGAGTATCTGAGACGTGCAATTTCACAATATCCCTCCAATAAAGAGCAGAATGAAGTTGCAATAGCGCTTCGCGCCAATCATAATACTCTAAAGAGCGAAATCAAATGCATCTATAGAATAAACTTTAATAAACTATACAATATAGGATCGCTGTTGGGATTCTCGCCGAATCGTATATTGCAACCTCACAAATGGCATGATTCGGATTTACCTATAAATATTATTAGCGTGAATATTATCCGTATATAATGTAGCGTCACCACTGGTGCGTACAGTAATGACAAGCGCGTACACACGATACATGAATTTTCACCGAGCGTGCCGCCAGGATAGAAGATATCGGAAACGCCTGCACAGATCATTTATCTCCCGATCGTCGTACGGAGCATTACTGATCTAACGATACGCATTGTTGATCAAGAAGGACGATTGTTGGATTTTCGAGGAGAGGAAGTTACTGTAAGATTGCACATACGGCGTCGACAAAATTAGCGTGTGATGCTCGTGCTAAATGATACGGAGCACGTGAGAGACAATAATTTTACGAGTGACATTACGAGGGACAATACTTTTGCGAGAGCAGCTGCGGCAGTGAGCGACAATAATCAGAGATCTCGTTACACTAAAAAGAAACTCAGCGCATTGAATCGCGAATTTTTAAAATCATTGGGATTCATCGTACGAAAAGATGATTGATATTTTGAATATTGGTGGTGAACCAGTCTTTGATGATCGTATCGTCAAGGTTGAGACACATACATACAATCCATATGCTGACACATCGCTTGGACATACCCACGAGATACGGATACCTATACACCACCAGGATTTGTACACGTTGCCGTGCGAAAACTTTTTGTATGTTGAGGGAAAGATGAGGACATCTAAAATAGATGCAAATGAAACGATGATATTAACAAATAATTGTGTTGCGTTCATGTTTGATGAAATTCGATATGAACTCAATGGTGTGGAGATTGATCGCAACAGAAACGTTGGAATAACTTCAACGATGAAAAATTGTGTGAAAAATGTTTTTTTAACAACCGAGAGAAGTAAAATCTTGAAGAATGCTGGATGGGATATGACACATAATGGGTCATGTAACGAAATTTGTATGTTCAACTTTTGCGTGCCGCTCAACATCCTATTGGGATTTTGTGAAGATTACAAGCGAGTTGTGATTAATGCTCGCCACGAATTAATTTTGATACGTTCGCGCAACGACAACAATTGTCTGTATGGACCTGCTGAAGCTGCTATTGAATTACTCAAGATACAATGGCGTATGCCTCATGTACTATTGAATGAGGTCAATAAACTGTCCTTGCTACGAGCATTGGAAAGCGGGCAATTCTTAAACATGAGTTTTCGCGCTTGGGATCTATACGAATTTCCTCTGCTACATAGTACAACCAAGCATTCATGGACTGTGAAAACTGCTTCTTAGCTGGAAAAACCGCGATATGTGATCTTTGCACTGCAGACTGGTAGAAAAAATATTATGACAAAAGATATTACTGTATTCGATCATTGTAAATTAACCAACGTAAAGCTCTATCTAAACTCGGAATCTTATCCCTACGATGATTTAAATTTAGATTTTGAAAAAAATAGATTCGCCCTCTTGTTTGATATGTATTCTCGTTTTCGCAAATCTTATTACGGGTGTGATATTGAGAATGTACTAACTATCGCGAAATTTCTACATTGCGGTCCTCTCGCAGTTATTGATTGTTCGCGGCAAAATGATTCTGTCAAAAATTCTACCTTGGACGTGAGAATAGAGTTTGAATGTAAGGAAGATGTACCGGCAAATACTACAGCCTATTGTCTCATCTTGCATGATCGTGTTGTCGAATATTGTCCGTTGTCCAACGTAGTTCGTAAAATTACTTAATCAGCAATTATCCCCTCCTCCGATGTAATATAAATGATTGAGATTTTTAACAATCGACATCAGTCGTCAACATTCTTGCAACAAAATGGTTGTACCGACGTTTGTGGATCTGCAAGGATTTATTCTCAATAAACGATTTATCATGGATCGATTTATCATTATGAAGGAAGCGGCGATTCTGAGAAGAGGATTCATTGTTTCACATTATTTTTTCGCATGCCCCGTACCATGGGGTGTGCTCATAAAATCGGAGAGACGTCAAGCCTCATGGTTGACTCGAAATCATCATGGATTGCAATGGGAAGATGGAAACGTTCCATACAGCATGGCTCAGCGTTTGATTACAACAGCTATCGCTGGTATGATACAAGAAGAAGAAGAATCATCCTCTCTTGTGTACGTAAAAGGTCATGAAAAGCTAGAATGGTTGACCGATATAATGGACGATGCGAGAAACGGTTTCATTATTGAGACCTTGGATGCAAACTATGAAGATATTCCTACCTTAAACAACTTAGATATTACCTATAGCCTACGTTGCGATAAACATGTAAAAAATTGCGTTTTAGAAAATGTTTTTAAAATATTTAATTGGTGGTCAAATCATCGCAATGATTCGCCACACCCTTTTTTTGAATTAATTAATATTGAAATATTATCTTTGTTCGCTCATTTTCCTCATACGCATACAAGTATTATATGTCCACACGTGCTCGTATTAATTTCAGCATGTGACAGCATTCTTATGTTATAATTTTTTTAAATGTTGACGATTGAGGTTTGAATGTGGTTGATTGATGTTCGATCGAGGTTCGAAGGTGGTTCGAAGGTGGTTGATCGAGGTACGAACGTGGTTCGAATGTGGTTGATCGAGGTACGAACATGGTTCGAAAGTGGTTCGAAGGTGGTTGATCGATGTATGTACGTGGTTCGATTGATGTTCGATCGAGGTTGATTGATGTTAGATCGAGGTTCGAAGGTGGTTCGAAGGTGGTTGATTAATGTTTGATCGAGGTTCGAAGGTGGTTCGAAGGTGATTGATCGAGGTACGAACGTGGTTCGAATGTGGTTCGAAGGTGGTTGATCGTGGTTCGAATGTGGTTCGAAAGTGGTTTGAAGGTGGTTGATCGTGGTTCGAAAGTGGTTCGAAGGTGGTTGATTGATGTTCGATCGAGGTTCGAATATGGTTGATCGATGTTCGAACGTGGTTTGAAAGTGGTTCGAAAGTGGTTTGAAGGTGGTTGATCGATGTTTGAACGTGGTTCGATCGAGGTTCGATTGTGGTTCGAACGTGGTTCTATTGACGTTCGATTGTGGTTTCAATTTTAAATATTATTCATATGCTTATTCTCATTATGGAATCTTTGTCTCGGACTATCTGTTTTCTTATCTCATGTACTGAGTAAGCGTTCAAGCTATTATGTCATACATCTCCTACTTTTCCTACCGAGAGCGGGTCTGTCTCCGCGATGTTCGTCATAAAGTTTTTAGCGTTTGTGCTGTTAAGTATAGTAAAGTTAAATTGTAAAAATAGTGAAAAAAAATGACGAAGGTTTCTGCGCCGTACGCTCCCCGAAATAGTAAGTAGTACAATTTATTTAAAACTATTGTACAGAATATTGCAATATGTTTAGATATATATATTATAACCGATAACTTTTAATTAATTATAATTATCGTTATTTTCGCGGAAAGTCCTTCGGCACGATCTCTCGGAGCATTCGGGCCTTCGAGCGTGCGGGTTAAATCATTAAATTCTATATAACCGGAATGGGCGCCAGGCACGGGGAGCCGTGCCGCTACTCACCGGGACTCCGCGACGCGGTAGCCGCGTCCGTCTCGAATCCGGCACGCCCGATCCAATACCCGCCAAGAGATCGCGACGCTTACGGGCGCGGCAGCTCGACCGACAGCAGGGGTTCGGTTTGCGACAGCGAAAGAAGGAGAATAACGGGGCGACTTTGATGAGTTTTCATGAGTATATTTACGTAAACAAAAGAAAGTAATAAATAAGAAAGCGTATTAAAGACATAGTACGAATAAAAACCAGAACAATATGAATTCAATATATGGTATTAAGACAAACGGACATTCGGTCGACAGAGGAGACCGTTGAATATAATTTGACAGAATACTGTTATCCGAGTCACATCGGAATATTCGCATACGGATGTCGTATTAGAAATATGCGTAAGTCGCTCGCGCCGCCCGGAATTCGATACTATAAAACGTACGGTCGCACGCCGGGACATCAACGTACACGCGCCGCGCACGTGATCCGCTCCGTCGTTGCTAGCCGCGTGAGTATCGAATCCGGGACTTCTCGCTCGCGCCGATTACAATCGAACGGAGGGTCAGGTCCTTTTCGTATACCGCCCTTCGTTCATTATATGACAAACAAGTAACAAAATACCCGCGCTAAATACGACTTTACGAGCTCACCGATCTTACGAATTATACACGACAGCTAACGAGAAACATGTAATCGCGATACACAATATGTTGAGAAAAGAGAGAGAGAGAGAGAGAGAGAGAGAGAGAGAGAGAGAGAGAGAGAGAGAGAGAGAGAGAGTGAGAGAGGAAGAGAAGGGGAATGCGTGTGCAATGAACTCCGGTTTGCGGGTACCGAAAATAAGGGAATAATTGCGCTTTTCGCGCTTTCGTAAGTTGCGCGGCTCCGCGCGGCGCCGCCGGTGCGCCAATCGCCACCGCGCGCCGTAGCGCGCTTTCCCGCGCTCGAAATACCGTCGCTGTTAGAATCGTCGTTAAAACACAAACAAACGATGATAACAAACGGTTTTGTCCTCCGACTCTCGAGAGGGTTCCATATCGCCACGTAACGAAATCAAAAGTTCGTTGATTTCGTTTCGGAACCTTCTCGAAGGTCAGCGGGATAAAGCCGTTTGCCCGTCGAACAATCACTCTCTTGTCTTGAGGCCTTCTGTGCGGATCGATAACGAGCGTTCTCTCAAAAAGTACTTTGTACCGCGCTTTTTCACGGGCAATACTCTTTTATCGTTGTTGCACTTCTTGCAACTGCGCTCCGAGTCGGCGCGACCTCAGTTCGTCGCGCAAAACCTCTCTAAATTACATTTGGTAAATATAGTGCTGTTTATTTTGTGTAAAATCAAGTCTTCGATTTTTTTTGTGTCGTCAGTCTGTGTGCATACCTGACTTTATCGTGTGCGCGCGTTACCGCTGTGACTACTCTTTAAAGATTCCGAACATCTTTTGGTCCTTCGAGCCGGATATTTTCGCGCTTCCGACGCAGCCAGCATTCGTGTACGTAGTCGTCAGCGGTGGGTATGGACAACGACGATATGGAGCAGATGGTCGATGACCAGCACGAGATCTACGGGCGTATATCGCGGACCCTCGACAACCTTCGGAAGATCGGGTCGGCCAAGTTGTCCGTAGACAGCGTTCACGCTGCTATACGCCTCCTGGACGAGAAGTGGAGCGCGTTCACCGAACAGCACAAGCAGCTTCGTACAGACTTTTGGAAGGAGCTGAAAAAACATGCGTATCAGACGGAGGATTTCTTCAGTCTCGTGGAGGTCGCGTATATACAGCAGCGCACCGACCTTGGCGAGATGGAGCGGAGACTTACCGCACCGACGGAGATAGTACCTGCCGAAAGGGTGCGAGACATTACATCGTCGCGCAAACCACTGCCGCGGATGCAGCTTCCTCAGTTCTCCGGCAAGTTTGAAGACTGGCCGTCTTTCCGCGACCTCTTCCGATCAATGGTGATTGAGGAGCCCTCCTTGTCAAAGGTCGATCAGCTTCAATACCTAAAGACCAGTGTGAAAGGTGACGCCGAACATTTGATCAAAAACCTACCTACCACGGAGGACAATTTCGAGCGCGCCTGGGACATGCTGAGCTCCCACTTTGAAAACAAGCGGCTCTTGGTAAGATCATACCTTAATGCCTTCACGTCGCTGCAACGTATGAAGACGCCCTCAGCCGCTGGACTCCGCCGGATCTTCCACTGCGTCCTCACGACCGTCGGAGCTTTGGAGGGCATCGATAGGCCGATCAGCAACTGCACCGACCTCTTCGTGCACCTGGTGGTGGGACTCCTGGACAGCGAGACCAGGCGCGAGTGGGAGAGCTCGCTCGGGAAGTCACCCGAGCCCCCCTCGTACGACACGCTCCTCGAGTTCTTGCAGGAGCAGCTGATGACGCAGGACGTCCTCCTAGCAGTCGAAGCAGAGGCGCCTAGCAAGCCGTCCAAGCCGGAAAGGTCTAGCCGCTCAGCTCGTGCCAACCATGTCGGAAGCAAGGGGCCAGACTCGAATCGCAGCTGCCCCCTGTGCAAGAAAGAACACTTTATCGCATACTGCGATACCTATAAGAGGAAGACGGCTCAGGAGAGACGAGAACTAGTGGGGACTCACCAGCGTTGCTGGAACTGCCTCGGACGACATCTTTTGAGTGCCTGCTCGTCGACTAAGGTGTGTAGCAAGTGCTCGGGTCGGCACCACACGACCTTGCACGAGTCGTTCGCCGTCGCCGCTTTGACAGCCAGTGAACCCAGTGCATCCGCGACAGTGAATGTGGCCGAACGTCCTCCCGCTGAGTGCGGACCGGTGTTGCTCGCGACCGCCCGCGTCCTAGTGGATGACCGCGCCGGAACCCGTCACGTAGTGCGCGCGCTAGTCGACACCGGGGCCGAGACGTCGCTGATCGCCGAGTCCTTGGCGCAGCGACTCCGCTTGCCGCGAACTCCGTCTTCGGTGGCCATCTTCGGGGTGGGTGGCGTCCAGTCGGGTGTCTCCCGCGGTCGAGTCGCGCTCTCCGTGGCCTCTCGCGACGGACAATTCGCGCTCGCCGTCTCAGCGCTCGTGTTGCCGCGTCTCGCCGTGTACAGCGGCCCGTCGGAAGGCAGGGCGCGTTCTTGGCCTCACCTCGACGGCCTCAACCTCGCGGATCCTGATTTTCGCCGCCAAGACCCCGTGGAACTGCTTCTCGGTGCCGACGTGTATTTGGACCTAGCTTTACCGGACCTGCTCCGCGGATCACCGCGCGAGCCGGGTGCCCAGCTGACTCGCTTCGGCTGGGTGTTGATCGGCTCCGTTGGGGTCGCCCACGCCGCGACTACCGTGTCGTCGGTGCAGTGCTCAGCCGTCGACGAACTCAGTGACTTAGTGCGCCGCTTCTGGGAAGCCGAAGAGCCTCCACGCGCCCCATTACCGCTGACCGCCGATGAAACTGAGTGCGAGGAACACTTCTCGCGTACGTACGATAGACTGACCGATGGACGCTACCAGGTGCGCCTACCTGTGCGCCAAGAGCTGCCCGATCTGACCTCCACTCGCCGCGCCGCGTCACGTCTCCTGGAGGTCATGTCGCGTCGGTTCTCTCGCGACCATGATTTCGGTGACAAATATCGCGCCTTCATGAGCGACTACGCCGCGCTCGGACACATGTCGCCGGTCACCGATTCACCGTTGGCTCCCAGGACACCGCTCTGCTACCTGCCGCATCACGGTGTTCTACGAGGCTCCGGGTCCGAGGCCAAGATTCGCGTGGTCTTCAACGGGTCATCGCGCACCAGGGCCGGTGCGTCACTCAACGCCTCACTTCACGTTGGACCGAACCTGCTGCCGGCGCTGTCAGATGTCCTTACACGTTGGCGCCACTTCCGCTACGTCTTCGCCGCCGATGTGGAGAAGATGTACCGGCAAATCGCGGTACATCCTGCGGACCGCGATCTCCAGCGTATCCTGTGGGGAGAAGAGCAGACATCAGAATATCGCCTCAACACCGTGACGTATGGGCTAGCTAGCGCGCCGTATCTCGCTATACGTGTGTTGCATCAACTCGCGGAGGACGAGAGGGAGAGGTTTCCGCTCGCGGCCGACGCGATCAGACAACACGTATACATGGACGACGTCCTTACCGGAGCGGACAACGTGGTGACAGGTCACCAATTGGCAGAGCAGATGTCAGCGTTTTGCATGGCGGGCGGCTTCCTTCTGCGAAAGTGGGCCGCAAACCATGAAGCGCTCCTGAAGGACGTTCCCCTCGAGCACCGTTTGCAGAACACCACCGGCGCTCAGATGCCGTCGATCGAGCATTCCGTCCTTGGGCTGCGCTGGAATCCGACGAGCGACGACTTTGCGCTCGCTATCCAGCGGGCTCCACACATCACGCCCACGAAGAGGTCGATCCTGTCGCAAACGGCGCGTCTCTTCGACCCGCTGGGTTGGTTGGCTCCCATCATAATACGAGCCAAACTTTTGGTGCAAACTGCGTGGATCCAGCACCTCGACTGGGACGCTCCGCTAGCCGAGAAGGAAGCCGCCGCATGGACCCAACTGGAGGAGGAGCTGCCGCTGCTGGAAAGGGTCCGACAGCCGCGCTGGTTTGGCTGCAAAAACCACAGGGGCACTCTGCAGCTCCATGGGTTCGCAGACGCCTCGGAGCTCGCCTATGCCGCCGTCATCTACTTGCGGGCCGGCGACGACGTCCCTGTCAGCCTGGTCGCCGCTCGGACGAAGGTCGCGCCGCTGAAGCGAGTCTCGCTCCCCCGCTTGGAGCTCTGCGCCGCAGCCCTACTAGCCAAACTGGCCGAGCACTATCGTAGCCTCCTGGATCTGCCACCTTCGGAAGTACACCTGTGGTCAGACTCCACGGTCACGCTCAGCTGGGTGCGCGGCCATCCTGCAAGGTGGAGTACATACGTGGCAAACCGAGTCAGTGAGATTCAGAGGATCAACCCAGACGCCACCTGGCGCCACGTACCTGGTCGGGAGAATCCAGCCGACTGCGCTTCTCGGGGAGTCTCGCCGAGTGAACTTCTGGATCATCCGCTGTGGTGGCATGGTCCGTGCTACCTCCGGGAGCCTCAAACGACCTGGCCGACGGATCTTAGGCTCATCGACGATGAGGACCAGCCGGAGCGACGTCTGCCTCGATGCCTCGCGGCCGCCCAGGAACGTGAACCTGACGAGCTCTTGCGATTCTCGAGCCTTCGCCGCCTGCTTCGCGTGTCGGCGTGGCTATGGCGTTGGCGAAGACATCGGCTATGCGCAGCAAACCAAGAACCCGCACCAGCGCCCCTTGCTGCTGAAGAGCTGGAGGCGGCCCTCGCTCGCTGGATCCGAGTGGTCCAACGTATGGCTTTCCAGTCGGAGCTGGTGGACCTACGTGCAGGAAGACCGCTGCCGGGTCGCAGCCCACTTCGCAAATTGAACCCGATGATGGACGCTGAGGGCATTCTGCGGGTTGGAGGACGCCTGAAACACTCGCTCCTCGACGAGGACCAACGTCACCCTATGCTACTACCTTCGGAGTCTCACCTGACTTACCTGGTGCTAGATGCCTGTCACCGACGTACGCTGCACGGAGGGGTCCAAGCCACCTTGGCGAACGTCCGGCAGCGCTTTTGGATCCCGAGGGGCCGTCAGTTGGTGCGTCATCACATCCACCGATGTCCTCCATGCGTGCGATGGCGGGCGGCGACCATGCAGCCTATGATGGGGAACCTGCCGAGGGAGCGTGTCACCCCGAGCCGGCCGTTCCAGTTCACCGGCGTGGACTTTGCTGGACCTGTCTGGCTTCGAACCTCGAGAGGCCGCGGGCACAAGGCCTACAAAGGCTTCCTCGTAGTATTCGTTTGTTTCAGCTCCCGCGCTGTGCACTTGGAGGTCGCCAGCGATTACTCCGCCGACGCCTTCCTGGCAGCATTCCGTAGGTTCGTGTCGCGCCGTGGACTGTGCACTATCGTGCACAGTGACTGCGGCACGAACTTCGTAGGCGCAGACAGGCAGCTACGGGAGCTCTTCAGGGCAGCCGGCCGCGAGGCTCTCACAATCATCGGGCGCCTCGCCGACGAGGGAATCCAGTGGTCCTTTAACCCACCTTCAGCACCCCACTTCGGCGGCCTTTGAGAAGCGGCCGTGAAAACCGTGAAGCACCACCTGCGCCGGACAATCGGCGAATCGAAGCTCACCTTCGAGGAGCTCACTACGCTCCTTGCCGAGGTCGAAGCTTGCCTTAATTCAAGGCCGCTCCAGGCCTTGTCCGACGATCCCGAGGACCTCGGCGTCCTCACCCCGGGGCACTTCCTGGTGAGTGGCCCCCTGCTCGCCATCCCGGAACCGTCATTGGTGAATGTGGGGCCCAACCGACTGAGCCGATGGCGTCTGCTGCAACAGATGCGCGACCACCTGTGGCAGCGTTGGGCCAGGGAGTATCTCCAGGCACTGACCCCTCGGCCAAAGTGGTGGGTCAACCGCGGAGCCATCCATGAGGGACAGCTCTGCCTGGTGAAAGGGGAGAGCACGCCGCCGTGCCGCTGGCCGCTCGCGCGAATTACTCGGCTGCACACCGGAGACGATGGCCGCGTCCGCATTGTCAAGGTCCGGACCTCCGTCGGCGAACTGACGCGCCCGGTCGTCAAGATCGTGCCACTCTCGCCGATGACCTCCGCGGATACGAAGCCGTCGACATAGAGCACGCGTCTCCTCCGCGTCGATCGTGCCTTCCGCGTGTACATAGATCTGTAAATAAAAATGTACATAGTTCCTGTTCCGTAGAATTAAATTGGCGATATTACTATCGTTTTACGCGTACTTACGTGTCCTCTGTCAAAGTCTCCATCTCCGAACATCTTTCGTCGAACAATTCTCACTTCTCGCGGCGCGTTGCACATGGGGATCCTAACCGCAATCTGTCAACGCGCGATTGCCCACGACGCACGCACCCCCATCGGCGATTGTGTCAACGCGTCGATCAATCAGAGCCAATAATCGATTGGAGTCGATAAAGTCGATCGTCGTGCGTGGCGCGACGAGGCGGGCGGGATGTTGAGAAGAGAGAGAGAGAGAGAGAGAGAGAGAGAGAGAGAGAGAGAGAGAGAGAGAGAGAGAGAGAGAGAGAGAGAGAGTGAGAGAGGAAGAGAAGGGGAATGCGTGTGCAATGAACTCCGGTTTGCGGGTACCGAAAATAAGGGAATAATTGCGCTATTCGCGCTTTCGTAAGTTGCGCGGCTCCGCGCGGCGCCGTCGGTGCGCCAATCGCCACCGCGCGCCGTAGCGCGCTTTCCCGCGCTCGAAATACCGTCGCTGTTAGAATCGTCGTTAAAACACAAACAAACGATGATAACAAACGGTTTTGTCCTCCGACTCTCGAGAGGGTTCCATATCGCCACGTAACGAAATCAAAAGTTCGTTGATTTCGTTTCGGAACCTTCTCGAAGGTCAGCGGGATAAAGCCGTTTGCCCGTCGAACAATCACTCTCTTGTCTTGAGGCCTTCTGTGCGGATCGATAACGAGCGTTCTCTCAAAAAGTACTTTGTACCGCGCTTTTTCACGGGCAATACTCTTTTATCGTTGTTGCACTTCTTGCAACTGCGCTCCGCGTCGGCGCGACCTCAGTTCGTCGCGCAAAACCTCTGTAAATTACATTTTGTAAATATAGTGCTGTTTATTTTGTGTAAAATCAAGTCTTCGATTTTTTTTGTGTCGTCAGTCTGTGTGCATACCTGACTTTATCGTGTGCGCGCGTTACCGCTGTGACTACTCTTTAAAGATTCCGAACACAATATGAATCGGACAAATTTTTCTATCGCAGAGCTCGGACTGTGGGCTCGCCGAAAAGAGAGAGATTTTCGCGGAATAAGGGGTTCGAGCGAGTCGTCACTCCGGTGGCCGTCACAAAAGGCATCCCGAGAATCTATGACGTGGCGTCAGCCGCCATTTCGGCAACTATTTCGGCAACTACTTCGACTAGGCTCTATTTCGCCGGTGCGACTCGCTCGAACAATCTACCTTCTGAATGGGTCGGGGATGGCGACGACGTCTCACCAGCTTCGTCCTCTGCGACGTCACTCTCGCTTTGATCTCTATTTGCGCGTTTCTTTCTCGTCGACAGGACCTCTGCTCACTCGCGCGTCTTGCCCGACAGTGACGAGCGGAAGTCTCGCCGGAGACACGCTGGCGCCGTATCGCCGAACTAGGCCGCTCGGGGCGCTCCCGTAATCAGGGCCGTGAGGCGGCCCGGAGGATCCCCGCGGTCGTTGTGGCGGCTCTTCGCTTCCGCGCTCTTTTTCTTTCCGGGGTCGTTCCTCCATTCCCGTAGGATACGGGCGGGAAAATCTTGCGGCAGCTTACGGGAAGCCCGATTCCGGCCGCCTCGGACACCGGATGTCGTCCGCCGCGAGTCCTCAATCGATCGTGGATCGCATCCGGGTCCGGGCGCCGGGCATGCCATCGGGTCCCTTGCCGTAACTCCGTGGCGGGGCTCCTGCGCACTTCTCGCGCGGAGTGGCCTTCCCCTTTTCCTCAGCTCTCGATCCCTAGGGAAGAGTAGATGGATATCAATTTTACGCGGCATCTACTGTCCCGAAAAGTATTTACGGTCATGATAGTTTAATAGCGGTCTCACCGAGCGTGTTCCGTAAGGCGTGGCCTCCCCTCGTCCTGTTTCTTTCCTTTTGCCGTTTTTCCTCCGGATGAGATGTCGTCGCTTCTCCCTCGACCTTCGCTAATTTCGCTAATAGCTGCCGCAGCAATCGCAACAGCTACGGCAGCACGCAATCGAAACGCGCAGCGGCGGAATCGCGTCCGATTCCGCGCTCGAATCGCTCTCTCTCTTTCTTATTTTAGAGAGAGCAGAGGTCCCAAAATCACCCCCCCGGTCGGGTCTCGCGACCCTTGTGACGGACAATTTCACCAAATGAAAACTGTCACGTCACAACTCCCCCTTCCCAGGAGAGGACCGGGCGGTCTTCATCGACGACACCTGTCGCCTCCCCCTGACCCTGGGGAAAGTACTTACTCCAAAACTAGACTCGAATTCGGGCGCTCCGGCGACCCATCGGGAATCTCTCTCTATCGAGCCTCCCTTCAAGCAAAACAAAGTACCACAAAAAATTTCAAACAAACGAATAAAATAAAAAAAAACAACCGAGAGGGTGTAAGAACATGCCATTCGCTCGCACGCAAGGACCAGGAGTGTACGCCAGGGAAGGACGGCGGGGAAAGTGAATCCATCACAATTAAGCCGAAGAGACCTCTATCCTCTTTATTTCTCTGGTACAGGAAATGTCCCAGTCGGAGAGATCGTAACGGCAGCTAGTTGAGTTAAAGAGTGGCGGGAGTCAATCTCGGCGCGGTCGACGCTGTCCTAAGTGGCCTCGGTCGGCGTGGTAGGGCCCGAGGTCTCGCCACTCGGGGCCGCACTCGGGGCAGGTCCTCATTGTGACCCCCTGCGGCCGCACCCGTAACAATAGGGGGTACTTCCCTTCGGGTGTGGACATTGGGTGTATCGGTGGTCGGCAGCGTTGCAATTCCAGCAACCGCTGGCTCCCCGGGTTGGCACGACTTCCCTGGCGCTACGGCAACTAATGGGGAGGCCCTCCCTCCCTGGTGATCGGGAGGCCGATCCGGTCGGTCTCCCGGAGCGGACTCGTTGCGGCGACGAGGTAGATCGCCGTGGTGACCGGCTGGAGTACCTGGGGCGCCGGGTCGGACTTCGGGAGCACCGTCTCTCGGGCCGGCTCCTGAGGGATCGCTCCCTCGACCGATTCCTTCCCTCGATGGGGCTCGCCCTGGGCTCCACGCGTCGCGTCTCCTCGCGCGGAACGCCCGGTTGCGGCATCGCCCGCATGGTCGACAGCAGGGCGGAAATCCCGCGTCCGCGGCCTCGTGGCCCCCTCGGCATCTCCTCCCCGTGCGGTGGTCCCATGGCCGCATCGCGTCTGCTGGGGGACTCGGTCTGGGTCCCCTCTGTGCGCACGCGAGGTCCTACGGGTGGCGGAGTCTGCGTCTCCTCCGTCCGACGCTGAGGTGCGGCCTGAGTGCCCCGGTCGCACATCTCCGCGGCCTCGGTCTGCGTGGCCCGCGTACGAGCGCCGTCAGCAGCGCTAGGCCGATCCCGGGACCCGGTTTCCACGGTCTGGGTACCGATCTCCTGAACGGAGGGGAACTCCCGTACCACGGCGCCTCGGGTGGTGTAGCGGCGCCGGCGGTGCTCCTCCAGGAAGTCGGCCCAATCCGACCAGAACTCCGAGCGTTGGCGGGTGATCTCCTCGAAGAGGTCCGCGTGCCGCGCCCTGAAAAGGCGGGCGTAATTGGCCATCTTCCTCTTTTTTTTCTTCTTTCGGCAACCAATCTCCCGGCAGCCAACTAGAAGCGAGGAGGATAATAGGGTTTCAGGTCCTGTGCATGTATCTTACACACAAAATTGCCGGCTAGATCGGTGAGCTCATAAACGACTGGAGACAAAATCTTACCCACCCGGAACGGTCCGTGGAACTTCGGGACGAATTTCGCGGCAAAGTTCTGAGCTGCAGATGATAGCACATGTTGGCGCTTCATCACCAAATCCCCTACGGAAAACGTGACATCTCGACGCCTTGAATTATAATACGCGGACTGTCGCCGATATGCCTGCTCAAGGTTCTCGGATACCCAGTCGCGCAAAGACGAAAGCGTCCTCATTCTTTCGGACCACTCGGTCGGGTCTCGAGTCTCTATCGCGGCCGCCTCCTCATTCCTAATACGTAGGGAGTTGGGGGGTCATAGCTCGCGACCGAGGTTCAAGAAGGCGGGAGAAGTCCCGATGGAGGAGTGGTGAGCTGTGTTATACGCGAAACGGAATTCCCCCAAGTGCTCGTCCCACTCCCGATGATCTCTGTTCAAAAAGGCGACGATCATCGTCTTTAACACGCGATTTACTCTCTCTACCGGGTTAGCCTGTGGATGGTACGGCGGTACGGTGGTATGTTTTATGCCGTGTTGTTTCGCGAAGGTTTCTAGGGTCTTATTAATGAACTCCGTGCTGTTGTCGGTTAATATAAACTTCGGCGCCCCCCATCGCGATACGACTTCCTCCAAGGCCTCGCTAATCTTTTTCCCGTTGGCGGCCCGCAGGGCGTAACATTCTACCCACTTGGTGAATAAGTCCTGGACTACGAGAACGTACGTAAACCCGGATTTACTCCGTGGAAAGGGACCCAAGACGTCGGCAGCTATTACCGTCCACGGTCCCTCGACAACGCGGCGACCCATTAACCCCGCGGGGCTCGCCTGCTCGACTTTCGTACGCTGACAGACGTCGCACCGTCTTACGTAATCCGCGACGTCCCTGAACAGATTCGGCCAATAGTACGCGACAGCTAAGCGGTGAACAGTTTTTTCGACGCCTAAATGACCCGCGTGTGGTTCGTCGTGGGCTTCTTTCAAGGCGCTTTCCCTCATCTCCTTCGGTAAGACACTCGTCTTCCACCGATCCAGATCCTCGACCACCTCTGAGATGACCGGTTTCGGTCGACAGAAATATAACTGTCCGTCGACGATTCGCCAATCCGTAAAACGTCGCGTTTTATTGGCGACTTCCGCGAACCGTTTCTTATACCACGCGTCGTTCGTGGGTTCCACAACGTTGGCCACGGCGACGGCAACTAACGGGATCTCGGGGTCACCCTCGAACATGCGAGATAGCGCGTCGGGTACGTGATGAAGCGCGCCCTTACGGTGAGTGATCTCGTAGTCGTACTCTAAGAGCTCCAACGCCCATCTCGCGAGTCGTCCGGTCGGGTTCTTCAGATTGTGGAGCCAGCGCAAACTACTATGGTCCGTCACGACGGTAAATCTATATCCCTCAAGGTACGGTCTGAATTTCCGAATGGCCCATACCACCGCCAGACACTCCTGTTCTGTCACCGAATACTTCTTTTCCGGATCCGATAGGGCCCTGCTCGCGAAAGCTATAATGTTTTCCTCGTCGTTCACCGTTTGAAGGAGGACCGCTCCCAGTCCGACGGAGCTCGCGTCCGTCTGTAGTACGAAGGGAAGACTAAAGTCAGGTCGCGACAAGGTAGGCGCGGCAACTAAGTGGGACCGAATCTCCCTGAACGCGTCACCCTGGTCTCTCCCCCACGTCCACGTTTGATCCTTTTTTAATAATCGCGTTAGAGGCTCGCTAAGAGTCGCGAATTGTGGTATAAACCGGCGATACCATGACGACATTCCCAAGAATCGGCGGAGTTGTTTGAGGTTTCGCGGGGCTGGGTACTCTAAAACCGGTTGGGCTTTTTCGGGGTCCACGGATAGTCCGTCTTTACTCACGACAAATCCAAGGTATCGAACCTGCGACCGACAGAACTCGCACTTATCGGGATTAACAGTTAGACCGGCAGCAAAAATTTTTCGGAGCACGCGATCGAGCCACTTGAGATGTTCATCGAAGGTGGTGGTAACCACCACGATGTCATCTAAGTACGCGAACGCGTGTGGTTCCATTTCGGGTCCGATCAATCTGTCTAGTAATCGCTGAAACGTTGCCGGTGCTCCCGTTAACCCGTACGGCATACGCGTAAAATGGTAGAGTCCCTTCCCCGGTACGCTAAAAGCGGTAATTTCGCGGCTCTCTTTCGCGAGGGGTATTTGAAAATACGCTTGGCTTAAATCTAGGGTGGAGATATACCGCGCGGACCGCAGCTTGTCTAATATTCCGGTCATATTCGGCAACGGGTACGTGTCTTTCTTGGACACTTCGTTTACCTTCCGGAAGTCCAAGCAAAAACGATATTTCCCGCTCGACTTATTGATCATCACGACGGGGTTGGACCATTCGCTATGGGAAGGCTCTATTATTCCGGCGCGAAGCATGCTATCGACCTCTTCGTGTATGGCCTCCTGCACCTTAGGCGAGATGAGGTAACATCGTTGTCTTATGGGTCGGTGACCTCCGACGTCGATCGTATGTTCTGTGAGGGAGGTGACCCCCGGGTCTACCACCGCCTCCGGCAGTCGCGACTTTAGAAACTGCTCTAATCGCGTCATCTCCGTAGGTCCTAAGTCCGAGAGCCCACAACACGCTGGCGATGGTTTCCCCCTCGCTTCGAACGCGTAACGAGTCCCTGGTTCGCCCGCAAAGTGCCACTCGGCGGCAGCAAAGTTTACTATTAGTTCGAACTGCTGCAAATAATCCACCCCCAGTATACACGAAACGGCCAAATTCGGCAGCAAACACGCGGAGATGGCGTGACTCCTACCCTCGAGAGTGAGTTCGATCTCGGCCTCCTCGCGAGACTCCGCGATCTGTCCGTTCGCGGTGCGAATCCGTGTGACCCGATCACGAACCGTCGAGAAGGTCGTATTATGCACGAGGGCTATCCCCTCCCTCCCTAAAAGTGTCCTATTTGAACCGGAGTCAATTAAGGCGCGTAACGGATTCCCGTGTATAAAAATCGTGCAATAAGGAAGGGGTGTTAACTCTGTCTCATCTCGATCGATTGAGCCGTACGACAGACTGGATACCTCGTGGGGACCTTGCGGCGCACGGGCCTCTCTCAAAACCGGGGGAATCACGGGGGCCCGCCCTAGTGATTCCCGTCTTCGTTTCCCGCGCAGCTCGGACACGTGCGCACGGTGACGTCGGTTTTCCCGCAACGGTAGCAGTGTCGACGCCGTGGCTCCGAGCATTCGCGCGCGAAGTGACCGACCTTCTCGCAGTTCCAGCACTTGCCGATTCTATTCGCGGCAGCTATCGCGGACGTGGACGGCATCGCGACCGAATTTGCCGATGCGTTTCCGGTACTCGCTGTTTTCGCAGCCGCTAGGTTAGAACTCGCTTTGTTCGTCGACTCCCTGCGGTTCCGTCTCTCTGCGCGTCTTCCGCCATTACCCGGGTCTATTAACCCGGCCGCGGCAACTACCGTCGCGGTTTTGGGGGTTTTCGGCGGCGCTCGATAGGCCAAATCCGGAAAGATCGATTGTTCCGGCGGGGGAGGGGCGCGGTAGCGATTGGCGGCCTCAAATCCGAGTTCGACCCTGGTGGTTATACTCTCCAGAGACGCGAAATCATAGAAGTCGCGTCGATGTATGGCGACTTGCAAGTGCGGCAGCATATTCCGATGGGTATGATTAAGTTGTTTGTCGAGGGTCCAGGGGGGGCTCAGTCGCTCAAACAAGGCGCGTATGCACGTTATGAAGTCGGCGATTAATTCCCGTTCCCCCTGAGTGCGCCTCATAATTTCGTCCCTTAAGGCGAACTGAAAGTCAGGGCTTCCGAAGCGGGTACGCCACGCGGTCTCGAAATCTCGCCACGTTCGCCAGGTCCCGCGTTCATTCCGATACCAGTAAAGCGCGGTGCCCGTGAGGAAAAACGGAATACATTTGAAAATTTCCGCGGCGTCCGCTGTAAATAACGCACGACCTTCCTCGATACGGGTCAAGAAGGCTTCGGCATCGCTGCCCCGCGCGCCCGAGAACTGGAGGTTCCACCGCCGCATCATTTGATATACGTCCGCGGCGGAGGTATTGCCGCGGGGTGGATTCCGCGCTTCGTTTCCGCGAGCCGGTATTCTAACCATCGGGGGCCGTAACGGGGGTTGAGAAGGGCCCGCCCCCTCGTCCTCCTCCATCTGAATTTTTGTATCGCGTGAACCGTCGAACTCGTTTTCCCCCTCCTCGAACTGCCCCTCCGTCGCGAGGTCAGTCGGGGGTCCCCCCCCCCGTGATTTGCCTCTCATGACCTTGAGTAAGCGCTTACGCAATACGGGTACTGATCCGTCGGTCGTCAATCCGCGCCTTTCTAACTCGTCGCACAGCTGATCCGTCGTCAACTGATTTACCCACGCGGTGAATTGTTCGTCGTGGGAATCCATAGCATTAACGGCAACTCACTAAAATGACAGAACCGAATCCCCGAGCAGGTTCCTAATTTCGTTCAAACGCCCCCGTCTAATAACGTGTCGTATACCCTTTGCCAACACTCGAAGTTCCACGGCTCGCTCGCTCGCGAATCCCGAATAAACCGCGTCTCGCAATATCCCACCCAATCACTTATCGGCGTAGAGCTTAAGGCTGCAAGAAACGGGTTAGTTCGCATACACAGAAAGAATTATATATATTATTACAGGCAGAAATTCAGATAAATGACATACATCTCTCTAAAGGAAGAAAACATACAAAACAACAAAAAAAAAATATAAGAAAACTGTCATATATTTTACAAGTATTATTCACGTAATACTAATGAAACACAGGACCAGTATAGCGCAAAATCGAAACAAGGAAAACGTTCTCGTAATGCTCTCTCTTAAGATGTGGGTTCTCAATTTTTCCGTCTATTTTACTTCACGACTTTCCCGTGAGAACCACTGTCCAAAATCAGCTGAGAAGTGCTGTTGACGGTTCTCGTCTGCGAGCGACGAGAAGGACAGAGAGAGAGAGAGAGACGGAGAGAGAGAAAAAAAAAATGTTTTCGTCGGGAGAGATCGTATGTCACTTATATCGTATATAAAGTTATAATAATACGGTAGCCAAATCACAATCGCAATAATATTTCGTGTCCTCTGTACTCTCAATAACAATCGGACACAATTCCATCGAATAATCGAAATAATCGAAATAATCAGTTACAGTCGTAAATTATACGAATTCCAAAAAAAGAAAAACATCTTCCAAATTCCCATCTGTATTTCCCCGATACTCTCCAAATTCGCCGTCACTTATCGGATCTTCGAACCTCGACGTTGGGCCAATTTATAACCGATACCTTTTAATTAATTATAATTATCGTTATTTTCGCGGAAAGTCCTTCGGCACGATCTCTCGGAGTATTCGGGCCTTCGAGCGTGCGGGTTAAATCATTAAATTCTATATAACCGGAATGGGCGCCAGGCACGGGGAGCCGTGCCGCTACTCACCGGGACTCCGCGACGCGATAGCCGCGTCCGTCTCGAATCCGGCACGCCCGATCCAATACCCGCCAAGAGATCGCGACGCTTACGGGCGCGGCAGCTCGGCCGACAGCAGGGGTTCGGTTTGCGACAGCGAAAGAAGGAGAATAACGGGGCGACTTTAATGAGTTTTCATGAGTATATTTACGTAAACAAAAGAAAGTAATAAATAAGAAAGCGTATTAAAGACATAGTACGAATAAAAACCAGAACAATATAAATTCAATATATGGTATTAAGACAAACGGACATTCGGTCGACAGAGGAGACCGTTGAATATAATTTGACAGAATACTATTATCCGAGTCACATCGGAATATTCGCATACGGATGTCGTATTAGAAATATGCGTAAGTCGCTCGCGCCGCCCGGAATTCGATACTATAAAACGTACGGTCGCACGCCGGGACATCAACGTACACGCGCCGCGCACGTGATCCGCTCCGTCGTTGCTAGCCGCGTGAGTATCGAATCCGGGACTTCTCGCTCGCGCCGATTACAATCGAACGGAGGGTCCTTTTCGTATACCGCCCTTCGTTCATTATATGACAAACAAGTAACAAAATACCCGCGCTAAATACGACTTTACGAGCTCACCGATCTTACGAATTATACACGACAGCTAACGAGAAACATGTAATCGCGATACACAATATGAATCGGACAAATTTTTCTATCGCAGAGCTCGGACTGTGGGCTCGCCGAAAAGAGAGAGATTTTCGCGGAATAAGGGGTTCGAGCGAGTCGTCACTCCGGTGGCCGTCACAAAAGGCATCCCGAGAATCTATGACGTGGCGTCAGCCGCTATTTCGGCAACTATTTCGGCAACTACTTCGACTAGGCTCTATTTCGCCGGTGCGACTCGCTCGAACAATCTACCTTCTGAATGGGTCGGGGATGGCGACGACGTCTCACCAGCTTCGTCCTCTGCGACGTCACTCTCGCTTTGATCTCTATTTGCGCGTTTCTTTCTCGTCGACAGGACCTCTGCTCACTCGCGCGTCTTGCCCGACAGTGACGAGCGGAAGTCTCGCCGGAGACACGCTGGCGCCGTATCGCCGAACTAGGCCGCTCGGGGCGCTCCCGTAATCAGGGCCGTGAGGCGGCCCGGAGGATCCCCGCGGTCGTTGTGGCGGCTCTTCGCTTCCGCGCTCTTTTTCTTTCCGGGGTCGTTCCTCCATTCCCGTAGGATACGGGCGGGAAAATCTTGCGGCAGCTTACGGGAAGCCCGATTCCGGCCGCCTCGGACACCGGATGTCGTCCGCCGCGAGTCCTCAATCGATCGTGGATCGCATCCGGGTCCGGGCGCCGGGCATGCCATCGGGTCCCTTGCCGTAACTCCGTGGCGGGGCTCCTGCGCACTTCTCGCGCGGAGTGGCCTTCCCCTTTTCCTCAGCTCTCGATCCCTAGGGAAGAGGAGATGGATATCAATTTTACGCGGCATCTACTGTCCCGAAAAGTATTTAGAAAGTATTTAGCTGCATATTTACGGTCATGATAGTTTAATAGCGGTCTCACCGAGCGTGTTCCGTAAGGCGTGGCCTCCCCTCGTCCTGTTTCTTTCCTTTTGCCGTTTTTCCTCCGGATGAGATGTCGTCGCTTCTCCCTCGACCTTCGCTAATTTCGCTAATAGCTGCCGCAGCAATCGCAACAGCTACGGCAGCACGCAATCGAAACGCGCAGCGGCGGAATCGCGTCCGATTCCGCGCTCGAATCGCTCTCTCTCTTTCTTATTTTAGAGAGAGCAGAGGTCCCAAAATCACCCCCCCCGGTCGGGTCTCGCGACCCTTGTGACGGACAATTTCACCAAATGAAAACTGTCACGTCACAATATATATATATATATATATATATATATATATATATTAAATATTCATATTCTTCAGATAATCGATAGCATTGTGCAAAATTTACGGCCGCAACATATGGTTGAGCAAGGTCTAACTGAACAAGAGTGGGTGAGAATGGTTAGGTGGGAAAATCGGCGAATATTCGCAGAAATGTGGTGCGAAACTGTGGAGGCGCGGGAAATTGACAAAATTGACAATGGGCTATGGGTGAACATGTACGCTCTTCGGGAGCTGTTTGGTCTAGATCCGTATCCACCTGAACCTGTGGTGGAAAATTGGAACTAGTAAGTATTTCTTTTTACTTTTAAAAATTATTAAAATAATTAATAAAAATTTTCTGTTATGCAGGAATCCCCGCCCAGCCGTCGCCTCGTAGCACCTCGCATTCGACCGCCCCACCATTCTCACCCACTTAAATTTTACATTTTATATTAATTTATATTTTATATTCATATTTTATATTATTCTTATATTCGTATTTTTTATCATTCTTATATTTTTACACACACACACAAAATTGTATGATTGCACACACATACTCATTTTAAAAATAAAAATAATTTTAAATATTAAATAAATGTATTTATTTTAGAATAGGTCCTCTCCTTGCATCCCTACTATTAATAATAGCAGAAGATATATTAAATTATTATTACGGATATTATTATAAAAAATTCTCTCTCGCGTCCGCCTCTCGCGCTCTCCTTCGCTGCATCAGCTCTCGCTCTTGCATATACGCCTCGCTTGCGTCATCTCTCTCGCGTGCGCCTCGCGCTCTCCTTCGCGAACGCCTCGCGTCATCTTGTCGCTGCGCTACCTCGCACTATCTCGCGACCGTTATCTCTCTCGCTCTTGCATATACGCCTCGCTGCATCATCTCTCTCGCGTGCGCCTCGCGCTCTCCTTCGCGAACGCCTCGCGTCATCTTGTCGCTGCGCTACCTCGCACTATCTCGCGACCGCTATCTCTCTCGCTCTTGCATATACGCCTCGCTACATCATCTTGCGACCGCTATCTCTCTTTCGCGAACGTCTCTCTCGCGACATCTCTCGCGTTCGCCTCGCTCTCTCTCCCCGCGGACCCCTCGCTGTACATCGCGGACGCCTCCCCCTCCCTGCGACCCCCTCGCGGTACATCGCGGACGCTTTCCCCTCCCCGCGGACCCCTCGCGGTACATCGCGGACGGTTCCCCCCCCCCGCGGACCACTCGCGGACCCGGCTCCAAAATCGCGGACGCTCCCCCCTCCCCGCGGACCCCGCGCGGTACATCGCGGACGCTTCCCCCTCCCCGCGGACCCCTCACGGTACATCGCGGACGCTTCCCCCTCCCTGCGTGACGTCATTCCCCCGCGCCCGCGGAACGGGGTGAATGACCTAAACTGGGTTAGAATTCTCCTAGACCGGGAAAAGCAGTGTTCTCGCGGTAAACTACTTTCCCGCCGTAGATTTGAGCGACGATGAATACGAGCTAGGTCTAGCGGATTTTGAGACTTATCATACGATATCGAACGTGAATTCCTCGAATAATAAATTTTACTTTGGCAAAGATGACGCGGAAATTACGACTCCCGAGGGATCGTACGAGCTGCAAGCGATACATGAGTTTTTGAAACATGCAATTTCACGAAAACGTCCGCGACACGCTGTTCGTGACGATGATAAAAAACACGCTGACACCACGCATATTCGGACGAATGACGACGGTGACTTTGAAGATGGAGAATATCCGATAGTGCTCCGCGCAATACGATGAGGAGCGAGATCAAATGCGCCTACAGAATGAATTTTAGCAAGCCTAACAACATTGGATCGCTGCTGGGATTCTCGAACCGTATACTACAGCCGCGAAAATTGTACCAGTCGGACATGCCGATTAATATTATCAACGTGAACATTATCCGCGTAGAATGTAATGTGGTCGCGGGCGCATACAGCAACGGCAAACTCGTTCATACAATACATGAATTTTCACCGAGGGTACCACAAGGATATAAGATATCGGAAACACCGGCGCACATCATTTACCTGCCGATCATCGTGCGGAGCATTACGGATTTAACGTTACGCGTTGTCGACCAGGACAGACGATTGCTCGATTTTCGAGGAGAAGATATCACCATTAGATTGCACGTACGACGACGACAGCGATAACGTACGTGTGCGGCGTATGAGATGCTCGTGTTGAACGGATCGAAAGACACGAGAGATAACACAATCTTTACGGAGCCAGCGACAACAACAACAACGTCGACATTCACTAATATCCAATCATCCGGTTGCACCAAGAAAAAGAAACTGAACGCATCAAACGTTGCGTTTTTACAATCTTTGGGATTCGCGGTGCGAAACATCTGAACAATGACCGACATCCTCAACATTGGAGACGAGCCAATCTTCGACGATCGTCAAGATCGAGACTCACACGTACAACCCGTTCGCTAACACAACATTCGGACACAGTGATGAGATAAGAATACCCATACAACAACAGGATCTGTATACGTTGCCGTATGAGAGTTTCCTATACATCGAAAGAGAACTAAAGATAAATAAACCAGCCGAAGGATCTGCTGTGATACTGGGAAATAATTGTGTCGCATTCATGTTCGATGAGATTCGATACGAACTCGATGGCGTGGAGATTGATCGCAACAGAAACGTGGGAATAACAAGTATGCTCAAAAACTATGTAACTATGATATCATCCGATAGAAGCGTGATTATGAGAAATGCCGGCCGGAGTGATCCGACTACTGCGAATGGAAACTTCAATTTTTGCGTACCGCTCTACATGTTATTGGGATTTTGCGAGGATTACAGACGAGTGGTGATTAACGCTCGTCATGAGTTAATCTTAATGCGATCGCGCAACGACAACAATTGTCTGTGTGGAGATTCGACGCTGGAGCCTGTGATCAACATATACAAAATACAATGGTGAATGCCACATGTGTTATTGAGCGAGATCAACAAACTGTCGATGCTGCGCGCTCTAGAAAGCGGACATTACCTCAGCATGGGTTTTCGCTCGTGGGATCTGTATGAGTATCCGCTATTGCAGCGTACATCCAAGCATTCATGGGCCATTAAGACAGCGACTCAGCTGGAGAAGCCACGATATGTTATCTTCGCTCTGCAGACAGGTCGGAAAAACATCATGTCTGAGGATATGAGTCGATTCGACGATTGCAAGATAACCAACGTGAAACTCTATCTGAACTCGGAATGTTATCCGTACGACGATATGAATCTGGATTTCGATAAAAACAGATGGTCGATTCTGTACGATACGTATGCGCGTTTCTGCAAGAACTATTATGGATACGAGTATCTCGAGCCGAGTCTCACCGTCTCAATGTTTATACGTAACAGTCCGTTCGTGATCATCGATTGTTCTCGACAAAACGAATCGGTCAAGAGCGCAACCGTGGATGTGAGATTGGAATTCGAGTGTAAGGATAATGTGTCGATGAATACCACTGCGTACTGTCTCATCATACACGATCGCGTGATCCATTACAACCCGTTGACCAACGTTGTGCGCAAAATCACCTAAACGCACCAACAATTTAGAGAGAGGGGGAAGCATAGCAGAATATAAATCAAAGTGTTATGAGATGGTTGTCATTTTTTTTTAACTGATGCATCGAAGAGAGAGAGATCTCGTCATGACCGTACCAACGTTTGTGTATCTACAGGGGTTTATCCTCAATAAACAATTCATTGTAAAGGAAGCGGCAATCCTGAGAAGAGGATTTATTTTATCACATTATTTTTTCGCATGTCCTGTACCATGGGGTGTGCTCATAAAATCGGAGAGACACCAAGCCTCATGGTTGACTCAAAATCATCATGGATTACAATGGAAAGATGGAAACGTTCCATATAGCATGGCTCAGCGTTTGATTACAACAGCTATCGTTGGTGGACCACATGAAGGAGAAGAGGAAGAATCCTTTCTCGTATATGTAAAAGGATTTGAAAAGCGAGAATGGTTAGCCGATATATTGGATGATGCGGGAAACGGTTTCATTATTGAGACCTTGGATGCTGATTACGATGATATCGTGTCTCTAAATAATCTAGATGTTAAAAACACTATGCGATGTGGAAAACATGTTAAGAATTGCGCATTACAAAATGTATTCAAAATATTTAACTGGTGATCGCAACGCCAGAAAGAATTGCAAGATTTGGAAAAATAAAATATTTAAACATTAATATGTTTTATTTCTTATTCCTCTCCTCATTCCTTCCCTCGCGAGTCGTTTAAGAATTCTTTTTATCCGAGCACCGTCTGTCCCTTCTCCTAAATCTCAGAGCGCCAATAGTATTCTAGAATCTCCCACCACATTTACCCCACTACTTTGAAAAATAAGTGTCACGTATATTCTTAATTTTATACGATCAATGTTGCGTTAACCGTTCGTGCTGGTGGTTCACTTTCAAAATCTGGAAATATGTACTACGCTGAAAGAAGCAGTGGCTCCGGCAAACGTGTGAATAATTACGTACCGAGTCGTGATGACACTCCATCGTTTGAGAATAAATGTGATGAGTAAGTTTTGTTTAACTTGTTTCTATCTTTATATTTTTTACAAATTGTATTATTTTTAAACTAATTTCATTTTTACAGCATTTTGTTGGAGCGTCGTGCGGTTCGTATACTAGGCAGACAATACGCATTGACAGCTACCGAATTCAAATTCCTCGAAATTGGTATCATCGTGGGTCCACCGAGTTACGTGGAGATCGTTATAGGAGATCATCGAGGAAAGGAACTGATATTATCTCTCGAAACATGGAAGGGATTCTACGAGCAACATCACAATATTCAGAATTTCTTTCGGAGCGACTCGAAAGATGTCCACAGTTTTATAAGCGTTGGACCAATAACAGTGAGATTTCATACGATTAACGACGCCAAACTCATAAGTCTCGAATCTTCAAATGTACGCATGATGATGATTGAATCGACGTTACATCGTATGTTCGATCTCAATCCATGCATCGATGTAACTTTTGATCGATTGGTTAGAATTACGGAGACAGTCGATGTCAAGTTTACACAATTTTCAGATATCGCGTCCAATGTAACGAATCCTAAAGAAAATCAAATGTAATACGCGCTAGCGACGCCTTCAATAAACATCAACTCGTCGATTGTGAGCTGGCAGCTTTAGTTTTTAGTCCATAATATGTAAGAAAAAATATATAAATAAAGAGTTTTTTAAGTATAAATTATGATGTAATTTTTTGCATGCATTTCCATTCTCCATCTTTCTCCCACCGTAAGCAGCTCTCATACATAACTTGTTGCGGGGTCCTTGCGGGGCATGACATCATGCGGTGAAGGGGGAACGCGACGCTACGGACCATGAGAGAGGTAGCGCGAGAGAAGATAGAGATAGCGTGAGGCGATCATGAAGGAGAGAGATGTTGCGGCGAGGTACATGAAAGATAGATAGCGCGAGGTTAGGGACTGCGAGAGAGGTAGCGCTTAGGAGAGAAAGAGAGAGCGCGAGGTGAACGCGAGAGAAAGAGAGGGCGTGAGGCGAACGTGAAGGAGAGATGTTGCGGCGAGGTATATGAAAGAGAGATAGCGCGAGGTTAGGGACTGCGAGAGAGGTAGCGCTTAGGAGAGCGTGAGTTGTTCGCAAGAGAGAATTTTTTCTATTAATTTTTATTCATAAAATGTGTGTGTGTGTGTGTGTATGTGTGATTAAAAATATAAAAGCATGTAAAATTTAAAAATAGATATAATATAAAAGAATATAAAAGAATACAATAAAATGTAAATATAAATTAATATAAAAGAAAATTAAGAATATTTTTATCGGCTCTCAATATCAAAGATATAAGTATGAAATTGAATGGATAAAAGAAAATATAAAATAAAAATGAAAATATATGAATAAAAATTAATATAAAATATAAAATTAAAAAAAAAATGCTAGCGGCAACGGCGGCTGTGAGGTGGCCGGGCGATGGAGGTGGTTACAGTGACTGCAGCGATGACTGGTGAGGTAATAGAGTGGAGGCTGCGTCTTATATTGAAAATAGAAACAGTGAATTTTACTTTTATTTTTTCAAATTTTTAATTTAATATAAATATAAAACGGATACTTACAATGATTACAAAGTGGACACATGTTCCGCGTGAATATCAGATGCAGCGGAGCGTGACAATCGCTGCACCACTCTTCTATAATCACTTCATAAGAAGTGGTACAATGCACGCGTATGGCACAAATGTTTACAAATAGTTCCGCATTTCGTACTACACAAGCAGTGCATAATTTAATATAATCTTCAGGTATATAATATGAATATATAGCGCACACCCTCGTTACAACATTTATGTTGCTGATTACAGACACCCCCAATAATTGTTCAATTATATCCAAGTCTCCGCCGTGCTCGCTATTATAATCGGAGTCTGTTGATTCACTCACTATGTCATTTTCTTCTCTATCACTATCTTCCGCAATATCTATAATATCTACATCAACATCACGATATTCCGCAATATCTATAATTTCTATGTCATTATCACTATCCTCAGTCATAATAATATCTTCATCCATTTCTTTTACTCTGATCTGTGCTATACGAATGCTAAAAACTTTTTGATGAGGAGACAGACTCTCTCCGTAAGTTTCAACCCCCATTTCTCTCAAAATTATCGCAATTCTTCCTTAAAAATGTTAAGGAAGATGTTTCGCTCTCGTTTACGACCGATTTTCCGCGAGGGTACAAAGCTGCTGAATGTCAACGCTTTTGCATTTGCACCTATATAAATAACGTTTCGACATGTTCGTCGCAGCGTCGGTCCTAAAATCTTCATTCCTTTCCATAATATCCTAATGATAAAATGTTCATAAAATGAGAAACATAGTTTTATGGCTTCTAGAGCGCTCCGGTTACAAGCAGCCGAACGTTGGCGCCGATACGTTCCAATTCTTCCTTAAAAAATATTAAGGAAGATGTTTCGCTCTCGTTTATGGGAGATTTTCCGCGAGGGTACAAAGCTGCCGAACGTCAACGCTTTTACATTTCCACCTATAAAATGTCCATAAAATGGGAAACATAGTTTTATGGCTTCTAGAATGCACAGGTTACGAATTCGGGTAGCCATCAATCACAAAGATAATCAGTTGTCGAACATGCTTAGGACCCCCCCCCTGATTCTGCTATAAGCGGTCCCGCCCCGCGTGACGTCAGCCACCGTGCCACTGAGATTCCCCCCACCCCGCGTGACGTCATACCCCCTCGCCACCGAGATACCCCCGCGCCCCTCACCCCCCTCGGAGGACCTGAGTTAGAACCGGCATAGTATCACTACTTACATGCCATTAGTTTTTTATTTTATATATAGCAGTAGCGAGAGGGTTACATGTGATTTCTGCTCCTCTGGTAGTAATTGTGCGTGTTTTTGGTTGCAGATACATTGGTTTGCCATCTATTGTTACAGGGAGTTCCAAAAAACAGTCTCCTGTGGTCCTCATTCGTGCTGGTACAGGAGTGCAGCGAAAAAGTTGCGCGACTGCACCTCTCATGTATGCTGAGTATCCAGGTATCCCCATGAGTGTGTATGCGAACAATGATGGGTCCTTTTGTGCCATCATTATTGAGGTACGTAATTCTATTTCCCTTTTTGTATATTTATCTATGCTCAGAGATATATAAACATTTTTAATATCTAAATTATTGTTAGTAATTACATTTATATAACTATTTGTATTAGGATAAGCGAGGAATCTTATTTTATTAACATATTTTTGATTTTTCAGATATTCGTCGCTTATTTCCTTTACAACGATTCGTGAATGCTCCGTTTGGAATACGGTAGCATTACAAATGGAATGCGGAGTGCGAATGAAGAGGAGTATCTGCGTTTTACTATGCATCATCGCATAAGCAGTAGGATGTCCCTTGGATTGCATTTTCTTGGCAGTGCCTCTATAAACTACAGAGTGTGGTAATTTCTCACATCCGTTGAAAAATACTGGGGACCAAAAATTTTGATATCCCTCTTTATCTGTACATTCGAGGTGCGTATAAATACATGTAGTGCCTATGGGCAGTAGTATTTTGTTAGTCAATAAATTTACTTTTACAGAGTAATACTTAAAAATTATATGAATATGAATATTTATATTTTGTTTTGTTTTCAGGTCCTCCGACGGAATATCATTTTTATTATTATAATTTAAACGAATTAAACGGCTATTCACGTCGTTTATGAAGAGGCCATGAAAAGTGAAGTTTCCGAAGTGAAATCTTCTATATGCGTGTATATATGCGCATGAAGATACGTTAATAGGTGCGTAATGTCTCTTGTTTCTTGACATGTTTTTAAAATTGATATCTTTATGATCTGATAAATTTAAGAAATATTTTTATCGGCTCTCAGTATTTAATAAATAAATAAATATGATTTTTTAAAAACGACTAATAGAGCCAAGCACGAAAATTAATTCTAATTTTTAGAACTGTATCTCTTGGTTTGAGATTACTAAGTTCCATCAATTCATAATCCTCGAACTTTACAACGGGAAAATAGGCGAGAAAAATATAGGTCCGAAAAGTCGCTGAAGCGGGAATTGAACCCGCGTCTTTCGCTTGCCCACGACTGCTCTTACCACTAAGCTATTCAGACCCTTTCGATCCTATATTTTTCATTTGCTTTATAATGGATGTTAGTAAATAGCGCCATGAATTAGGTCCAGACGCAAATAAATAAATTTAAGAAATATTTTTATCGGCTCTCAGTATTTAATAAATAAATAAATATGATTTTTTAAAAACGACCAATAGAGCCAAGCACGAAAATTAATTCTAATTTTTAGAACTGTATCTCTTGGTTTGAGATTACTAAGTTCCATCAATTCCCGCGACTTTTCGGACCTATATTTTTCTCGCCTATTTTCCCGTTGTAAAGTTCGAGGATGTCGAAGGGTAAACTCGTGCTCTTCCAAGCGTGAGTGATTCAAGAGGAGGCAATTTTCCTGATTGCAGTAATTCGTGTGCTCCGTTGTCGAAGGAATGTTTATCAACGGTAACAAATATTACTATATTATCATCTTGATTGATTATCGGTGTATTGCTTTCTTTGAATTTGCAGTGAGTATTTCGTAATTCAAGTTGTTCTTGTTGCAGGTCCTCTTCGAGGAATATTTCTTCTGTTTCTTTTCTGAGGAATATTGTTCTGGAGAGAGGAACGCGAAGGAGAGCGCGAGGCGAACGCGAGAGACAGATGACGCACGCGAAGGAGAGAGATAGCGGTCGCGAGATAGTGTGAGATGGCTAAATAGCGAGATGACGCGAGGCGTTCGCGAAGGAGAGCGCGAGGCGCACGCGAGAGAGATGACGCAAGCGAGGCGTATATGCAAGAGCAAGAGAGATAGCGGTCGCGAGATGATGCGGCGATGGAGAGCACGAGAGCTGATGCAGCGAAGGAGAGCGCGAGAGGCGGACGCGAGAGACTTTTTTTTTTATAATAATATTTATAGTAATTTTTAATTAATAATAAGATTTTAATAGGAGGAAAGGAGAGAGGACATATTCTAAAATAAATACATTTATTTAATAATAATAATTTTTTTAAATTAATATATATATGTATATACATATGTGTGTACTATACAAATGTGTGTGTGTGTGTGTGTTTACAAAATGTGTGTGTGTGAATTTAAAATATAAAATATACAATATATAAAATATACAGTATAATAATATAATATAAATATAAAATATGAAATATAAATAGGGGATGTGGGGCGGTGTTGAGTGATGGTGCGACGACGGCGGCATAGCGAGGTGGATGCGGTTTCTGCATAACAAAAAATTTATTAATATTTTCCTAATTTTTTAAATTTATTCTAAAATAAAAAACTTACACAGATTACCAAGAAAACTCGTTTGCAATACAACCAGGATTGAGTTCTGTTACATAGAAATTATGAACTCGCCATTCAAAAAAGTCGAGTGGAGAATGATACAAATTATGCGTAAAGATGCAATCATACAGGTTTTTCGTGTAACGTTTTTTGAAACCTATTTCGCGCCCGTGTATTGCCTGCACGATTGAATTTACTGGAGTGTTTGTCGATAGTGCTGGAACATTGGTATCTACGCTTAAGTAACGTCTGCGTAGCGATCTTCTTATTTCTTCAAGTCGCGCGATTCGAGCTGTCCGTGACTGCAAATCTCCGATCAATAATTTTGGATTTATTTTTATTTCATAAAATTTCCAAAAAAATCTCCATGGTTGTGGGTATTGTCCTTTCAGCAAATCAATACATCCATCGCACTCCAACTCCCATTTACTATAACTCATTTTACGTTCATTTGGATACACTGCAAAATTTTCTTTTTCGAAGAAATCGGCTTTCTTCAACACATCTTTTTCCAGCGATGCAATGTATTCGTCCTGAGTTAGCATCTTCACATCACTCGCCATTTTCACAGCACTTTAAGTGTTTTAATTTTTAAACAGTTCAATGTGTGCAAATAGGACACACACTGCACGATAAAATTTGATTTAGGGAGCATCTACAGTTGCAACACGTTTTCCCTTCAATTAGAGTATATCTTACAGTTTCATGCAACCGCATAGCACGAACATGTGAGTATAAGTCTGCTACTCGCAGGAAGCATGTAGAACAAAATTTTTCATCTTCATTAGTTTTATAATAAAAGAAAATATTGCACACTTTTGTCAGTTCATTAAAATCATTTATATCAGCCTGTTTTAAAACTCGTACACATTTGTCATTAAAGTCATCGCTACACTCACTATCGTAATCAGAATCTGCTGTCGATGATATTTCAATTTCAGATTCTTCTTCTATAATTTCTTCATCATTTACTTCTTCGGGATCTATATCCATGTATTCATCACTATCATCAATTACAATTACTTCTCTATCCATTTTACATTCAAGACTGTCAGAAACGTGACGACGTGGGGACACATATTATAATGTTGCTCCCCTCTTGATTTTTAATTCTACATCTCTCTTGTTCTAACTGGAGTATCACGTCTCAGCTAGCTCATCACTTTTCTAGAGAGCGAAAAAGTTTTGTCAACTATGCACTTATCAGACAGGGAAAAAATAATTAAACGCAGATTAACAATGAAATAATTTATTCGTTAGAAGCATCGTGAAGAATAACATTTACAGCACAAGTTATCAATTCACAATCTATAAGTGATTCGTTGTCAAACATACGACTTTCACGTATCGCTTTTGCGGCATTGCTCGCATCGCAGATATTATCACGTTGTAAAACATTTACAAATTGTTTAAACTTTTCAGTAACAATATGCGTATTTTCACACAGCCAGAAATACATATGATCAACACATTTTTCCAAATCGAATAAATGTAATAAAGTTGATGGTTTCATGTACAAAGTATTTTCAGATAATGTAATCTTTATAATTTTTGAAGTATGCATATTAACCACTTCGAGTGTCAAATCTCGAATCCATAGTGGAGTTTCAGTTAACCGCTCAATGTCTGCTCGTTTCTGCATTAGCAATTTCCGTTTCAATAGACAATACTATTTGATTGCCTCGATTATCTCCGAGAGCTATAATAATTCCACAGAAGATATATTTCCAACGCTGATTCCAATTTCCAAATATTTGTACGATGTTGATGTTAGGGCATATCTTCTTCCAAGAATACGAACCGCACGATGAGCGCTATAAATTTGAGGTTATTTAAAAATCATTATTTAACAAAAAAAAGTATTAAAACTTACACGTCACATTTCTTCTTGCACAAAATATCGCTCTCCTGAATTCTTGGAACGTAATAATTCATGCTGCTTAAAAGAACCTTTCACTCAAGTAATCAACGCAATACTGAATAATTATTATTACAATTTTACATTTTTGCATTGCAACTGCAATTATTGCTGACGCGATAATATTTTCAACCAATCAAAGCGCCGATGCACGGCTGCTGTCATCCCCAGGTGTTCAAAACCTACGTGACAAAATCAGTTGATTAGCAAAATGTATCAAAGCGCCAATGTACAGCTGCTATGATATCATCCTCAATGAAATCATCATAAAAATGCAACATATCTAAAATTTCAAGCTCCGCTATACGGCTGCTATGACATCATCTCCTCAGATGAACTATTAGACGTAAAAAATGCAACATATTCACAATTTCAAGCGCCGATGTACGGCTGCTATGACACCCCCCCCCACCAGGTGTTCAAAACGTACGCGACAAAATCACACCGATTTGCAAAATCACAATTTTCGAGCGCCAATGTACGGCTGCTATGACATCATCCTCAACGAAATATTAAATGTAAAATAATGCAACATATCCAACATTTCAAGCGCCAATGTATGGCTGCTATGACATCATCCTCAGATGAAATATTAGATGTAAAATAATCCAACATATCCAAAATTTCAAGTGCCGATGCGCGGCTGCTATGAAATCATTTGTACGTGACAAAATCCCCAATTTTCGATGTACGACTGCTATGACATCATCCTCAACGAAATATTAGATGTAAAATAATGCAACATATCCAAAATTTCAAGCGCCGATGCACGGCTGCTATCACATCATTATGCGATGAAATATTATCATCAAGTTGTAAAAGTGTATCATTTTCAATGCATCAGAGCTGCACGTGACAAAATTGTACAACATACTCAAGTGCCAATGATCTCTACGATCAAATAAAAAGGATGGTAAAGAGGCATACTATGTCAGTATCTTTGTCAGAGGTTCAAGAAGTGCAGCTCGAGTAAAGAAATATGGCACAATTGGAAGCAAGTTTGTTGGAGCAATCCGCAAGGGTGAAATCGGCGGAAGAATTCATTGTGTGGGAACAGCGATGTGACGAATACATCGAATCATTGCAAGAACAAAGCCGAATCAAACGTCCAAGATTAGCGATTGGAGTTCGGCAATTACTTGTCGCCCAAATTGCTCGTCTCGAAGGGCTGAAAAATTCGGTACGCAGACGTTTCATACACGCAGGTGCCGGATGCAGTACGCAAGAAAACAGATTATTTTGGCGAGAGATTGATACAGCGTTCGAGAGCCGCATCTTGACTGGTGCGGTAATAAACTGTAATCACATCGAACCTCGTCAGTTTCTCGAAGATGCCAAAGACATTGTGATCGAACACGTGCAAAAAGTGTTGCAAAAACATTTTAATGTAAAAGTGAACACTATATTTAATGGCGAGTTTGTGTCAGGCGATAAGCGCGCTAATAAAAGCATCAATACGAGAAACTATGAAATCTTTCGCACCTCCGATTTACGCGAGTGGTACGAACGTTGCGTTATCGATCCCACGCTAGCATCGCTAGAAGAATTTCAAGAACGCGATAGTGGTTGGGCATTGTCGCGAATAAACAATTTGACTATAAATGTAAACAAATACAATGCAATGCGTGCGGGATGCCACATTAAATTACCGCGAGAAATAATGATGAAAAGAGCAGTGGTGAATGTGCAATCAAAAGACAATGCATGTTTTGCATGGGCGGTGGTCGCTGCTCTATACCCCGCAGAAAGAAATGTGGAACGGGATCATCATATTCTCATTATACGACAGTGTTGAATCTCCAAGACATTGAGTTTCCAATGATGTTGAATCAAATAAAAAAGTTTGAACTTGCAAACAACATCACCATCAACGTTTACTGTATCGAGAACGACATCATTCCGATGCGTCTCTCAGAGCAAAAGAAAGACAGACACGTCAACTTGTTGTACATGAGTGATAGCAACAGCGTAGGTCATTTCGCGTGGATCAAGAATCTCTCCCGACTCGTGAGCTCACAACTGAGCAAACATAATGGTCAAAAATATATCTGCGAGCGGTACGTATATTTATTGCAATAAAATTATATATTAAATAATCATAAAATAATTATAAAGTGTTTATAAATGCTATTATCTTTTACAGATGCTTACACTATTTCCATTCGGAAGACAAGTTGCAATCGCATGCCATCGACTGTCGCAAGATGAATGCCTGTGCTATCCGATTACCGAGCGATAAGGATAAGTGGCTCGCATTCAACAACTTTAATCGCAAAGAGCGACTTCCTTTTGTCGTTTTGCCGACCTCGAATGTGTGCTGACAAAGACGGATAAGAAGGAAGAAGAAAAGAATTTATATCAACATCACCAAGTATTTAGTATAGCATATTATGTACATTGCTCATATGACGGTTCATTATCCGAGTATTATTCACGTCGTAGTGTAGATTGCGTTTCGTGGTTTTCCGAACTACAAAATTTAGCGATACGCGTCAAGAATATTTTAGCAACTAACGTCCCCATGGTAAATTTAACATCAGACGAGCGGGAACAATTTCATAGCGCGACGCATTGTCATATATGTGAGAAACCATTCACACAAGATGACGATACACGCGTACGCGATCATTGCCATCTGACTGGTCGGTACCGAGGTCCCGCGCATTCAAATTGCAATCTAAATTATAAAAACTCTTTTTGTATTCCAATAGTATTTCATAATTTATCCGGTTACGACTCACATTTCATAATTAAGGAAATAGCTACAGCGTTCGAAGGGGGAATCGAATTACTTCCAATAACTAAAGAAAATATATCATTTACAAAAAATGTTCAATTTGCAGAAGACAAATCCAGAAATATTAAATTACGTTTTATCAATTCATATAAATTTCTCAATACTAGTCTCGACAAATTGGCATCATTTCTAAGTAAAGATAAACTCAAAAATTTAAAATCAAAATTTCAAAATTTTACAACAGAAAATTTCAATTTATTAACACGGAAAGGTGTCTTTCCATACGAATACATCAACTGTTTTGAAAGGTTGCATGATACATGTCTACCACCGCGCGAATCGTTTTACAGTTCCTTGACTGGCGACACTGTATCCGAGAACGATTACGCGCACGTCGAAAACGTATGGGAACGGTTCTCCATTCGAACGCTGGGCGAATATAGCTATCTGTATTTAAAAACTGACGTCTTGTTATTAGCCGACATTTTTGAAAATTTCCGGGATAAATGTATCGAGAGTTATGGGGTCGACCCCGCGTATTACTATACTCTCCCCGGGTATACATGGGACGCCATGTTAAAGCACACAAAAATTACGTTCGAATTACTTACAGACATTGATATGGTAATGTTTATCGAACGGGGTATACGCGGTGGATTGAGTCAATGTTCAAACAGATATGCACACGCTAATAACAAGTACATGCAGTCGTACGAAACCATCTTCGTATCTAATGTATTTCGATGTAAATAACTTGTATGGATGGGCAATGTGTCAACCATTGCCATATGCAGATTTTCGATGGGTCGATGACATGTCTAGTTTCGATTTATCATCTATCACGCTTGATTCGCCTACAGGCTATATCCTCGAAGTAGATTTAGAGTATCCACAACATCTTCATGACAAGCACACTAACCTACCGTTTTGACCGACACGCGACAAACCGCCCGGTGCGCGACAGGAGAAGCTGCTCGCGACATTATACGATAAAAAGCGTTACGTGATACACTACCGCAACCTGCAGCAATGTACGCGTCACGGTCTTCAAGTTACAAAAATACCGCATATTACAATTCGCGCAATCTCCATGGCTTCGAAATTATATCGAACTTAATACGCAATTTAGAACGCAAGCAAAAAATGATTTTAAAAAAAATTTATATAAATTAATGAATAATGCGGTATTTGGCAAGACGATGGAAAATGTGCGTAATCGTGTCGATGTAAAACTCATTACACATTGGGATGGGCGATATGGTGCAGAGGCAATGATTGCGAAACCAAATTTTCACAGTAGAAGCATCTTTTCTGAAAATCTAATCGCTGTTGAATTACGCAAACTGGAGGTAAAATTTTATAAACCAATCTATGTCGGCATGTGCATACTCGACATCTCCAAAACGTGTTTATACGAATTTCATCACGAGTACATGTCACCGCTGTATCGTGACAGAAGCCGGGTAATGTACACTGACACAAACAGCCTAATATATCACATTGAATGCGAAGATGTATATGAGAATATGAAGCGCGATGTGAGCAAATTTGATACGAGCGATTACGCTGAGGACAATGCGTACGGTATACCGCTCGTGAATAAAAAAGTACCCGGTCTAATGAAAGATGGAAACAACGGTGCGATTATGACCGAATTTGTAGGGCTTAGAGCAAAAATGTATGCCTTGCGAGTGGATGGCAAGAAAGATACCAAAAAAGTAAAAGGTGTCAAGAGTAACGTTGTCGCGAGATCGATAACGTTTGACGATTATACGCGGTGTTTGAATGATGATATTGAAATGATACGTAGTTAGTCTTGTATAAGATCGGAATTGCACGAAGTATACACCATTCGCGAGACAAAAATTGCTCTAAGTCCGTACGACGACAAGCGGTATATCATGCCTGAAACCACTGATACATTACCATGGGGACATTATAAAATACCATTGTGAATAATAGATATATATGTAAAAACTATATTATATGTATATTTGTATTTATTTATAAAATTATTAGATAAATATTTTAATATATTGTAAAATAAACAGCATACAGATATTTTAAATAAATGTTTATAATACTGTTGCGCCCTTTCGGATCTGCATCCTCATTCTCGGATCTACATTTCAAGATCATCGCCTATACGTTTCCGGGAGATCGTCGTCAAGAGGGTTGTTGATAAACAACCCCCGGGTTACTTTTGTTTTTCATCGCCATGTCAGTCTTGGTCTAGCTGTCATACCGTTTTGACGTTACGAGACCTCTGACTAATTTCCCAATATTAATTGTACTTCTTCTATTTGTATCTCAAAGGGTCGTCACTCCATTAAACACCAATCTGTTCACAATCGTGTCTTGATTTATTTCGCGCGCGAGTGAGAGTGCTTGTGTGAGTGAGATGTCTCGGGAGGATTGCAAGAGGCGTCCGGGAGACGCAACATTTTGGGGGCTCGTCCGAGATCAACCGAGAAGACCAACGAGGATAATATCAATAACGAAATGACAGCGCAGCATTCTCCAAGAACGACACGATCTCGAACGACTGTCAACGAGACTTCCGAAACGGATGCGTTGCAGGCCGCATTACGAGAACTACAAAAAATGCGTGCAGAGCGAGAACAACAACAGGCTCGCTTCGAGGCTCTTCTTCGAGAGAAGGACGATCACCTGCATCGATTAGAGCAGAGAATTTCAGCGCGCCAGAATCAACAGCTAAGTCCTTCTAGTAATAGAGCCTGCGAAGACACGCAAAACGATCCTAGAGCTTGCGCGAGTATCGCGAGTGCCGTGATTGTCGCGGGAGATCCGAGTTGCGATTTTCGCGCGAAAACGGGCTTTAAATTAAAGCCCGATGTATACGACGGAAAAGTTCCGCTGCGGGAGTTCCTCTCTCAATTTATTTTGATAGCGATTGCAAATAACTGGGACGATAAAACGAAAACGTTTGCTCTCGCCGCGAATTTAAGGGGAAAGGCGCGAACCGTATTAGAAAATGTCGAGAATTTTGAAGAAATAACCTTCGCGGAATTAAGATCAAAATTAGAGTTGCTTTTTGGGGAAGGGAATTTGACACAAAATTATTATTCTCTCTTCACAAGTAGGAAGCAAAGATTCGGGGAAGATTTCGCTTCATATGGGGCCGAACTCGAAAGATTATCGCGACTCGCCTATCCTGAATGTCCTTTCGCGGTCCGCGATAAAATTGCTTGCGCTCAATTTGTTTCTGCTTTATTAGACGGTTTTGTAAAAAGAACTCTTCAATTGGAGGGAATAACCTCCTTAAATTTGGGTATTGAAAGAGCAAAGACTATTAAAATTATTCAAGGAGAAAATTACGATCGGAAAAGAGAAAATTTCGGAAATAACGGGAGGTTTAATAAGAATTTTGAACGGCAAAATTATCAAAAGGCGGAGAGGAACGACGCGCGAACTTACGCGGAGAAAAAGAAGGACGAATTATCGAAAAATTCGGAAGAGAAAGCGAATAATTTTTCCTCTACACAGAAGGAATGTTGGTCTTGCGGAAAGACCGGACATCTTCGTTTTCAGTGTCCTGACGGAAAGGGAAACTCGAATTAGTCGAGCTTTTCGGGGAAAGTTTGACTTTTACGGATAACACCCCGACTTTTGATTTTGTAGAATGTAGTGTTAGGAGAATGGAACAGAAAAATTATTTCTCGTATTATGGAAAATTAAATGGAAAAAGTTGTTTGTTTAAGATAGATACAGGCTCTGACGTTTCCATATTAAATAGTAAATTGGTAGGAGAAAATCTTAGGAAGATTCGAGTCGAGAATATTAATTTGAAATATCCGACGGGAGAGAAAATTTTAATTGAATTTTCAGTAAAAAAATTTTCAAAGAAAATCCCGTCTATTTTAAATGAACTTTTTGAAAGGAGCTCTATTCATTTTCAAGAAATTCAAAAAGAAACTCTTATTTACTTTTTACACGAATTTCAAGATTTATTCTCTTGTGATATTATTGCTGGGAATTGTGATGTTATTGAACATGTCATAAATGTCAAAGATTCTCTCCCCATTAAACAGGCACCCCGTAGGATTCCTTTACAGATGAGAGAAGAAGTAGATAAAATTATGGAGGAAATGAAAACCGAAGGAATTATCGAAGAATCTCAGAGTCCTTGGGTTTCTCCAGCTGTTATGATTAAAAAGAAAGATGGAACTCTTAGATTTTGCATCGACTATCGGAAACTCAACGCTATCACGAACTTTGGCAATTTACTGTAATGCCTTTCGGATTGTTCTGAATTGGCGACCCATGATGTTTCCGCTCAAACTTATTGGATGTATTGGGATACGTTGATTCTTCAGAATGGAATCCTTTACAAAAAGTGGGAAGCCCCAAATTTAAAATCTAGCTTTCTTCAATTAATTGTTCCTCGAAAACGAGTGAAAGAGATCCTTGAAGAAATACATGATTCTCCTTCGGGAGGTCATTTCGGAATAAATAAAACCTTAGAGAAGGTTCGGAAACGTTTTTATTGGGCGACTTACAAACAAGATGTTGAAGATTGGTGTAAGTCTTGCAAAATTTGTATTTCTAAGAAGGGCCCCACAGGAAAGGGAAAATCTCCTATGCAAGTTTATAATGTTGGAAATCCTTTCGAGAGAGTTCAGATGGATATTTTAGGTCCACTTCCAACAACTTTATCTGGGAATAGATATTTGATTGTCATCGTAGATTGCTTCACCAAATGGGTAGAAGCTTTTCCTCTGAAGAATATTAAGGCAAAAACGGTGGCAGAAATTTTCATCAATTAATTTGTCTCAAGACATGGAGTACCTTTAGAGGTACACACCGATCAAGGGAAGAATTTTGAGTCAAAACTCTTCGCAGAATTAATGGAACTTCTAGGAATTAGAAAAACTCGGACTACTGCCTTACATCCTCAGTCTGTTGGACAAGTCGAGCGACAACATCAGACTATAATCAATTATCTAGCGAAATATATTTCTGAAAATCAAAAAGATTGGGATCGATGGATTCCCATGTTCCTTCTTGCTTACAGATCTTCAAAACACGAAACCACAGGGATGACTCCTGCGGAGTTATATTTTGGTCGAGATTTAATACTTCCTGTGGATTTGTTACGGGGAAACCCTCCTAGACCGGAAGAAGAAGAATCGTCTTCGCTAGGAAATTTCGCTAGAACTTTGAAAGGAAAATTAGATAAAATACATTCTGAAGTTAGAGAGAAGATGATTATTAAATCTTCTCGGGTGAAAAATTGGTACGATAAGGGAGTTAGAAAGATTCTTTTTCAGGAGGGAGAGAGAGTTTGGTTTTATAACCCCCGAAGAGTCAAAGGTAAAGCTCCTAAGTTACAGAGTAATTTGGAAGGACCTTTCTCTATAGTGAAAAAGTTCAACGATGTGGTATATTGTATCCAAAAAACGCCCAGACATAGGAAGAAAGTGGTTCATGCGGATTAGCTTCATTTTTAGAAAGGAATATTGTTAATTGTTAGTTAGGTTGGAGCCCGTAAAGATTATTAGGAAATGGGGGCGTATGGTGTGTGTGCGTGTATGAGCGTATTTCTATTATTGAATTTGTACTGCGTAAGGAATATTTTTCTTTTGCAGTTGAAGTCTTCGAGAGGTTTGTCTGAGTCTTCGGTAAGAGAAGGATCTCCTGAGAAAGTTCCTGTGGCCGAAGCTCAAGAACAGCTGACACCTTCCAGAAGGAGACTTCCCATTTGTTTCGTTTCGGTCATTTGATTCTTCGATTGAGAAGACTATCTCGCCCACGGTTTTTGATCCGTGGTTTTCCCGTGGGGCAGTGTTGCGCCCCTTCGGATCTGCATCCTCATTCTCGGATCTACATTTCAAGATCATCCCCTATACGTTTCCGGGAGATCGTCGTCAAGAGGGTTGTTGATAAACAACCCCCGGGTTACTTTTGTTTTTCATCGCCATGTCAGTCTTGGTCTAGCTGTCATACCGTTTTGACGTTACGAGACCTCTGACTAATTTCCCAATATTAATTGTACTTCTTCTATTTGTATCTCAAAGGGTCGTCACTCCATTAAACACCAATCTGTTCACAATCGTGTCTTGATTTATTTCGCGCACGAGTGAGAGTGCTTGTGTGAGTGAGATATCTCGGGAGGATTGCAAGAGGCGTCCGGGAGACGCAACAATACATTATTTTTATGTATCCATGAGTTGTGTGATTTATCCATTCTCAACCATTTCAAATAAACGTCATCACCTTTTTTCCGCAAAGTCTTTTCCACGAGATAGACGTCGGGATTTGCAACATGATGTAACTCGTACCCGTAGAATCCTCCAGCGACGGGATTTCCGCGCGAATCTTCAAGTATATATGTCGCGGGATAAGTTTTCTGTACTTTGGCAATTTTAAATATTTCGGTAGTCCAATTTGGCGTAAAACCTTTTTAAAGATGGTCTTGAATTTACTCACGCGTACCGAACCGCCTACTTTGAATCTTGCCGGAGCAACAATTTTTACGTTACTATACACCGTATTTAAAAGTTTTTCGGCGATCGCAGGCGTAACATCGATAGGTTTCATATTGATAGTGCGATGTTTTCGCGCATTGTACTCTGCAACGAGTCGGGACAGCGCGTCGATCCACTTGTAATTGCCATCAAGTGTAAACATTTTCCACATATTGTTCTTTAAAGTACGATTAAATCGTTCCACGACCGAGGCTTTCATAACAGAATACGTCGAGTAATGATTGATGTTGTGTTTTTTTTATGAGTTTCTGCACATTCGCATTGTAAAATTCTTTTCCTCTATCGGTTTGAAAATTTTTCGGGCATCTTCCAACGTCTCGAATTATCTTTGCAATCGTTTCGGACATTTCGTTTCCACTCTTACTCTTGAGCGGCACGGCCCATGCATACTTGCTCAACACATCGATTACGGTGAGTATGTAATTGTATCCTTTTGACTCTTGCATAAGGACGCATCTCGACCACGTCAGCTTGCCACAGGTCGTCGTATCCATGTACTGACGCGTCTACGCGGAAAATTTCTTCTCGCTGGAGCGTGCAATTCCTCCACGAGTAGCTGCTTTCAGAGGTGTTTGATCGAGGCATATTTGTAATAATGTGATATAATTTCACGTACAGTTCTTTATGTATCTTTTGATGTAGTCTGCGTTACAACCATTTTATCCAGCGTTAATAATAGCGCCTGCATATTCCTTTCAAGCCTGATTATTTTTTTCTCAATTTCTTTCTGTTGATCTCTCAAAAGCTTGACACTCGCTTCGACATATCGTTTGTTGGCTGCATCATTATCATCTTCCGGTTGCGCTACACGTCGTATCTTGCGCGACCTTGCGTCATAGCCGGAGGTTGTTAGCGGAGGGTGTTAGTAGATAACACAGAGTGTTATCGCGCACGTAATTTCTTAGTAATCCATTCCATTGATAATATGAATTATTATTCGACGTTCCAAGTGATAATCCGAATTTATTAATCGACATTTCGATACCACTAATATTGACAGACTGACTCGTATCGTGAATGTATAGCTTATTTTATAATAATACCAGCTTCGTAAAGTTCCTCGATAATCGACAATATTTCATTGCCGTGGGCGTTGTTGCCGGCTTGACGTGAAACTTCGAGCAATCGCAGATGATCTACCAACTCGTTGGGATCATTCCAATGCACGTAATCAATCTTATTATTGTTTAAGGTCATAGCACGCGGTATACCTTTTCCAGATATTTTATCAGAGAATAATGGTGCGATTATATATTTATATTTGTATCCCTTGTTACCTAATACTGGCTGATTCACATTACCATTTCGTCTGCGCATTTGTTCTTATTAATATACTTTTGTAGTTCTGCAAGTCATTCGCAGTATATATTTCATCGTCGGGAATTCTCTTGAAAACCAACTCGTAAAGACCTGTTGTTCCAACGTATTTTGATCCATCGATAATTATATTATCATTTTTATCCACATCGAAATTTTTATTACCGAGCGTCATTCCTTTGTCGATAAATTTAACACCGTATACGTAATCCATCTTGGAATTTTTATCTTGACTCAATATAGCTGCCACATATTTTTGAGCAAGTGGACCCAGGTGATTTCGCAATGAATTTTGACCCTCAGATGTTTGTAATGAATGTTGTATTGATGTCACAAGCGATTCAGGAGTAGTCTCGAAAATTTCCTCGATAGACGTCTTATCATGCAATAATTGTCTTGGTTATACATCTTGTATCGGAGTAGAAGTAGTTGCATCCAATAATTGTTGCATTCGCCTGCTTTTGATTCGCTTTGGAGTAGAAGTTATACCGCTCAATGATATATTTGATCGCTTTGTTTTAAACTCTTTTTTCTCTCCGAGCATACTCGACGGTTCAATCTTTTCTTCACCAGACTCTACACCGACTGTATTTTCAACAAGCTGTTTCAGAGGTTCAGAGATTGGTTTAAAATGCCTCTCCAATGCATCGTCCTCCTCCATTTTACCAGTTTTCAAGAAACGATATTTTTTATGGATTGAATCGCTCGTTTTCGCAATCTCTCTCACAATCTTTACACAATCGTTATTCATCATGTTGCAATTTAGACGTTGCTCGATCAATGCATCGAAAGCGACTAATTGCTTTGCGGTATTGCAAATTCATTATAACCTTTTCTGTATCGTCCATTAGTCAGCGGACTGTCCTTGTCAATCGCCGCGAATCCATATTTATGTTGCCAACATTTCTGACAAAAAGCGCAAAAATTATCGTAAGACATATCTGTATTTACGTGATCGTTGTACACATGTTTCAAGTTTGTCCCATCTTGTTTAAATAAAATTAGCAAGTTTGCATTTTCACGTATAAGATGCTTGGGTATCTTGGCATACGTTTGACAAAGATAGAAACAGTCGACGCTCGAGTGTCGTCCCATTGCAAAGTACTCTCTTATCGTTTCTTGCTTGTCGCATGCCACGTCATCAAAGATAAAAATGGAATTCGGAAGCGCCTCACTCGGTGGAATGACATCGCTATTATTAGAGAATGTAAAATAACCAATTTCTTCTATCGGTGATAGCAAATTATCCAAATATTGATATTTCGGTTGTTGAAGCGATTTCGAGTATACATACACGTTCTCGAAGCAAATGCCGTGCGGGGTTTCTATCAAACTAATCAACGCGTTAGTTTTACCACAATTTGAAGGACCGCAGATGATATCGCGTATAGTATTTGGTAGCATGTTTCCATGTCTGCGTATTTCTTTATCCGACATCAACCGTGTTTTATCGTCGAAATTTGCAACTTTGATTATCGTCGCTTGCCGAACGAACCGCATGTTTTCTCTCGAATGAATGAATGAGTCATGGAGAGCCTATTTATAGCTGCGCGGAACCATGAATCGCTCAGTACCGAAAAAATGTTTGTCATGCTAACAAGTGCTCACGATATTCACAGTTTAAGCGCCGAACAGCTGCAATTTGTGCCAAAAGCAGTTTTATTGCGATGTGAAAATCACATCCACTACGTGTGGGACAAGCTGCCGGAACACATAAAGGCGGATCCAGAGATTCAGACCTGTCGTCGCTGTTTCAAACATTACAATCGATGGTTGATTGATGTAATAAAAGGGTGTGATGATTCATTGCGAAGAATTATTATATATTAATATTAATATTATTATAAAAGAATTATATATTAATATTATTAAAATATTATTATTAAAATATTATTAAAAATTCTCTCTCTCGCGAACACCTCGCGCTCTCCTTCGCTGCTTCATCTCTCGCAACATCTCTCTCTCTCTCTCTTGCATATACGCCTCGCTTGCGCTATCTCTCTCTTTACTCGCTTCCTCGCTGTGCTACCTCTCCATCTCGCACTATCTCGCGACCGCTATCTCTCTCCTTCGCGTGCGTCTTCTCTTTCGCGTTCGCCTCGCGCTCTCCTTCGCATCATCTCCTTCGCGTTCCTCTCTCCCCGCGGACCCCTCACCAATCAAGCTCCACGCGGTCTTTCGCGTTCCTCTCTCCCCACGGACCCCTCACCCGCAAAGCTTCACGTGGTCTTTCGCGGTTTCCTCTCTCCCCGCGGACCCTAACCTCGCTGACGCCTCCCCCCACCCTGCGGACCCTAGCGGACGCTTCCCCCTACCCGCGGACCCCTCGCGGTACATCGCGGACACTTTCCCCTCCCCGCGGACCCCTCGCGGACGCTTCCCCCTCCCCACGGACTCCTCGCGGTACATCGCGGACGCTTCCCCCTCCCCACGGACCCCTCGCGGTACATCGCGGACGCTTCCCCCTCCCTGCGTGACGTCATTCCCCCGCGCCATGGATTCCCCTCGCCCCTCACCCCCTCAGAGGACCTGAGTTAGAACTCTCATACTATCACTACTAATGTATTTGCCCGTCAATTTCTCCACCAACTGGAAGCTATCTGAAACGTGACTACTGGTCTTCGTTATAGATTTATAAATCATATTATGCAAGAATGAGGCGAACTTGTACAACGGAGTATTAACAGAGGATACAAGTATTCGAAACAGGCAGCCCGCTTTGTGAATTTTCGGTAAACCATAGACTCTCGGTAAAATACCATCCGTGCAATTCAACCTTTTATATGTCAGATCTGTAATCTATTCCTGGCTTTTCCACCTCGCAAGCAAACCGTGGAGATCTCTTATCAATTTCTTAACCGGATCTTTTTTCAAAACTGTATAAGTATTGCTATCATCAAGTAGCTCATTCATCTTGAGATCGTAATCTGTTTTATTAAGAGCTACAGTTACGTTACCTTTATCCGCTCGTAAGAATTACGAGCTGTTCCGGTTGTCACGTAAGAACTTCCGCACTGAAAGCGATGCCCCGACAAGTTTTTTATCGAGAGGGGAGGATTTTGGAGAGTAAGAAATGGATTTGTTTATTAACGGAGTGATCCTATTGCGGATATTTGTGTGAAGTTTTCTAGGAAGTTTGTCAATGCTATTCTCCACGCATTTAATAAGCTCTGTTGTAATGAGTTCTTTGTTGATCGGAGGTAAACAAAAATTATATCCCTATTTATTTTGAAATTACCGCGTTCTTTGTGCGCCATTGCTATGTAACATAGCGTTTTACTTTGCTTTCCTTTGTTTATCAATCCGCAGTGTCAAACTCTTAACGACATTTTTAATTCCATGTGTGTCAGTCGTGCTTTGCCCTTGTGATTCTCGACTGTGATTTAGTTCTGATAAAGTGAGTCTTCCTTTTTATAATTCTAATTCACTGCTTATTTATATCAAGTCATATCTTTTACATCCGCGTTGCTTAGGATTGTAAATTCGTCATGGATTTACCTCACAATATCCGAGGATACTCTTCCTTTTTGGCTGGAATCAGAGGGAGGCTCACTGCATGTGTCATTCTTTTTATTCTATCTCATGGTTGAGGAACAAGCACTGACACACTATCGGACGAATTAATTTATTATGTATGTAATCGCTTCATAGTCATCGGTTTACTTATTATTGTTACGCGTATATTTGTATTCCATGTCATATGTCTTCTTCTTTTTTGTTTACTGTAACCTTTTTATGTTACCAGATGCTGAAGATGGTCCAAATCCATAGACCGAAACGTACTAAATAAATCTATACTAATCGAAATATTTGCGCCTTTCTTACCGCGTTCGGCTCTTAATTAGCCTGTTCTTTACCTTACATATAGTTTTACTATTAGAGCCGTTTTTCTATATTTTTTAATTATATCAAATAAAACATAATATTGCGAAATTAGAAACGTTAAAGAAGAATATAGAGATACTAGGATTATGCCGTAAATTGCTCATTGTCAGTCAACAAACAAGACATTTGATGGGATGACATTCTACTTATCGAAACAAAATTGCAAATACTGAATGAACATTGATTAGATGTATGGCCCTTATTTATTTAACGGTGTTTTCTCTTCGTATAACTTGGGTGTCATTAGATATGACAGCAAAGAATATGTTCTATCACCTAGAAAATGTAAAAACAAAAACAAATTATCAACTAAAAGTATAGTTACTTAACAGCCAGGCATCTTTTCATCCGGCATCTCTTCCAGATGGTTACATACGAGAGATGCTCTCCAAACTCTTGCGTCATGTGTTCTTGAGTCCACAATGAGCATTATTTACAGTTAAAATTCTGCCTTCGTAATCGGATATTTATAGATTAACAAATTTCTTAACAATGTGAGGAATTTATTTTTTATTACATAAGTAAAGTGAGGATATATTGTGGTCTTGAGTTATCCGAACAGGAGGAGGTATCAAGTTTGCGGGAATTTTAATTAAAAATCGAATACAAATTTAAAGAGCGATGTATATTTCCTGTTTACTGTTCGACGACAAGACTGTGACTGACTTTCTTGGACGAACCGTTCGTCAAAACAAATACAAATTCACACGCACGCAGACATACACACTCAAGCGCGATGATTTGCCAAAATATATATATTATTCGTATTACCGCGCTCGCTATCTTTATATTCTCAAATCCACAATATGTATATGAATTTATGTAGATCATTTAATTCTTAGAATGTTTATGTTTTTATGAGTTAATATTTTATTATATATTTTAAATATTTTTAATAGTAGTATAGAATTACTACATTATTAATCAGTAGTGATACAAGGCCGGTTCTAACCCGGGTCCTCTGAGGGGGGTGCGGGGCGCGGGAGGTTCTCCGTGGCGAGGGGTATGACATCACGCGGGGCGGGGGTATCTCGATGGTGCGGGGGCTGAAATCACGCGGGTGGAGGGGATGTTTCGACAAAAGAGGGGGAGTTTTCTGAGTGCAATATTTGTAGATGGTATCTTTACGACTTTTTTATGAGGGATCTTAGACATTTTCCCAAAAGGTATAGAACAAACGCCGATGATCGACAATTTTATACCCTCGTTAGTATAATTTTATTACGGAAGCACCGATGTCCGGCTGCTCGAACTTGTCAAGGAAGCGTTCTAGAATCCATTAAAACTATGTTTTTTTTAATTTTATGAACAAAATGTCCATTAAATGTCCATAAAATCATTAGGATATTATGGAAAGAAATGAAGATTTTAGGGCCGACGCTGCGTCGAACATGTCAAAACATTATTTATAGGTGCAAATGTAAAAGCGTTGACGTTCGGCAGCTTTGTACCCTCGCGGAAAATCGGTCGTAAACGAGAGCGAAACATCTTCCTTAATATTTTTTAATGAAGAATTGCGACGTATCGGCGCCAACGTTCGGCAGCTTGTGTCCTTACTCCTCTATCCATAAAACCGATATCTCGGGAAACTATCTTTTGAGATACACCAAATGTTAAAAAAGGAAACAGAATTAGGTGAAATATATAAGAAGGATGAGAGCGCGTCAAACCATAGTACGATTTGAAAGCGCATAGATGCGGCGGTGAAAAAAGTTTAGTGGTTACTTTCTTGTATTAGAAGTGTTAGTGGCATAATAGTGAATAAAAGAAATAATGGAAAACATCGAGCAGAACGAACGCGACCTGTTGGAGCGGTCTTATCAAGTCGCCACCTTGGGCGAGTATTTTGAATGGGCGCTGCGCTGCGAGGAATTGATCAAACAGCTTGAAGAATGCAGCCGTGTCAAGCGTCCGCGACTCTCGATTGGATATAGACAATCATTGGTTGCTAGAATCGCGCAACTCGAGGGTGCAAAAACTCGATTGCAGAGACAGTTTGTATCCAGTGGTGGTGAATACAGTGGCGACAATAACGCGGAAAGACTCGTTTGGCGAGAGATTGATACGGCGTTCGAGAGCCGCATCTTAACCGGTGCGGTAATAAACAATAATTACATCGAACCTCGTCAATTTTTCGAGGATGCCAAAGACATTGTGATCGAACACGTGCAGAAAGTGATGCAAAAACACATTAATGTAAAAGTGAACACCGTGTTTAATGGCGAGTTTGTGTCCGATAAACGCGCCAACAAAAGTGTCAATACAAAAAACTATGAACTCTTTCGCACGTCCGATTTACACGAGTGGTACGAGCGCCGCGTTATCGAGCCCACGCTAGCATCGCTAAAAGAGTTTCAAGAACGCGATAGTGGTTGGGCGTTATCACAAATAATTAACTTGACTATAAATATAAACAAGTATAATTCAATGCGCGCGGGATGCCATATTAAATTACCGCGAGAAATTATGATGAAGAGAGCGGTAATTAATGTGCAATCCAGAGACAATGCGTGTTTCGCGTGGTCAGTGGTGGCCTCTCTGTACCCCGCTGAAAGACATATGGAACGGGAATCTTCATATCCGCACTATACAACAGTGCTAAATTTACAAAACATTGAGTTTCCGATGACGTTAAACCAAATAAAAAAGTTTGAACATATAAACGATATCTCAATCAACGTCTACGGCATCGAGAGGAAGAAGGAACTATCAATTGTTCCGATACGACTCGCCGATCGGAAAAGAGAAAAACATGTGAATTTGCTATACGTGGAGGACGACAACGTTGGACATTTCGCATGCATCAAAAATATATCTCGACTTGTCAGCACGCAACTGAGCAAACATGATCACAAGAAATATATCTGCGATCGGTACGTATATTTATTGCAATAAAATTATATATTAAAATAATCGTTAGTAAAATTTTAATTTTTTTCTTTCATAGATGCTTGCACTATTTCGGATCGGAGGACAAGTTGCAGTCACATACAGTAGACTGCGGAAAGATAAACGACTGCGCTATCCGGTTACCAAGCGATAAAGACAAGTGGCTCGGCTTCGACAACTACAACAGAAAGGAGCGACTTCCGTTTGTAGTGTACGCCGACTTGGAATGTGTTTTGGCAAAGACTGAAGAAGCGACAAATTATCAACATCACAAGGTATTCAGCATCGCTTATTATATACATTGTTCGTACAACAACTCGTTATCCACGTATAATTCTCGCCGTAGCGTCGATTGCGTTTCATAGTTCACCGAAGAACTTAAAAATTTAGCGTTACGTATAAAGACTATTTTAACGACAAATGTTCCCATGGTAAATTTAACATCGGACGAGTGGAAAAAATTTCACAGCGCAACGCATTGTCATATATGCGAAAAACCATTTGTACAAGACGATACACGCGTACGCGATCATTGTCATCTGACTGGACGATACAGAGGTCCCGCGCACTCAAATTGCAATCTAAATTATAAAGAATCTTTTTGTATTCCAATAGTTTTTCACAATTTATCCGGTTACGACGTGCATTTCATTATCGAGGATATAGCTACAGCGTTCGAAGGGGAAATCGAATTACTTCCGATAACGAAAGAAAAATATATTTCATTTACAAAAACTGTTAAATTGACACAAGACAATTCGAAAAATCATATAAAATTACGTTTTATCGATTCATATAAATTTCTGGCAACAAGTCTTGATAAATTAGCATCTTTTCTGAATAAAGAGAAACTAAAAATTTTACAATCGGAATTTCAAAATTTACCGACAGAAAATTTCAATCTATTAACACGGAAGGGTGTCTCCATACGAATATATAGATTGTATCGACAAATTGCAAGATACATGTTTACCGCCGCGCGAATCATTTTACAGTTCTTTGACCGGTGGCACAATATCCGAGAGCGATTACGCGCACGCCGAGAACGTTTGGAACCGATTCTCCCTTCGAACGCTAGGCGAATATAGTGATCTATATTTAAAAATTGATGTCATGTTATTAGCAGATATTTTTGAAAATTTCCGCGATAGTTGTATTAAAAGTTATGGGCTTGACCCTGCGTATTATTATACTTTTCCCGGGTATACATGGGATGCCATGTTAAAACATACAAATATAACATTCGAATTGCTTACAGACATTGATATGGTCATGTTTATCGAACGGGGTATACGCGGTGGTTTAAGTCAATGTTCCAATAGATACGCCCATGCTAATAACAAGTACATGCAATCGTATGATCCGTCGAAACCATCATCATATTTAATGTATTTAGATGTAAATAATTTGTATGGATGGGTAATGTGTCAACCGTTGCCTTACGCCGATTTTCGATGGGTCGATGACATATCTAATTTTGACATATCATCTATCACGCTCGATTCGCCTATAGGCTATATCCTCGAAGTAGATTTAGAATATTCGCTACATCTTCACGACATGCACACTGACCTACCGTTTTGCCCAACACGCGATAAACCACCTGGTTAGCGGGAAGATAAGTTACTCGCAACGCTTTACGATAAGAAGCGTTATGTGATACACTACTACAACCTGCAGCAGTGCACGCGTCACGGTCTTCATATCGTAAAGATACATCGCGTATTACAATTCACTCAATCCACATGGCTTCGCGGTTACATTGAACTTAACACACAATTTAGAACTCAAGCGAAAAATAATTTTGAAAAAAATTTATATAAATTGATGAATAATGCAGTATTTGGCAAAACGATGGAAAATGTGCGTAATCGACTCGATGTAAAATTATTGACAAAGTGGGACGGACGATACGGAGCAGAGGCAATGATAGCAAAACCAAATTTTCATAGTAGAAGCGTCTTTTCGGAAAATTTAATTGCTGTAGAATTACGTAAACTTGAGGTGAAATTTTATAAACCAATCTATGTCGGCACGTGCATACTCGACATCTTTAAAACGTGTTTGTATGAATTTCATCATGAGTACATATCACCGCTCTATCGTGACAGATGCCGGGTAATGTACACCGATACAGATAGTTTAATATACCATATTAAATGCGAAGACGTGTATGAAAACATGAAATGCGATATCGCTAGATTCGATACGAGCGATTATCCAATTGACAACGCGTACGGTATACCGCTTGTGAATAAAAAGGTACCAGGTCTAATGAAAGATGAAAATAACGGTACGATAATGATTGAATTTGTAGGACTTAGAGCAAAAATGTATGCATTACGAGTAGATGGTAAGAAAGATACAAAAAAGGTTACAGGTGTCAAAAGTAACGTTGTCGCGAGTACGATAACGTTTGATGATTACACGCGGTGTTTGAATGAAGAGATTGAAATGACACGTAGTCAGTCATGTATAAGATCGAAATTGCATGAAGTATACACCATTCGCGAGACGAAAATTGCTCTAAGTCCGTACGATGACAAGCGGTATATCATACCTGATTCGACCGACACATTACCATGGGGACATTACCAGATACCCTTATAAAATATAATGTAATATAATGTATGTGCGATATAATGTTATGTAACATATGTATATGTATTTCATATATTGTAATGATTATTGGAAAGGATGTATTAATAAAGATCTTATATATTGTTTATATTTCAAATACTTTTATATGTTGTACACATTATATAGTTTTTAATTTTTGAGTAATTAATAAATACAGTTTGTATGAATTTAATTGTATTATCCTTATGTATCCAAGAGTTATGCGAATTGTCAAATCCCAGCCATTTCACGTAAACCTCGTCACCCCTCCTGCGCAGTACTTTCTCCACAAGATACACGTCCGGATAATTCGCGCGATGCAACTCGTGCTCGTAAAACGCTCCAGCGATAGATGTTTTATGATAGTCCTCGAGTAGATAGTTTACGGGATTAGTACACTGCACTTTAACAATTTTAAACACTTCGGTTGTCCAATTTGGTGTGTAACCCTTCTCGAAAAGTTTCTTGTACTTGCTAACGCGTACCGGGTCACCTACTTTGAACTTTGCCGGAGCGGCAATCTTTATGTTACTATATACCGTTTTTAAAATTTATCAGCAATCGCGGGGGTGACGTCGACGGGTCGCATGCCGATCGTTCGATGCTTGCGCGCGTTGTAATCCGATACGAGTTTCGACAACGCGTCGATCCACTTGTAAGTTCCGTTCAGCGTAAACATCTTCCACATGTCGTTCTTCAGCGTGCGATTGAATCGCTCAACGACCGATGCCTTCAATACCGAATATGTAGAATAGTGATAGATGTTATGTTTCCGTATAAGCCGTTGCACATAGGTATTGTAAAATTCCTTCCCGTTATCGGTTTGCATGTTTCTCGGGCATCTCTTGCTATCTCGAATTGTCTCGGTGATAGCGTCAGCCGTCTCGCTTCCACCTTTACTCTTGAGTGGTATGGCCCACGCGTACTTGTTCAACACATCGATGACGGTGAGTATGTAGTGATAACCTTTGTTGAAACGAGAATACGGACGCATCTCGACGATGTCGGCTTGCCACAGATCATCGTATCCCCGCACTTTGACGTGTTTTCGGGGAAAATTTTTTCTCGCCGGCGCGTGCAGTTCGTTCACCAACTGCCATCTCTCCAAACTATGTTGTTTCTTCGCTTCGTCGATTTTTCTCGATCGCCGTTTATCACTCGTTTTATGATTCATTTTCGTTTGTCGTTCATGAGCCGTTCGTAGCCGTTTCTGAGCCGTTCTTGACCCGTTCGTAGTCGTTCTTGAGCCGTTCTTGAGCCGTTCGTAGCCGTTCTTGAGCCGTTCTTCAACCGTTCTTGACCCGTTCGTAGCCGTTCTTGACCCGTTCGTAGCCATTCTTGACCCGTTCGTAACCGTTCTTGAGCCGTTCTTGCGTTGTTTACTTCCGTTCTTGACCCATTCGAAAATCGTTCTTGATTCGTTCGCTGCCTTGTTCACAGTCGTTTCTAATCCGTTCGTAGCCTTTCCTGACCCGTTCGCAGCCGTTCCTGAGTTGTTTGTAGCCTTGCATGTAGCCGTTAATGACTTGTTCATAACCTCGTTCGCAGCCCTGCTTGAGTTGTTGGTAGCCTCGTTCGCTGTTGCTAGGCCGTTCATAGCCTCATTCACAGCTCTGCTTGAGTTGTTGGTAGCCTCGTTCGAAGCTGTTGCTAGGCCGTTCACTACCACTGCCACTCATTGTAGTTAGATAGTAATTCGATAATCCTTCGTAGCTGTTCGATAATTGTTCGTAGCCGTTCGATAACCCTTCGTAGATGTTCGATAACCGTTCGATAGCCGCTCCTAACCCGTTCACTGCTGCTCATTCAAGTTGATAGTCGTTTCTGAGTTAGCGTTAGCCGTGCGTTGAAGTTCGTTTATCGCAGACTGTAATGCTCGCACGTCCTTTTCGAACGATGTCAGCTTCTCATCTGATTCTTTCTGTTGATTCATCAATCTTTTAACGCAGGATTCCACATACAGTTTGTTGACGGCATCGGTGTCAGCCTCAGGTTGCGCTACACGACGAATCTTCCGCGACCTTGCGTCATAGTCTGTAACGACGCGACACAGAGCGTTTTCGCGCACATAACTTTTCACCAATCTATCCCAAGAACCACTTGTGCCGGTTGCATCATTTCGAATAATCCAAATTTGTTGATAGGCATTTTTTTTCCCCGATGCGAGTGACGCCGATCAACTGATTAGTTTTGTCGAGACACCGTTTAATTTATAATAATGCCCGCTTCGCGAAGTTCCTCGATGATCGACAGGATCTCGTTGTCGTGAGCATTGTGGCCAGCTCGGCGCGAAGCATCGAGCAATCGTACCCGATCCACTAGCTCGTTGGGGTCGTCCCAGTGTATGTAATCGATCTTATTGTCGGTTAGCGTCATCGCGTGAGGCATGAATACTCCCTTTCCAGATTTTTTCTTTTCAATCGATATCAATGGTGCAATTATTTGTTTGTACTTGTATCCCTTGTTGCTCCGTAATTGGCCTTGCGCATTATAATTGCGTTTATGCACATTCGTCACCAATAATATGCTCTTGTATTTTTGCATATCGTCCTTCGTGTAAATGACGTCATCGGGAATTCTCTTGAAGATCAACTCGTATAATCCTGGTGTACCAATGTACCTCACTTTGTCTATAATTATAGAGTCATATTTATCCATGTCGAATCGTTTGTTACCGAGCAGCATTTCATCCTTGTCGAAACGGACCCCGTACACGTAATCAATCTCTTTTTTTTCGTCACCACCGAGGAGAGCGCCCATGTATTTTTGTCCCAGTGGTCCCAAGTGCATTCGCAACATTTCTTGACCTTCCAGCGTTTGTAATGTGTTTCGAACAAACGATGTTTCGAGAAGGTTGCCTGTGGTTTCGAAAACATCTTCGTTTGCGAGTGTTTCGGGTATCATAGGTTATACGATTCTCGTTGTCGCGAACGGTGTAGAGGTTATCATCAGTTCATCCAGTAAAGCATCCGATGTACGAGGTGTCGATGAGCGATCCACGTTTAATCGTTTCCTTTTTTTCGGTGTCGCATTCTCCTCCTCTTCCTCCTCCTCCTCCTCCTCCTTGTACCGCTTGATGGGTAAGATTTTAATCTTTGCGGTACTTTCCGGCTCGTTTTTCACCGCGATCGAGTTGTCGACAATCTTTTGTAGCGGCTCAATAATAGGCCTAAAATGAGTCTTGACCGCGATATCGTCATCGATCTTACCGGTCTTCAAAGCGCGATGTTTCTTGCGGATTGATTCACTCGTTTTCGCAATCTCCTTCGCTATCTTTTCACGCTCGCGAATATTATCGCTCTCAGCCATGTCGGTAGAGTATCGAACGCTCGTGGTTCACTCCTCTCGACAGAACATCGGCAACGACTAATTGTTTTGCGGTATCGCGGACACGTTAAATCCGTTTCTGTATCGACCGTTCGTAAGCGAGCTATCCTAGTCTATTACTTGGAATCCATACTTTTGCTGCCAACAAGTACGACAATTCACTGAAATCCTCGTATGACATGTCGGTATTGACGTGATCGTTGTACACGTTTCAAGTTGGTACCATCCTGTTTAAACAAGATTAGCAGGTTTGCGTTGTCGCGTATAAGATGTTTCGGTATTCTTGCATATGTTTGACAGAGATAGAAGCAGTCGACGTTCGAGTGGCGTCCCATTGAAAAGTACTCTCTTATCGTATTTTGTTTGTCGCACGCCACGTCATCGAAAACGAAAATCGAGTTTGGACATGCTTCGCTCGGTGGAATGACGTCACTGTTATTGGAGAATGTAAAATAGCCGATTTCATCGATCGACGTCAACAAATTCTCCAGATACCGATATTTTGGCTGTTGCAGCGACTTTGAGTACACGTACATGTTTTCAAAGCGGACGCCGTGCGGGCTTTCTATCAAACTAATCAACACGTTAGTTTTACCGCAATTCGAGGGGCCGCAAACGATCGCGCGTATAGTAGTCGGCAGTATCGTACCGTGTCTACGCATCTCCGCGTTGTCCCCCATCGATCGTAATCTGGCGTCGTAATTCGTCACGCGTATCGCGAAGGTTGTCGCACGAAATTCATTTTCACACTCCTGACTGGATCGAACGTCTGCCTATTAATAGCTGCGCGGAACCGCGAATTGCTCAGTAACGAAAAAATGTTTGTCTTGCTATCAAGTCCTACGATATTTGTAATTTGAGCGCCGAACAGCTACAATTTGTGTCGAAAACAGTTTTATTGCGAATGTGCGTCAATTACGTCCACTGCGTGTGGGACAAACTTCCGGAACATGTAAAGGCGGATTTGGAGGTTCAAATCTATCGCCGCTGTTTCGAACATTACAATCGACCGTGGCAGCGAACGCACATTGACGGTCCAGCGCCGATGATAAAAGATTGCAGCGAATGTCAACGAAAATAGGTAGAGGCCTATTAAATCACGCGATACACGCACTTCCGATCGAATTCCAAATCCCCGGCTATCAGTTTTGCGGTCCGAGCACGCGACTACAAAAGCGATTAGCTAGAGGCGATCGAGGTATCAACCCATTGGACGCGGCGTGCCGTGAACACGATATAGCGAACTCTCGAAGCAACGATCTCATCGAGAGACACGCGGCAGATAGGATACTTGCCAAGGAAACGCAAACTCGCATCGTTGCGAGAGATTCGACTCTCGGTGAGAGAGCCACCGCCACAGCTGTCTGGGCAGCGATGAAAGCTAAGACGAAGTTCGGTATGGGCCTGAAGACGACAAAGACGAAGACGAAGAAAAAGATGGCGAAGAAACGAATACTTCCGGTACCGAAACGTGGGGGTGTATTGCCGATTCTACCAATGTTGGGCGCGCTCGGATCTCTGGTCGGTGGAGCGGCTGGTGTAGCAAAGATGGTGAACGACGGAAAAGCTGCACAACGTCAGTTGCAAGAGATGCTACGTCACAATCGCGCCATGGAAGGTCACGGATTGTATCTCGCTCCATACAAACCCGGACGATGAGTTTCAACGAGAAAAAGAAAAAAAAACGTCAAAGAGACGCTAAAAATGCCGCAGGGTGTAACTACCATCATACAATTGCTACAACTGGCAAAACGTATGCACATTCCATATTTTAGAGGTCTTTTCATGCGTGATTTATTACCGATCGGTGGTATATATCGAAACGAGAGCGGCATCGTAAATTTGGATAACGCTAAAGGATCGGGCACTCATTGGGTAGCGTATGCAAAGAGGGAGGATCGCGCTATATATTTTGACAGTTTCGACAATCTTCGACCACCGAATGAATTGGTGCGATATTTAAATGTGACAAAGATACAATACAATTACACACCTGTTCAAACTTACAATCAAAGCATCTGTGGACAATTGTGCTTACAGTTTCTCCGAGCGGTCGATGCACGCGAATTTAAAGACTGACCTTGCGCTATTTAACTCAGTATTTGTTTAACAGTTTTGTCAACATGTCTATGACATTCACACTGACCGGGAAGAGTAGTGTTCTCGCGGTAAACTTTCCCGCTGTAGATTTGAGCGACGATGTATACGAGCTAGGTCTAGCGGATTTTGAGACTTATCACACAATATCGAACGTGAATTCCTCGAATAATAAATTTTACTTTGGCAAAGATGACGCGGAAATTACGATTCCCGAGGGATCGTACGAGCTGCAAGCGATACATAAGTTTTTGAAACATGCAATTTTACGAAAACGTCCGCGACACGCTGTTCGTGACGATGATAAAAAACACATTGACAATGGTGACTTTGAAGATGAAGAATATCCGATAGTGCTTCGCGCTAATTACAATACGATGAGGAGCGAGATCAAATGCGCCTACAGAATGAATTTTAACAAGCCTAACAACATTGGATCGCTGCTGGGATTCTCGAACCGTATACTACAGCCGCGAAAATTGTACCAGTCGGACATGCCGATTAATATTATCAACGTGAACATTATCCGCGTAGAATGTAATGTGATCGCGGGCGCATACAGCAACGGCAAACTCGTTCATACAATACATGAATTTTCACCGAGGGTACCACAAGGATATAAGATATCGGAAACACCGGCGCACATCATTTACCTGCCGATCATCGTGCGGAGCATTACGGATTTAACGTTACGCGTTGTCGACCAGGACAGACGATTGCTCGATTTTCGAGGAGAAGATATCACCATTAGATTGCACGTACGACGACGACAGCGATAACGTACGTGTGCGGCGTATGAGATGCTCGTGTTGAACGGATCGAAAGACACGAGAGATAACACAATCTTTACGGAGCCAGCGACAACAACAACGTCGACATTCGCTAATATCCAATCATCCGGTTACACTAAGAAAAAGAAACTGAACGCATCAAACGTTGCGTTTTTACAATCTTTGGGATTCGCGGTGCGAAACATCTGAACAATGACCGACATCCTCAACATCGGAGACGAGCCAATCTTCGACGATCGCATCGTCAAGATCGAGACTCACGCGTACAATCCGTACGCTAACACAACATTCGGACACAGTGATGAGATAAGAATACCCATACAACAACAGGATCTGTATACGTTGCCGTATGAAAGTTTCCTATACATCGTGGGAGAACTAAAGATAAATAAACCAGCCGAAGGATCTGCTGTGATACTGGGAAATAATTGTGTCGCATTCATGTTTGATGATATTCGATACGAACTCGATGGCGTAGAGATTGATCGCAACAGAAACGCAACAGAAACGGGAATAACAAGTATGCTCAAAAACTATGTAACGATATCATCCGATAGAAGCGTGATTATGAGAAACGCCGGCTGGACTGATCCGACTACTGCAAATGGAAACTTCAATTTTTGCGTACCGCTCTACATGTTATTGGGATTTTGCGAGGATTACAGACGAGTGGTGATTAACGCTCGTCATGAGTTAATCTTAATACGATCGCGCAACGACAACAATTGTCTGGTTGGAGATTCGACGCTGGAGCCTGTGATCAACATATTCAAGATACAATGGCGAATGCCACATGTGTTGTTGAGCGAGATTAAGAGGCTGTCGATGCTGCGCGCTCTGGAAAGCGGCATTATCTCAGCATGGGTTTTCGCTCGTGGGATCTGTATGAGTATCCGCTATTGCAACGTACAACCAAGCATTCATGGGCCATTAAGACAGCGACTCAGCTGGAGAAGCCTCGATATGTTATCTTCGCTCTGCAGACAGGTCGGAAAAACATCATGTCTGAGGATATGAGTCGATTCGACGATTGCAAAATGACCAATGTGAAACTCTATCTGAACTCGGAATGTTATCCGTACGACGATATGAATCTGGATTTCTATAAAAACAGATGGTCGATTCTGTACGATACATATGCGCGTTTCTGCAAGAACTATTATGGATACGAGTATCTCGAGCCGAGTCTCACCGTCTCAATGTTTCTACGTAACGGTCCGTTCGTGATCATCGATTGTTCTCGACAAAACGAATCGGTCAAGAGCGCAACCGTGGATGTGAGTTTGGAATTCGAGTGTAAGGAGAATGTACCGATGAATACCACTGCGTACTGTCTCATCATACACGATCGCGTAATCCAGTACAACCCGTTGACCAACGTTGTGCGCAAAATCACCTAAACGCACCAACAATTTAGAGAGAGGGGGAAACATAGCAGAATATAAATCAAAGTGTTATGAGATGGTTGTCATTCTTCTTTTTAACTGATGCATCGAAGAGAGAGATCTCGTCATGTCCGTACCAACGTTTGTGGATCTACAGGGGTTTATCCTCAATAAACAATTCATTGTAAAGGAAGCGGCAATCCTGAGAAGAGGATTTATTTTATCACATTATTTCTTCGCATGTCCTGTACCATGGGGTGTGCTCATAAAATCGGAGAGACACCAAGCCTCATGGTTGACTCAAAATCATCATGGATTACAATGGAAAGATGGAAACGTTCCATATAGCATGGCTCAGCGTTTGATTACAACAGCTATCGTTGGTGGACCACATGAAGAAGAAAAAGAAGAATCTTTTCTCGTATATGTAAAAGGACTTGAAAAGCGAGAATGGTTAGCCGATATATTGAATGATGCGGGAAACGGTTTCATTATTGAGACCTTGGATGTTGATTACGACGATATCGAGTCTCTAAATAATGTAGATGTTAAAAACACTATGCGATGGAAAACATATTAAGAATTGCGCATTACAAAATGTATTCAAAATATTTTATACTGGTGGTCGCAACGCCAGAAAGAATTGCAAGATTTGGAAAAATAAAATATTTAAACATTAATATGTTTTATTTCTTATTCCCCCTCCTCATTCCTTCCCTCGCGAGTCGTTTAAGAATTCTTTTTATCCGAGCACCATCTCTCCCTTCTCCTAAATTTCAGAGCGCCAATTGTATTCTATAATCTCCCACCACATTTACCCCACTACTTTGAAAAATAAGTGTCACGTATATTCTTAATTTTATACGATCAATGTTGCGTTAACCGTTCGTGCGGGTGGTTCACTTTTAAAATCTGGAAATATGTACTACGCTGAAAGAAGCAGTGGCTCCGGCAGACGTGTGAATAATTACGTACTGAGTCGTAATGACACTCCATCATTTGAAAATAAATGTGACGAGTAAGTTTTGTTTAACTTCTTTCTATCTTTATATTTTTTTTTACAAATTGTATTATTTTTCAAACTAATTTCATTTTTACATTATTTTGTTGGAGTGTCGTGCATTTCGTATACTAGGCAGACGATACGCATTGAGAGCTACGGAATTTAAATTCCTCGAAATTGGTATCAAAGTGGATCCACCGATTTACGTGGAAATCGCTATAGGAGATCATCGAGGAAAGGAACTGATACTATCTCTCGAAGCGTGGAAGGCACTCTACGAGCAACGTCACAATATTCAAAATTTCCTTCGGAGCGACTCTAAAGATGTCGACAGTTTTATTAGCGTTGGACCACTAACAGTGAGATTTCATAAGATTAACGACGCCAAGTTAATAAGTCTCGAATCTTCAAATGTACGCATGATGATGATCGAATCGACGTTACACCGTATGTTCGGTCTCGATCCATGCATCGATGTAACTTTTGATCGATTGGTTAAAATTACCGATACAATCGATATCAAGTTTACGCAATTTTCAAATATCGCGTCCAATGTAACGAATTCTAAAGAAGTATCAAATGTAATACGCGCTAGCGACGCCTTCAATAAACATCAACTCATCGATTGCGAGCTGGCAGCTTTAGTTTTTAGTCCATAATATGTAAGAAAAAAATATTTAAAAGAAGAATAAAGAGTTTTTAAGTCTAAATTATGATGTAATTTCTTTGCATGTATTTCCATTCTCCACCTTTCTCCCACCCGTAAGCAGTCCCAGCTCTCATACATAGCTCGTTGCATGGTCCTTGCGGGAGATGACGTCATGCGGGGAATGGGACCGCGAGGCTAGAGTCTATGAGAGAGGTAGCGTGAGAGAAGAGAGAGAGAGAGCGTGAGAGAAGAGAGAGAGAGAGAGAGAGAGAGAGAGAGAGAGAGAGAGAGAGAGAGAGAGAGAGAGAGAGAGAGAGAGAGAGAGAGAGAGAGAGAGAGAGAGAGAGAGAGAGAGAGAGAGAGAGAGAGAGAGAGAGAGAGAGAGAGAGAGAGAGAGAGAGAGAGAGAGAGAGAGAGAGAGAGAGAGAGAGAGAGAGAGAGAGAGAGAGAGAGAGAGAGAGAGAGAGAGAGAGAGAGAGAGAGAGAGAGAGTGAGAGAGAGAGGGGAACGCGAGAGATAGAGGTAGCGAGAGGCGCACGCGAGAGAAAGAGAGGGCGTGAGGCAAACATGAAGGGGAGAGATATTGCGGCAAGGTATATGAAAGAGAGATAGCGCGAGGTTAGGGACTGCGAGAGAGGTAGCGCTTAGGAGAGCGTGAGGTGTTCGCAAGAGATAATTTTTTCTATTAATATTTTAATAATAATTTTTTAATAATTTAAATAATGTCGCGATGAGGGAGAAGGACGTCTTATTCTAGAATAAATATATTTTTTTTTCTTTTAATATTAATAATTTTTAATCATATATGCGTGTAATACATGTGTGTCTGAATATAAGAAAAAAAATTGAATATATAAAAATAATAAATAAAAATAATATATAAAATAATTGATATTAAATATAATATAAAAGGAATAATATAAGAATATTAAAATTTAAAGAGTATAGAATTTAAAATATAAGAATATAAAAATTTAAAGAGTATAGAATTTAAAATATAAAAATATAAAAATTTAAAGAGTATAGAATTTAAAATATAATAGAAAATATGAATGAAAATAAAATATATGTAAGAAAAATGCGTCGACTGCTGCGAAGTGGCGGCTGTGAGGCGTTGGGGGGTCGCGATGGGCGATGGCGGCGGATAGATCGTGAGGCGGCAAGGTCGCCGGGCGGCGGTGGGGTGGTCGGGCGCCAGCGATGGTAAGGTGGCTGTGAGGCGGTGGGGCGGAGGGAGCTCCTTCTGCAACATAAAAATTTATTAGAAATTTTTAAAAATTTAAAATTTATTGTAAAAAACACTTACCAGTTCCAATCAAACTCGTTTGCAATACAACCAGGATTGAGTTCTGTTACATAGAAATTATGAACTCGCCATTCAAAAAAGTCGAGTGGAGAATGATACAAATTATGCGTAAAGATGCAATCATACAGGTTTTTCGTGTGATGTTTTTTGAAACCTATTTCGCGCCCGTGTATTGCCTGCACGATTGAATTTACTGGAGTGCTTGTCGATAGTGCTGGAACATTGGTATCTACGCTTAAATAACGTCTGCGTAGCGATCTTCTTATTTCTTCAAGTCGCGCGATTCGCTGTCCGTGACTGCAAATCTCCGATCAATAATTTTGAATTTATTTTTATTTCATAAAATTTCCAAAAAAATCTCCCTGGTTGTGGGTATTGTCCTTTCAGCAAATCGATACATCCATCGCACTCCAACTCATATTTACTATAACTCATTTTACGTTCATTTGGATGCACTGCAAAATTTTCTTTTTCGAAGAAATCGGCTTTCTCCAACACATCTTTTTCCCGCGATGCAATGTATTCGTCCTGAGTTAGCATCTTCACATCACTCGCCTTTTTCACAGCACTTTAAGTGTTTTAACTCTTAAACAGTTTATTGTTTGCAAATAGGGCACAGACTGCACGATACTATTTGAGACACTGATAATCGACATTCGCAGCAACTATCTCCCAAATGTAAAATGTATCTTTCAGTATCGTGTTTCCGCACAGCACGAGCACGTGAAAATAAGTCATTGACTCGCAAAAAACATGCTGTGCAAAATTTGTCGTTATTAACTTCATAATAAAAAGAAATGCAACACATTTTTTGTGTTCGTCAATATCGTGGATATCAGCTCGTTTTAGAACCCGCACTTGTTTTTGTTCAGTAAGGTTCGCACTACACTCACTATCATAATCTGAGTCTTGTAAAACACGTATTTCATCGTCATCATCGGATGATTCTTCTTCTATGTTCATAACTTCTTCATTGTCCACTTCTTCGACATCTATATACATGTCTTCATCTTCCTCAATGGCCTCATTATTCTCAAAGGCCTCTTCTCCATTTTCGATGACAATTACATCTTCTTCAATATTCATTTTTTTAACACTTGCAATTCGCACAGGACACTTAGCTCTTTACTATATGAATGCTGAAGACTTTTTGACGCGGAGACCCACTCTCCATAAGTTTCAACCCCCATTCCTCTCAAAATTATCGCAATTCTTCCTTAAAAATATTAAGGAAGATGTTTCGCTTTCGTTTACGACCGATTTTCCGCGAGGGTACAAAGCTGCCGAACGTCAACGCTATTACATTTGCACCTATAAATAATGTTTTGACATGTTCGTCGCAGCGTCGGCCCTAAAATCTTCATTTCTTTTCATAATATCCTAATGATTTTATGGACATTTAATGGACATTTTGTTCATAAAATGAAAAAAAAACAATTTTAATGGATTCTAGAACGCTTCGTTGACAAGTTCGAGCAGCCGGACATCGGCGCTTCCGTAATAAAATTATACTAACGAGGGTACAAAATTGTCGATCATCGGCGTTTGTTCTATACCTTTTGAGAAAATGTCTAAGATCCCTCATAAAAAAGTCGTAAAGATATCATCTACAAATATTGCACTCAGAAAACTCCCCCTCCTTTGTCGAAACATCCCCTCCACCCGCGTGACGTCAGTCCCCGCACCATCGAGATACCCCCGCCCCGCGTGACGTCATACCCCTCGCCACGGAGAACCTCCCGCGCCCCTCACCCCTCTCAGAGGACCCGGATTAGAACCGGTCTTGTATCACTACTTTAATCAAATTATACGTACAAAAAGTAAATTCAATAAATGATATAATTCGCGGTTGACATATAAATGCTTCTCCTCTGCATTTGGTGGAACAATTGCTATGTGAATTCCATCGATAGCTCGGATAAAGCCAGGGAATTGAGTATGTCTCCAGTAACTGTAAAATTAAAAACAATTTTTATATATTAATTTAAGGTAACTAGTTATTTTAGAAGAATAAATTTATAAACCTTATATTTCTTTAACCCGTTGAATTTCATCTTTCTTAATAGGAAACTTGATCCACTATTCCATCAATATATTCAACCCATTGACAACATTACGAAGAATTTTTGAAACAGTGGGTTGACTAATGCAAATCAAATAATTTTGACCGACTCGCTTTTGATACGAGCCAGAAGTTATAAAATTTAATCACAGATGCTGCAGACTTTTCTTTATTTATTGATGCTCTGACAATGAGTAGGTGTGCTAATTTGTGTTCGTAATTTTTTGTGAATTCCAATTTTTTCTGCTTGATTTGTCGTTTTGGATAAACTACAAAATGACAATCAAATATAATTACAATAATCATCCAATTTTTACACATTATTATGAATAATATTAATTTTATTATTATAGACATACGTTTAATACTAATATATCTTCCGCCTTATCAAATTTATCATCGTTTTTCCAATTGCCTACGTTTCCTTCCTTATTACCTTCATCTCCTTTCGTTCACCTGTGTCTCTTTCTATAACACATTTCTGTTACGTCTATTTTATGAATTTCGCATTTTTGTCAAAATTATCTGTAATATGAATAAAATAACATCACAATAAAAATGTGTATAAGAGAAATAACTTAGTTATATAAATATTAAAATTACTAATTTATGAAAAATGTTTTCTGATCTAAACATTACAAAAATAAAATATGATTAATGCTTTATGCATATTTTCAAATCCTGCAATGTTGTCACTATTAAAAGCATTCGATAAGCCTTCTACTGCCGGTCTTATTATTTCCCGTACTTGTTCAGCTATTGGATCATAGCCTTACTACATTGACCACCGCTTGCAAAAATGCATAACATTATTTATACATATATCAGTAGTTAAAAATATTAAAAGAAAAGAATAAGATAAAGATATCAATCTGTTTTATAAATTGCCTGTTTATCCTCAACAAATCGTTTCTTTTCTTTATATTTCTCAGCATGTTTTTAGAGACTGTACAGTCCGTACAATTTCCTTGGGACATAAAATTTATTTGCAAGTCTCCCCAACAATCTTCTTTTCCTTTCATACTATTTTATTTTCTAAAATTTTACGTCTTTACTGCAACTAATTCGATAAGAATTAGTTGCATTTTTTCTGCTTCTGAAAAATTTTTTGTTCTTTCTTTTTTATATATTAGCTTCATTTGTAAATTTTTATAGACAAAAACTCTGAACTCCGGAAAAAAATAATTTGTATATGCCTGTGCGAATCGCGTTGTTGTACATATGACTGTGAACTGAGGCAGACGACGATTCGTTTTATCTTCAACTTTTTAGAAGATTTTTCGAAATAAGATCATCGTTTTGGAAGCAAAGATAAGAGATTTTGGAAACAATGATAAGAGATCTTCTAGAAAGTCAGATGATAAAATTGTTTATTTGCCGGTTTTGCTTACGATAGTGATTGCATTCGGCCGACAACTTTTCGAGCTTCGCGATTTGAACGCGACGTTGTTATCGAGAAACCGCGTACGAACATGATTCGTTGGTGCGCGTGCCGCGCAGTGCAAATTTTCTGGCTGTCGCATTAAGTTTAAATCGCGCTATAGAATACTTTAATTATTAATTAGTGATATTAAATTTAATTATTTTTTTGCATAATTAAAATGAAAATTTTTCGTCAAAATTGCAACGTTTCTTTAAGGATTCCATTATTTCCTTTATACATTTTTTGTATATAGTATAGTTTATTCATAATGTAATCTTATAAAAAAGTAAAATATTACAATTTTTGTTTCAGGTGAGTACAACAGATGCTATATTGCATGTCGAAAGACGATTCTGACGCTGAAGCAGCGAGAAATATTTTAATAGTTCCTAATATAACACTTATTTTAAAACAAAAGAAATTTTCTATCTTTTTAAAAGTTTAATATAAAATATCCTAATATGATTTATTGATCTATGATCCATGATTATTTAAAAAAAAGTTTCCAAAAATTACTTGGATTTAAAATTTTCCTTCTTTGCGCTGCGGGGGTTACATCTCATTACACCTGCTCCTGCAGATGTTCCCTAAATTCGCCTAGACACCTATGCTTCGTCCGCGGGCTGGGTTCTCGTTGGGTCCTCCTCGTCCTCCTGCAAGGCTGATAAGAACTCATTAATTTCCTCCTCTGTGGGTTCATAGTCCATCTCATATTCTTCCTCGCCAGAGTAGACTAACCGGGCTAGTGTTATACCCGACTCGAAAAAAGCCACCGTTGCAGCTACGATCCTGCTATCCATGGCTTGCTCAGGCATACCATCCGCCTCTAGTTCAGGTTCATCGGTCACTTCGCCTGTCATTGGTATCTCAAAACCGATCTCCTCGAAGGTGGGGTGTATGAGCTCAGGGTCGTGTGCCACTCCAGCCAAGACCCTTGCCTCACCAAGCGTATAGATGTCGTTCGCTATGTTGTCTAGCTCCTTCCCAAGATATTCAGTCCGAAGCCCTACCTGGTGTAGATCATGAAGCATAGTATTACGAGTTCTAATCCAGTAAGGATTCTGTTCAGGTACATCAGCGGTGATTCTACCATCAGCGTCCGGTAGATTTCGGGGTTCAAACCTGTAATGGTGGGACAAGTGTGAATATATAGCACGAATCATTGCCTGCAGAACTTGAGCTTTGTTATAATATGCTTGGCAGGCCAGTGAAAGGGCCTGGTACACCAAGGCCAAGGAGGGAGTGCTCCTTGGTGGGCCGAGCCTTCCACTTCCTGCTGGATTGCAATCTTACCTGAGCTGCCAATCCCCACACTCGGATCATCTGTGATGTCCCGAGTGCAGATGTTAGCGTATATGATTCTGGTGTCCTCAGTCTGCCATAGGATGCCAAGTACAAATGAGCCAATACATAGGATGCCGATTCCGACTGCCGCGAGTCCAGTTCGCAGAGATGGTTCACTATGTGGTGTGGTAGATTGCCCATAAGAGCACGGGCGATGACCATGTCCACAGAGGACACGTACCTGCCCATGAGACGTACCACGTTCTCCCAGTGAGACTCCCAGGCTGGGAATGTGAGTCTGTACTCCTCGGCCACATGGCTCCACGGAGACTGGGCTATGTTCATCCGAACCGGGCCTGCGCACAAGTCGCGGACTGTCTCCATCGTGACACACAATACTGCCTGGACCTTAGGGACGGATTTGATTAGTTTTTAGTAAGTTACACAAGGCTGAATAAAATTCATTAAAACTTTACTTTGAATAAGTTATAAAATACACTTTAAAATCTGACATGCAATAAACCAAGGGGTGTCTCACTGTGGCAATACATGTACATTTTTTCTGGAATTACTTACGCATTACTTCGCATTACTTCGCATTACGTATTACTTCGCATTGATTTACAATTTTTTTGAGAGTCAAATTTATGATTATTTATTAATATTTCAGATAAATAGGGGTAATAATCGCAGAAAAATAATTTTTTAAATTTAATAAAATAAGTTTTGTATGTGTTTGTGTGTGTGTAAAATCAAAGTTTATTCTTGTATATACTGCGTACATATGCACTCAGTGCTTCGGTAGTAGTGCACATGTACGCGTTCTCGCTTGTTTTATTCGTCTCTTTTTCCATCACGCGAGGAAGAGACAGAAGACTATATAAAAAAATTAATTAAAAGAAATACAAAGAACTAAAGAAAATATATAATGACTAACTCTGTAATGACTAACTATGTAATAAAAATGTATAATATATAAGCTAACTAATATATAGACCTACCTATATAACATGCTACCTAACTAAAATATATATATGTAAACACAACTCTTGTACACAAATATATGTATAACAAAATATTATAATTTATAAAATCATTAATAATTGATCAGATCAGTATTAAAAGTTTGTATTTTGTGTTTAAATTCGTATAAAAGAAATAAAAATTTAATATAAACATATAAATAAATTTTTATTAAAAATGTTTTTAGTTGACTTTTTAAAAATTTTTGAATTTTTTAGTCAGTTTAAAATAATGTTTTTAAATTTATTTTTATTTATAATCGGAAACGTCTTGTTATATATTAAGTATTATACATATAGGGATATCTTAATTTGGGTGTTTCAACTAAAAAAATATTTGTATGATAAAAAATATTAATTTTGAATTTTTTGCATAATATGTATGTATATCGATTAATTATATATACGACATAATTAATAATAATATCTTATAAATTTATTTCTCTTAATATCTTTCTCCATTTTAATTGCATTTTTCTTTACTAAATTAAAGTTTTAGTACTAACATTTGAATATATTGTATTTTATTTGAAAAGAGTTGATATTATTTTCGATGAAATCAGAAACGATACATAAAATTTTATAAAATGTTATTACATATCCTATAATATTCTGACATTTTGCAAAACTTCTAAATAGTGTTTATTTTAGTAAATAAAGAGGAATATATTTAATTGGAAAAAACTGCAAGATACTCTATATATTACTTACTGTATTTGTAAAACAAAAAATTATAAACAAACATATCGAATTACATTAGAATTACATGGAATTACTTTAGCATTACATGGAATTACTTTAGCATTACATGGAATTACTTTATATTATCTTATATTGCATAGTATTACATGGAATTACTTTATATTGTTTAGTATTACACGTAATTCCGTCGCATTACTTATAATTACACGGCGCATTACATGGAATTACTTGGAATTCCCGATAATTCGCAATACATGTACAAATTTTTGGTGAGTGAGACACCCCTTGCAATAAACTATATATGCAGTTAGTAATGTATTAATTTATTAGTAAATTTATGTAACAAATAAAATCATCTTCAATTATCTGTATATAGATGAAATAAATATATGTATATAAAATTAATCAAAAATACGTTGTTTTTAGCATAATATAATATAGAATAAAACGTAAAATATTAACAAATTAATTAAAATTCTAAAATTTATTTTAAGAATATATTAAAAACCTATCAAATAAACTTTGAAATATAAAAATATAAGAAAAAAAATAGCATAATTACATTATTCAATATAGAATATTTTTAAACACATAAAACAGAAATCTTACTTATTACTCTATAAATCAATTTTATAGATTAATTTTTAAACAATCTTATGTCCCGGTTCCGGGCACGCGAAGTTCTCGTTGCTTTAATTCTTTCAATGTCTAAATTGTTTTGACTATGCAGATGACTTTAAAAATACAAAGGTGATTTTTCAATAAATTTTATATCAGATCAGATAATAATCTGCAAAATTAATACACCATTTTTACTTGGCTGAGTAGCTTTGATTCTTTTATTTTTAAGTTGCATATTCCTAAATATATTTTTAAATTTTATTTTCAAACTTAGAAAAATTTTACAAAGGCATTTGCATACAATGTCGAATTTTTATATACATATACTTGGCGTGTTTTTTCTTCTGTGAACATTTTGTTGTGATTTCATTGTTTTTTGTAAAAAATATTTAAAACATTTTTATTTATTGTTACATAAAAAATTTATTAATTGAAAAATATAACACAAGAGTGAAGTAATATAATCAATGCATATGATCTGAAGAAAAAGTATAAAAATATTAAATAAAATATATAAGGGAAATTATATTATTTTTGCAAAAAATATGTATGCATTTTTTTGCATTTTGAGACCAATTGGATTTCACTACTTTTAAATCATTTATTGATATCCATTCAGAACATTTAGGCACTATGTTTATGTGACGATTAGTTATATTTTTACTGTAATGCAAAATTACACTAACAACATTATACGTATTTTTGCTGTAGGTATACTTTTAATATTACAATTAGTAATCTTAATTATTAATTTTAACGCAGGTCCCATATTTTTGCTACATATCATTTTCGAGATATTAAATATCACCCTTAAGCCCACTTTACACGATCTATAATTCGCGGCAGAATTCGAGACAGAATTCTATTTATAAGAATATATTAGATAACATGAATCGTTTGCCTAATATAGTACAACGACAAGGTGCTAACAGAGTTTCTCTTGCTGCATTACAAATACGAAAAGAATATAAAGACTATTTTTGTAAAGAAGGAATGATAAGTTGGCAAAACGATGCAATGTCAAAACATAATATGTAAAACAAAAAATAATTTATTTTGTGTTAATAAATGTGTAATGTAACTTTTAACGTCTTATTTTGTGGATTTATCTAAATGTAATGCTTTGTTTACAACGTTTAAAATTTTACCTTCAGTATTTTCATATATTGTAATGTCTTTTATCTTTCTTAATTTTGAACCAAGAAATTAAAAAAGAATATATGTAATATTTTCCTTAGCCGTATCTTTCTTCCGATTTTTTTGTTCTTCTAACATTGTAGATATTTCATGTAATGCTGAAGTTGCTGATTCTAATAATATATCATCTTTATCACTACTTTTCTTTTTTTTGCCCCTTTCTATTTTTTTCTGTATTACTGTATTCCCAAAACTGGTTGATGGGACAGAATAATTTTGAACATCTTCGTCAAAAACAATAGAATCATGGCTAGATATTGTTTCTTCTACAAGTAAATAATTATCCATGAAAATGAAATGTATAATTAGTATGATTAAATTAAAATAAATAAATTAGTATGATTAATTTAAAATAACTGTTAAGGTTCCTATACCGAATAATTTTGTAATTTTTTTCCTTCTGTCGATAATCCATGCTCATGATCATTTTGTTGCTTATCCAAATCAATATTAATACTATCACAGATCGATGTTTTTGAAAGCCAGTGTTCCAAAATAAATGTCATTAAATCATAATACCAAATGTTTGGACGATAAATCTAAAAAATATTTATAAAATGTTTTATTATACCACCGACGAAATACGCGCATGCACACGCGCACGCACGCACGCACGCACACCTAATAATATTTAAATAAAATTATACAATTATTATAGTACCTTATTAGTACCAGCACCACTTTTCTTTGAACTTTCATGTTTGCGATGTTCAACAAGAAAATTTGAGCGAAGAGCACTATATTTATTTTTAATTTCTGCGATTGTAACGTTTGGTCTCAAACATTTTAGTTCAGAAAGAGTCTTCTAATGCATCGGCACAAGCATGTTTATTTTTGTAATTAATAGATTTTACTACATATAGGCAAGGATATTTCTTATATTCAATTAAATAACCAAGTAACTTGCTGCCGGAACCAAGACATTGTCACGTATATTTTTCTTCTTCTTTATCTTCTTTAAATTATTGATTAAATACGAAAGGTTAAGTTGTAGTTTATGTCTTTTACAATTCACCAATCACGAGTATTTATATACTGCGCATATTTTATGCGTCTTTTCTATTTATAAAAATAGAGCATTCTAATTATAATTCTGACTGTTCACATGTTTTCTGTATTACACGATGTATAAAATTTATAAATAGAATTCTGTCCCGAATTCTGTTGCGAATTATAGATCGTGTAAAGTGGGCTTTAAGGGGGTAGTTTAAAAAAATTTTTAATATTCGGTAAATTAGTCACCACTAATTCCTTTTCCCCCACCCTTCCCCCACGAGCCTCAATTAACGGCGCAGATCCCATATTTTTGTTGCGCACTATTTTCAAAATATTAAATATCACCCTTAGTGAGTGGTTTCTGAAAATTTTTATTATTTGGAGTCTGATTACATTGCTCTATCTTGTCTAATATTATTTTCGTGATTAAGATCGACAACAGGATCGGCGGCGACGTGAGCCGTAGCGATGGCATCAGTGACGACGGAAGCAGCAGCGACGGGATGGGTGGTGACGGAATCGGCAATGACGGGATTGAGGACGTCTAAATGATTACTTAATTCTAATGTCAATTCTTCAAGAAATTAATAATAGGGATATTCTTTCTCAACCGGACACCCCATGCTCTCAAAATTAGTTCAACTTTAAGCAGTCCCGTAAGAGCTTAAAATTTGGGTTATTTCATCTACTTTCTGATGCCGAGTGGCGTTTTTCAAAATTTATATTGGCAGACTTAATATGGCGGCTATAATCAGTGGATGGCCAAAAAATTTTTGATTTTTTTGCGATAATCTTCATAAATAAATTAATTTTATTACATTTTGGATGAAAATTGTCACATCTACGGTCACTGATGATGAATTTGATATATAATTGTCAAAACCAAAATAGCGGATCCAATTTGGCCGACTTAACTTATGGGTGTATAAAAAAGTTCGAGATCTCTGAATAATTAGATCGGGAACGCCAGTAAAAATTTTAAATATAAACGCTGTCAGGTTTAGAACCATCTATCTTGTAATAATCTATTTTTTAATAATTAATAATTTTTTAAATAATTTTTTAAAATAATTTTTTTATATAATTCCACAATTTTAACAGTAGTGATATAAGGAGAGTTCTAACTAAGGTCCTCCGAGGGGGGTGCGGGGCGCGGGGGATCTCGTTGGCGCGGGGACTGACGTCACGCGGGTGGAGGGGATGTTTCGACAAAGAAGGGGGGAGATTTCAGAGTGCAATATTTGTAGATGGTATCTTTACGACTTTTTTATGAGGGATCTTAGACATTTTTCCAAAAAGTATAGAACAAACGCCGATGATCGACAATTTTGTACCCTCGTTAGTATAATTTTATTACGGAAGCGCCGATGTCCGGCTGCTCGAACTTGTCAACGGAGCGTTCTAGAATCCATTAAAACTGTTTTTCTTCATTTTATGAACAAAATGACCATTAAATGTCCATAAAATCATTAGGATATTATGGAAAGAAATGAAGATTTTAGGGCCGACGCTGCGACGAACATGTCGAAACGTTATTTATAGGTGCAAATGTAAAAGCGTTGACATTCAGCAGCTTTGTACCCTCGCGGAAAATCGGTCGTAAACGAGAGTGAAACATCTTCCTTAATATTTTTAAGGAAGAATTGCGATAATTTTGAGAGGGATGGGGGTTGAAACTTATGGAGAGTGGGTCTCCGCGTCAAAAAGTCTTCAGCATTCGACGAGTTAAAGTGTCCTATGCGAAGTGTCAAAATTGTGCAGTAATGTGTAAAAATGGAAAATAATAATTTCGAGGCAATATTAGACGAGTTGTCTGATGAAGATCACGCGTTGTCGAATGATAGTAATTATATTAGTGATCAAAGTGAAGACCTTACAGATATTGACGACAAGATAGTGTCTAATTCGCAAATATATGCATTAAACGGACGTACGAAAGTTTGTGCCATATACTTTTATTATTCGACGGGTGGTGCTCTTGCTTTATGTATTTCGTGTATGATCTCTATTCAAGATGTCGGGCACATGTATGCTATTAGAAAGCATGTGATTCAATTACACGACGCAGTGGATGGTCGATACTGTAGCAATTGTCAAGATGCATTGTATCAGATATTTCCCTGTGATATGTGTCCAATTTGCACAAAATAAACTTGCATAAACTATTATAGTGAGTATACTTTAGTGATTAATTAAAAACATTCCGTGTGTATCGAAAAATGGGGAACAATATGGAGGAAATCGAAGCATTAGAACGACATCTGTGGAGTCAATTCCTTTGGGTGGATTCGAAAAGAGAATGCGCCGAGTGGGAGGATCAATGTGACGAGTGTATCGGGTTGTTGATGCAAGAGCAAAAACAAATTGAATGTGAACATTTGGAAGATTATTATTATGCGTTGCTTCGCTCTCGAATCGTACGCCTCGAAGGTTTGAAGTACTCATTACGCAGACTTTTCGAACCTGGTGTCAGTGTACCAGCGATATCGGGAAATAATCCAGTGAGTTCGATCGTGCAAGCGATACAAAGTTGTGAAATCGTTTTAAAAAAATCTTATACAGAACGTCTATACTCACGCTGCGGACTGCATAATTTCTGTGTAACAGAACTCAACCTACCATCACCACCATCACCACCGCCAGATGAACTTCTCGGACTCGTTCCCGAAGATTTTAATGATTGGTAATATTGTAAGTATATTTAATCTATTTTTATAATATATTAAAATTAATAATAAATTTTTATTTTTTTTTGTTTCAGTAGACTGGCAGATAGAGACCACTGTATAATGGTGACCATAAGAAGAAGGAGCCGCCACCCTCCCCTCTTTTAATTTTATATTTTTTAATTTTATATTCATATATTTTATATTCACACCACACACACACACACACACACAAATGTATAATACACATTTATTCATAATTAAAAATTAGTATTATTAAAAATGTTTTTATTTTAAAATTCCTCTTCTTTTTCCTTTGCAAACCTCTCTCGCGTTATCTCGCGCTTTCCTTTGCAAACATCTCTCTCTCGCATGCGTCTCTCGCGCTATCTCTTTCTCACATGTGCCTCTCGTTCTTTCATAAACGCCTCACACTCTTTCTTCTAAGCGCTCTCGCGCTATTCCTTTCTCGCGTGCGCCTCTCGCGCTATCTCTGTCTCTCGCGTTTGCCTCGCGCTATCTCATTCTTTCCTAAGCGTTTGCTCTCTCACAGTCCCTAGCGTCGCGCTATCTCTCTCTCTTTCGCGTGCGCCTCGCGCTATCTCTTTCTTCTCTCGCGTTACCTCTCTCGCGGTCCCTAGCATCACATTCCCCTTCACCGCATGACGTTATCCCCCGCAAGGACCGCTACAAGCTTCGTATGAGAGCTGGGACTGCTTACGGGTGGGAGAAAATTGGAGAATGGAAATGCGTGTGAAGAAATTATGTCATGATTTAAACTTAAAATCTCTTTATTCTTCTCTCTTTTACATTTTTTTTTTTCATACATATTATGGAGTAAAAACTAAAGCTACCAGCTCGCAATCGATGAGTTGATGCTTAGTGAAGGCGTCGCTAGCGCGTATTATATGTGGTACTTTTTTATTATCCGTTACATTAGACGCGATATTTGAAAATTGTGTAAATTTAACATCGACTGTCTCGATAATTTTAACCAATCGATCAAAAGATACATCAATGCATGGATCGAGATCGAACATACGGTGTAACGTCGATTCGATCATCATCATGAATACATTTGAAGATTCGAGACTTATGACGTTGTTAATCGTATGAACTCGCATTGTTAGCGGTCCAACGCTTATAAAACTGTGGACATCATTATAGTCATTCCGAAGAAAATTTTAAAGTATCATCGAATATGAAATTCTTATGCTTTTATTCCATATATTCCTACAATTTTTGAAGATCTTACAATTGAAAATTATTGTACGGAATTCACAAATTTGACATAATAACTTTATAAAAGCGTATTTATTTCGTTCTTAAATCGGATTCTTTTTTTATGCAAAGAATAATATTATAAAATCGTAAATCCCCTTACTAATCTTGATCATTGAATAAATCTCACCATTTATCTACATTTCCCTTCAATCAGAAATTTATATATATTTAAAATCATACTATATTATCGTATGCAATTAATTACAACTGCGAATTGGTGCGATTATATATATTTATAATAAAAGTGGAAAAATGTTTATATTTGCTTTATTTGAATATAAATGCATAACGAGAAGACTAGAGGAGACCGGGGCTAGTAGACTCAGTTCAAAGATATTATAAAATACCTCTTTTGTTATAAAATATATATTTTTTTTGTTTTGAACACGCGTTTTAAATTGGTCATCACTAATTAAATAAAAATATATTATATAACTAATTTTCATCAGATCTATATTGATGTTTTATTTCTTCTAATATAACAATATTGATATGTGTGCAATTGAAAACTATTAAAATCATCAAAAAAGCCCGATCTCTAAAAATTAATAAATTATATAATTTTTTCCGTGATTCACGTATATGGCACCACTGTGCGACATCTCTCTCGCGCTATCTCTCTCACGGTCCCTAGCCTCGCGCTATCTCTCTCTTTCGTATACCTCACGCTCTCTCATGAACGCCTCGCGCTATCTCTCGTAAACGGCTCACGCTCTCTCTCTCTTCTAAGCGTTCTCATGGTCCTTTCCGCAGGTATAAACAAAACAGCGTATGGCGTATAGCATTACGGTGAGCGCTGATGTCCAACCGCTCGAATTTATAAACAGATATTTATTACTACGATTTATCTGAGGGGATGGGGCTGAAGCTTATGGAGAGAGGGTCTGTCTCTGCGATGTTCATCACAAAGTTTAAAGCAGTCGCCGAGCTAAGTATCGCTAAGTATCGTCGAGCTAAGTTATTAAGTGCAGTGCAAAATGCCTTTAGGATCGGGAGACATTTTGGGCCCAAATTTTTTTTAACAAGAATGTCCTTAGGACTTCATGAAATAATAGACATAATATCTTGGAAGACTCACCTGCTAGAAAATTTATTGAGGACTCTGTTCCTTATATTCACAATGCCGGTAAGTTTTTATTATTATATAATAAATTTGTTTATTAATATTATCTACTAAATTTGTCGATTTTCGGAAGATAACCGAGGAATCCGTCCAAATCGGTGGATACTTTAATCTTCGGCATATGGAACAAGTACGAAATTATCGGTGGTGCGATCGGCGGGAATTGGCCGAGCTATGAGACGACGCGGAGGGGATCGTGGAATGGGCACAGGATTACTGGTGAGATGACGTCTTCTGCCTCAGAAAATTGTTCGGCGAGGAATCATATCCTCCCGAACCTGTCAGGGAGGAATTATGGGTCTAGTGAGTATCTCTTTTTAATTTTAAAATTATTAAAATAATAAAATAATTAATAAAAATTTTAAATTTTTAAGTTGTTTTTATATCGCTAGTACAATAATCAAAGGGGTAGTTGTAAATTAATCGACCAAACTAGCCAAAATTTGTTTATTTAATAGAAGTTACAACGCTTCGACCATATGGTTATGGTCCTTTTCAAGTATAAACTGAAATAATAATTAATTAAAAAAAAAACGGTTTGAATACAAAAAACAGTAATAAACATAAATGGATTTGCTATAAAATTTTGAGTACATACGTTCTTATTGAAACACTTCACAAATTTGAGTTAAAACAAATCATTAACATCTTGTTGAATTTTAAAGAGAGAGAAACATTGTATCAGTATGAAACTTTGTCAGTGACTGAAATATAAAAATAGGAAACCAAGCTAAACGACCTTTATTATTTTGTCATAGATTTTATTTAAGCTATCTGTGTCCTTTTGTAGGTTGATTGTATTATTGAATTTTTTAATATACAACATTTCCGCGATTTCTCTCTTTTTCACATATTTCTCATTATGTAATATATTAGATTTTGTCCAATTCAAATTCATGTCCGAATTCCAACTTATGTTTACTTATAACGGAATGATTGGTTTCATGCAATTTTATTTTGTTAAAATGCTCTTTCACTCGAGTACGTAAGCGCCTTTTTGTTTGGCCGATATATGACGCATTACAGTTTTTGCAATCTAATTTATATACAACATTAGTTCTCTGATCATTATGTAAACTATCTTTACCACGTTAATCAGTGTATTTAGTTTTTTTTTTGTTATTTTATAGACGTTGAAGCCCATGCCACGCATAACACGACATAGATCATAACTCACATCTTTAGCATATGGCAATGAAATAAAAGATGTTCTGTCAGATTGTCCACGATTCATATCACAATCATTATTGTGATTACGATTTTTTAATACATTAATTCTTTCTTGTATATGTCGTTTGATGATGTGTTTAGGGAAACAATTATTAAGTAAGATATCATTCACCATCTCAATGTTTTTATGATGGAAAATGTCATTGGATAGTAGAATGACATGATCAACCAGATTATAAATAGTATTAATTTTATATTTTAAAGGGTGGTTAGAAAAAAGAAGTTTATATATCTTCCAGAACATGTAGGTTTCCTGTACCAATTAGTAATGAGTCTATTGTCAGAACAAATGATCGTTGTATTTAGGAAATTAACGCAAGAATTGACTTGAAATTCATATGTGAAATTCAAGCGTTGGTGGTAATTATTAAAAGTCATTAATATCTTATCTATTTTTGTACGTGGCAATATAGCAAAAATGTCGTATACATATCTATAATATATGGGGACAGTGAAACTTAACAAACTTAAACATTATGTCTCCAAATCATCCATCACAATATCTGCTAGGATAGGTGATAAAAGATAACCCATCGGGCTGCAAAATATTTGTTCATAAAACTGACCATTGAAGCTGAAACTAGTTGAATCTAAAATCAATTCTATTGCATGTAAAAATTCAGCTAAATTGAAATTTGTGTTCTTAGCAATGTCAGTCCAACGTTTTTTAATGGCATTTAAAACCAACTCTTTAGGAATATCTATGAATAATGAACTAACATCTAAAGATATCATTATATCATTATCATTAATAAAAGTATCTTTAATATTTTTAACGTTTATCGCTCGTTTCTCGCAGTCTGTAACGCTAACTCAGAAACGACTACGAACGGCTCAGAAACGGCTTTGAACGGGTCAGAAACGACTACGGACGGCTCAGAAATGGCTTTGAACGGGTCAGAAAAGACTACGAACCGCTCAGAAACGGCTTTGAACGGGTCAGAAACGACTACGAATGGCTCAAGAACGGCTCAGAAACGGCTTTGAACGGCTCAAGAACGCGTACGAACGGGTCAAGAACGGCTCAAGAACGACTTTGAACGGGTCAGAAACGACTACGACGGCTCAGAAACGGCTTTGAACGGGTCAGAAACAGCTTCAAACGGGTCAGAAACGGCTTCGAACGTGTCAAGAACAACTATAATACGGTAGCGGACGGTAAAGAACGGCTATTGAAGAATGACAACAGGAAATGAATGATAAAACAATAAACGGCGATCGGGAAAACCGATGAAGCAAAGAAGCAACATAGTTTGGAGATACGGCAGTTTGTGAACGAACTGCACGCTCCGGCGAGAAAAAATTTTCCCCGAAGACATGTCATAGTGCGGGATATGATGACCTATGACAAGCTGACATCGTCGAGATGCGTCCGTATTCTTGCTTTTGTCTTTACTCTTGAGTAGTAACCTCTATTGAAACGAGAATACGGACGCATCTCGACGATGTCAGCTTGTCACAGGTCATCATATCCCGCACTATGACATGTCTTCGGGGAAAATTTTTTCTCGCCGGAGCGTGCAATTCGTTCACAAACTGCCGCATCTCCAAACTATGTTGCTTTTTTGCTTCATCGGTTTTCCCGATCGCCGTTTGTTGTTCGTTTTATCATTCATTTCCTGTTGTCATTCTTCAATAGCCGTTCTTTATCGTCCGCTACCGTAAGATAGTTGTTCTTGACTCGTTCGAAACCGTTTCTGACCCGTTTGAAGCTGTTTCTGACCCGTTCAAAGCCGTTTCTGAGCCGTTCAAAGCCGTTCTTGAGCCGTTCAAAGCCGTTTCTGAGCCGTTTATGAGCCGTTCTTGACCCGTTCGTTGCCGTACTTGAGCCGTTCGTAGTCGTTTCTGACCCGTTCAAAGCCGTTTCTGAGCCGTTCGTAGTCGTTTCTGACCCGTTCAAAGCCATTTCTGAGCCGTTCGTAGTCGTTTCTGACCCGTTCAAAGCCGTTTCTGGGCCGTTCGAAGCCGTTTCTGAGCCGTTCGTAGTCGTTTCTGAGTTAGCGTTACAGACTGCGATAAACGAGCGATAAACGTTAAAAATATTAAAGATACTTTTATTAATAATAATGATATAATGATATCTTTAGATGTTAGTTCATTATTCATAAATATTCCTAACGAGTTGGTTTTAAATGCCATTAAAAAACGTTGGACTGACATTGCTAAGAACACAAATTTCAATTTAGCTCAATTTTTTTACATGCAATAGAATTGATTTTAGATTCAACTAGTTTCAATGGTCAATTTTATGAACAAATATTTGGCAGCGCGATTTGTTCTCTTTTATTACCTATCCTAGCAGATATTGTGATGAATGATTTGGAGACACAATGTTTAAGTTTGTTAAGTTTCACTGTCCCCAAATATTATAGATATGTAGACGACGTTTTTGCTATATTGCCACATACAAAAATAGATGAGATATTAATGACTTTTAATAATTACCACCAACGCTTGAATTTCACATATGAAATTGAAGTCAGTTCTTCCATTAATTTTGTAACGTAGTTACTAACCGACCAAATATATATATATAAATTAATAAATCGCTTGTTTGCTTTTTCTGCGTTATCTCGCTCGTACGCATGCCGTCTCGCTCGCACGCGCGCCCGTTCCCCCACACACCCGACCACGAGAGTGGGGCAGCCGGCCGGGTATATAAGGGCGACCGACCAACAGACAGGGAACCAGATCCTATCCTGCAGTCCTGCTTACCGCTCGCTCCAGAATAAGACCGAGTTGAGGTGACTCAACACCGCCGAACAATCGGCTTCCTGAATACCTGTAAGACCAAGGTGTTTCTTGGTCCCGCCGAGTCATCGGCTTCCTGAATACCTGTAGGACCAAGGTGTTTCTTGTTCCCGCCGAGTCATCGGCTTCCTAGATACCTGACGGACCAAGGCGTCTTTTGGTCCTGCCGAGCCACCGGCTTCCGAACATCTGTCAGACTACTTCTTCGTCCCGCCGAACTGCCGGCTTCCTGCCGATACCGTTCGGGCTGAGGGGTTTCTCAGCCCTCCGGACGATCCGGCCAGCAGAATCGTACGGGCAGGGGTAATATCCCGGCCCCGCCAGGAGTACTGGCCCGCGACCGAGGTGGACGCGTCCCCCGCCTCGTCTGTGCCGGGCTCTACGAGCCACCTCGCGGACACGCATACACACGCTGTAAATAACACACTACACACCTAGTTGCTTAAGGCTTTGCATGTATCTTCCCAATCAATAAAATTAGTTGTTACGTATAAAAACGGGTTAGTAAGTTTGAGCCTCCCCTTCTCTCGAATCCTCGCCCCGACGAGCCGATCCGTGCGCACGAGAAAGGTGACCGAGTTACAATTTCCTAAATACAACGAACATTCGTTCTGACAATAGACTCATTACTATATAATTGGAACAGGAAACCTACATGTTCTGGAAGATATATAAACTTCTTTTTTCTAACCACCCTTTAAAATATAAAATTAATACTATTTATAATCTGGTTGATCATGTCATTCTACTATCCAATGACATTTTCCATCATAAAAACATTGAGATGGTGAATGATATCTTACTTAATAATTGTTTCCCTAAACACATCATCAAACGACATATACAAGAAAGAATTAATGTATTAAAAAATCGTAATCACAATAATGATTGTGATATGAATCGTGGACAATCTGACAGAACATCTTTTATTTCATTGCCATATGCTAAAGATGTGAGTTATGATCTATGTCGTGTTATGCGTGGCATGGGCTTCAACGTCTATAAAATAACAAAAAAAAAACTAAATACACTGATTAACGTGGTAAAGATAGTTTACATAATGATCAGAGAACTAATGTTGTATATAAATTAGATTGCAAAAACTGTAATGCGTCATATATCGGCCAAACAAAAAGGCGCTTACGTACTCGAGTGAAAGAGCATTTTAACAAAATAAAATTGCATGAAACCAATCATTCCGTTATAAGTAAACATAAGTTGGAATTCGGACATGAATTTGAATTGGACAAAATCTAATATATTACATAATGAGAAATATGTGAAAAAGAGAGAAATCGCGGAAATGTTGTATATTAAAAAATTCAATAATACAATCAACCTACAAAAGGACACAGATAGCTTAAATAAAATCTATGACAAAATAATAAAGGTCGTTTAGCTTGGTTTCCTATTTTTATATTTCAGTCACTGACAAAGTTTCATACTGATACAATGTTTCTCTCTCTTTAAAATTCAACAAGATGTTAATGATTTGTTTTAACTCAAATTTGTGAAGTGTTTCAATAAGAACGTATGTACTCAAAATTTTATAGCAAATCCATTTATGTTTATTACTGTTTTTTGTATTCAAACCGTTTTTTTTTTAATTAATTATTATTTCAGTTTATACTTGAAAAGGACCATAACCATATGGTCGAAGCGTTGTAACTTCTATTAAATAAACAAATTTTGGCTAGTTTGGTCGATTAATTTACAACTACCCCTTTGATTATTGTACTAGCGATATAAAAACAACTTAAAAATTTAAAATTTTTATTAATTATTTTATTATTTTAATAATTTTAAAATTAAAAAGAGATACTCACTAGACCCATAATTCCTCCCTGACAGGTTCGGGAGGATATGATTCCTCGCCGAACAATTTTCTGAGGCAGAAGACGTCATCTCACCAGTAATCCTGTGCCCATTCCACGATCCCCTCCGCGTCGTCTCATAGCTCGGCCAATTCCCGCCGATCGCACCACCGATAATTTCGTACTTGTTCCATATGCCGAAGATTAAAGTATCCACCGATTTGGACGGATTCCTCGGTTATCTTCCGAAAATCGACAAATTTAGTAGATAATATTAATAAACAAATTTATTATATAATAATAAAAACTTACCGGCATTGTGAATATAAGGAACAGAGTCCTCAATAAATTTTCTAGCAGGTGAGTCTTCCAAGATATTATGTCTATTATTTCATGAAGTCCTAAGGACATTCTTGTTAAAAAAAATTTGGGCCCAAAATGTCTCCCGATCCTAAAGGCATTTTGCACTGCACTTAATAACTTAGCTCGACGATACTTAGCGATACTTAGCTCGGCGACTGCTTTAAACTTTGTGATGAACATCGCAGAGACAGACCCTCTCTCCATAAGCTTCAGCCCCATCCCCTCAGATAAATCGTAGTAATAAATATCTGTTTATAAATTCGAGCGGTTGGACATCAGCGCTCACCGTAATGCTATACGCCATACGCTGTTTTGTTTATACCTGCGGAAAGGACCATGAGAACGCTTAGAAGAGAGAGAGAGCGTGAGCCGTTTACGAGAGATAGCGCGAGGCGTTCATGAGAGAGCGTGAGGTATACGAAAGAGAGAGATAGCGCGAGGCTAGGGACCGTGAGAGAGATAGCGCGAGAGAGATGTCGCACAGTGGTGCCATATACGTGAATCACGGAAAAAATTATATAATTTATTAATTTTTAGAGATCGGGCTTTTTTGATGATTTTAATAGTTTTCAATTGCACACATATCAATATTGTTATATTAGAAGAAATAAAACATCAATATAGATCTGATGAAAATTAGTTATATAATATATTTTTATTTAATTAGTGATGACCAATTTAAAACGCGTGTTCAAAACAAAAAAAATATATATTTTATAACAAAAGAGGTATTTTATAATATCTTTGAACTGAGTCTACTAGCCCCGGTCTCCTCTAGTCTTCTCGTTATGCATTTATATTCAAATAAAGCAAATATAAACATTTTTCCACTTTTATTATAAATATATATAATCGCACCAATTCGCAGTTGTAATTAATTGCATACGATAATATAGTATGATTTTAAATATATATAAATTTCTGATTGAAGGGAAATGTAGATAAATGGTGAGATTTATTCAATGATCAAGATTAGTAAGGGGATTTACGATTTTATAATATTATTCTTTGCATAAAAAAAGAATCCGATTTAAGAACGAAATAAATACGCTTTTATAAAGTTATTATGTCAAATTTGTGAATTCCGTACAATAATTTTCAATTGTAAGATCTTCAAAAATTGTAGGAATATATGGAATAAAAGCATAAGAATTTCATATTCGATGATACTTTAAAATTTTCTTCGGAATGACTATAATGATGTCCACAGTTTTATAAGCGTTGGACCGCTAACAATGCGAGTTCATACGATTAACAACGTCATAAGTCTCGAATCTTCAAATGTATTCATGATGATGATCGAATCGACGTTACACCGTATGTTCGATCTCGATCCATGCATTGATGTATCTTTTGATCGATTGGTTAAAATTATCGAGACAGTCGATGTTAAATTTACACAATTTTCAAATATCGCGTCTAATGTAACGGATAATAAAAAAGTACCACATATAATACGCGCTAGCGACGCCTTCACTAAGCATCAACTCATCGATTGCGAGCTGGTAGCTTTAGTTTTTACTCCATAATATGTATGAAAAAAAAAATGTAAAAGAGAGAAGAATAAAGAGATTTTAAGTTTAAATCATGACATAATTTCTTCACACGCATTTCCATTCTCCAATTTTCTCCCACCCGTAAGCAGTCCCAGCTCTCATACGAAGCTTGTAGCGGTCCTTGCGGGGGATAACGTCATGCGGTGAAGGGGAATGTGATGCTAGGGACCGCGAGAGAGGTAACGCGAGAGAAGAAAGAGATAGCGCGAGGCGCACGCGAAAGAGAGAGAGATAGCGCGACGCTAGGGACTGTGAGAGAGCAAACGCTTAGGAAAGAATGAGATAGCGCGAGGCAAACGCGAGAGACAGAGATAGCGCGAGAGGCGCACGCGAGAAAGGAATAGCGCGAGAGCGCTTAGAAGAAAGAGTGTGAGGCGTTTATGAAAGAACGAGAGGCACATGTGAGAAAGAGATAGCGCGAGAGACGCATGCGAGAGAGAGATGTTTGCAAAGGAAAGCGCGAGATAACGCGAGAGAGGTTTGCAAAGGAAAAAGAAGAGGAATTTTAAAATAAAAACATTTTTAATAATACTAATTTTTAATTATGAATAAATGTGTATTATACATTTGTGTGTGTGTGTGTGTGTGTGGTGTGAATATAAAATATATGAATATAAAATTAAAAAATATAAAATTAAAAGAGGGGAGGGTGGCGGCTCCTTCTTCTTATGGTCACCATTATACAGTGGTCTCTATCTGCCAGTCTACTGAAACAAAAAAAAATAAAAATTTATTATTAATTTTAATATATTATAAAAATAGATTAAATATACTTACAATATTACCAATCATTAAAATCTTCGGGAACGAGTCCGAGAAGTTCATCTGGCGGTGGTGATGGTGGTGATGGTAGGTTGAGTTCTGTTACACAGAAATTATGCAGTCCGCAGCGTGAGTATAGACGTTCTGTATAAGATTTTTTTAAAACGATTTCACAACTTTGTATCGCTTGCACGATCGAACTCACTGGATTATTTCCCGATATCGCTGGTACACTGACACCAGGTTCGAAAAGTCTGCGTAATGAGTACTTCAAACCTTCGAGGCGTACGATTCGAGAGCGAAGCAACGCATAATAATAATCTTCCAAATGTTCACATTCAATTTGTTTTTGCTCTTGCATCAACAACCCGATACACTCGTCACATTGATCCTCCCACTCGGCGCATTCTCTTTTCGAATCCACCCAAAGGAATTGACTCCACAGATGTCGTTCTAATGCTTCGATTTCCTCCATATTGTTCCCCATTTTTCGATACACACGGAATGTTTTTAATTAATCACTAAAGTATACTCACTATAATAGTTTATGCAAGTTTATTTTGTGCAAATTGGACACATATCACAGGGAAATATCTGATACAATGCATCTTGACAATTGCTACAGTATCGACCATCCACTGCGTCGTGTAATTGAATCACATGCTTTCTAATAGCATACATGTGCCCGACATCTTGAATAGAGATCATACACGAAATACATAAAGCAAGAGCACCACCCGTCGAATAATAAAAGTATATGGCACAAACTTTCGTACGTCCGTTTAATGCATATATTTGCGAATTAGACACTATCTTGTCGTCAATATCTGTAAGGTCTTCACTTTGATCACTAATATAATTACTATCATTCGACAACGCGTGATCTTCATCAGACAACTCGTCTAATATTGCCTCGAAATTATTATTTTCCATTTTTACACATTACTGCACAATTTTGACACTTCGCATAGGACACTTTAACTCGTCGAATGCTGAAGACTTTTTGACGCGGAGACCCACTCTCCATAAGTTTCAACCCCCATCCCTCTCAAAATTATCGCAATTCTTCCTTAAAAATATTAAGGAAGATGTTTCACTCTCGTTTACGACCGATTTTCCGCGAGGGTACAAAGCTGCTGAATGTCAACGCTTTTACATTTGCACCTATAAATAACGTTTCGACATGTTCGTCGCAGCGTCGGCCCTAAAATCTTCATTTCTTTCCATAATATCCTAATGATTTTATGGACATTTAATGGTCATTTTGTTCATAAAATGAAGAAAAACAGTTTTAATGGATTCTAGAACGCTCCGTTGACAAGTTCGAGCAGCCGGACATCGGCGCTTCCGTAATAAAATTATACTAACGAGGGTACAAAATTGTCGATCATCGGCGTTTGTTCTGTTGTGCCTCTCAGGGTACAACGGGATTTGTAGGATACTTTGAGGGGTCCGTTCGTCTTAGGAGTTAGGACTCCGAGTGTCGAGGGTGGTGAAAAGAACACTTTGGTAACAGGAGAAGAGTTTATTCCAAACTCACGTGTACAATGCTTCGGTATATCGAATCGCAGCGCGTCCTCGCAGTAGATTAGATGTAATTACTTGTCTTCCTCGGTTCGGAATACGGCCCTGAGGAGTTAATCAGGCGCGCTTATATTACCCGAAAGTAGGTTTTGTTTTTCGGTTAATGTGTCGCATGTATGCAATCAGTTTTGCATCGTCTGCGTTTTGCGATCTCGAATGTGTCGCGATGTCTTAACGCGTGTATGCAATCGGTTGCGTTTTTGATTTCGAGACGCGCGCTATATCTTTCGAAATGCTGATTCTGCGCTCTCTTTTGTGGGTTTTTTGGTCGTGGTTGTGTCATAGTGTTTACGGTTACAACACCCTTTCCCCGCGGAAAAAAAGAAAACGGATCGAGTTTTCCTTTTCCCTATTCTTCACGTGGTGGGTTTTGTCTTCTATTTCTTCGGTACAATATTATAGCTATTATGCTTATAATAAGAATGGCTGTGCTACCTGATATTGGATATATAAATTGTTTTTTTAAAAACGGGTTGACGCTGACGTTGTCTAGATCTTCTGTTAGATCTTGTAGTCTCGAGCTTAAATCCTTTAGTTCGGTAGGGTTCTGAATTATTTTCTTTAACTGTATTGTATTCAGGTTCGCTGGTATTTCGATTTTTTCCCTTGATATATTATATTCCGGTAAGTACGCTTGGAGATATGTGCCGTCTATGGTTCACGAAGTTTTTACAATCATGTCGGCTGTTACTAATTTACAAGTGTTGCCTAGTGTGATTCGTCCTGTCCCCGCGATGGTTGTCCTATATTCTTCATGGTGTTGGCAGTTTATGGTTATCGGCTGCTCGGTAAGTGTGGAGTACAACCATGAATGCTGGTTAGTCAGCTCAATCCATATGGTATGATTGGAATGTATATATCGTGTGTCGCATAACTTTTGCCCTGGGGGGGTGTGTGTGTATGCTTGAATTTCGCAGATCGCATTGTCGTTTATGTGATAGATGGGCCTATTTTGTTCGTATATATAGTGATTGTCTACATTAATACATTTTTCTAAATTACTTTGCGTTATTGTTAGATAGTTTTGATTTTCGTTATCAATGGCTACTATCGGTTGGTTTATTTCTGCGAAGGTAAATTCCTGTGGCTATAACTCGGTAGGGGGATAGCCTTCACTATGTTATATCTAGGATGCGAAATCAGTGGGAAGCGCAAAATAGTGTGTACGTAAGGGTTATTAAAATATGCGCTAACTGTTACGAATTTTTCAATCGTGAGCCAATTGTCTTCGGAGATTCCGAAGGGGAAGAATAGTCCTTGGGGCACTTGTGACGTGGCTTCCTTGAGACTTTCTATGATTTGATCTAACGGAATTAACCTCGGATGTATCCTTCCTGTTTTTACTGCCATTAAGTTTTCGATGACGTCTTAGGCGTCTCTCATCAAATCCGTTATTATGGCATTAATTATGGAGAAGTATTCGTGTATTTCTTCTCGTTGTACTTGACTTGCCATCTGTTTTTGGATTTTGGTGGTAAAATTGAGTGTAGTTGTTCGTTGTATTGTGTTGTTTTTTCCAGATTATCGATGTGGGCAATTGTTGTGTTTAAAATTTTTACTTGATTTTTCATCGTGTGATGCAGTGTTTGCTCTTGATTTTGTAAGAGGAGTAGTTGTTCCTTAATGACTTTTTCGTCATTGGCATCCATGGTTCCGAAGAGTGTTTTTGCTAGTGTCCCGATCCCGTCGAGTAGTCCTCTTCGTTTGTTTGTCGGTGTCCTGTATATGGTGTTTTAAGAGTTGTGTTAATTTATCATTCTCCGTTTCGATAATCATTTTTTGGATTTGGCAGTTTTCTTTATTTTGTATCTTGTGTAGGAGGTGTCCGTGATCAATATAATTTTGTAAATCGTGGAATCTTTTATTTAAGGGTCCTAGGTCTATATTAATTATTAACTTCCAGTTGGATTCTACTTGATGTAGATAACCGATTTTTTTCGAAGTATATCCCTGGCTCTCGATTAAATTGTTCTATCTCGTATTCCTCTTCTAGGTCTTTTCTTGCGGTAGTAGGCTACATCTTCCATGCCATTAGCGCTCTGGAATGGAAATAGATGTGCCGAAATTTTTCTTTCTTAATGTTCTATGAACGCTTTTAAACGGTTCGCATGTGTATTTATTATCTTTCTTCCTACTTTAATATTATAATTGACATCGGAGATTTTGTCGATGATTGTGTATGGTCCGGTCCATAATGCATCGAGTTTTTTGGATCGGCCCCTGCGGACGGTTTCGTTGTGTAATAGTACTTTTTCTCCTACCTTGAACGTGGTATTCTTCGACTTTTTGTCGTAGTTATCCTTTGCTTTCACCTTTTCGTTTTTTAAGTGTTCCTTTGCGATTTGCTGGGCGGCGCGTAATTTTTCTTTCAATTCTTGCGCGTAGTCATCGTATGTATATGTCGGCTTCGGGGGTTGCGATAATGCCGTAGGTAGGGTCGCTTGATGCCCGTAAAGTAGTTCGAACGGCGTGAACTCCGTGGCTGTATGCGGTGTGGTGTTATATGCAAACATCGCGTATGATGTCCATTCATCCCAGTCTGTTTGTTCAGCATTAATGTAGCGGCGAAGGTATTCTGCTAAGGTACGGTGTGATCGTTCCAAGGCTCCGTTGCTTTCTGGATGGTATACAGTTGTCTGAATTTTCTCAATTTTTAGTAATTTACAGACGTCCTTGAACATTTCGCTAAGGAAGTTTGTACCCTGGTCGGTTAAGACCTTTTCTGGGATACCATGTTCGAAGATAATTTTTGTTACAAATTCCCTTGCAATTGTTGCGGCTTCTTGGTTAGTTATCGGAATCGCTTTACTAAATTTAGTTAGATTATCTTGGAAGGTAAGTACATATTTATTCCCATTACCAGAGATCGTTAGGGGTCCTACGATGTCTAAAGCGCATTTTTCGAATGGTTTGCTTGCGGTGTCTGTTATTACCAGCGGTGCTTTGTTTTTTCGCGAAAGTTTATTTTTTTGGCAGAGTTCACATTTTGCTACATAATTTTCTACGTCCTTAGTCAGTCCTTTCCAGTGGTGTAGTAACCGGATTCTGTTAATGCGTTCTGTCCCTTGATGTCCTCCTAGGGGTGCGTCGTGATACTCATATAGTATGAGGCGTTTCTCCTCTTTCGTGTATTTCCGCTCTGTTTTTGTGTCATTAATTTCTTCTTTATCGATTTTATTAATTTCACCTACGTGTCGGCTGAGTGCGTCGGCGTTTTTATTAGCTTTGCCTGCCTTGTGTACAATCTCGTAATCGTATTCTTCAAGTTTTAATCGCCAATGCATCAATCGCGATCCAGGATCCGTTACATTAAATAACCATACTAATGGTTTGTGATCGGTGATAATTTTGAATTTTGTACCATACAGATAAGGCCTGAAATGTTTTACTGCCCATACTATGGCTAGTAGTTCCTTTTCCGTAGTATTATAGTTATATTCCGCCCGCGACAAAATTCTGCTTGCGTAAGCAATCGGGCGGTCTTGTCCTACCGGGCCTTGCGACAGTATGGCTCCGATGGCGTAATCTGAGGCATCCGTTGTTACGAGGAATTCCTGGTCGAATTCCGGATATTTTAGTATGGGTGCGGTAGTTAATTTATTTTTTAACGTGTCAAATGCGTTTTGCTGTTCGCTGTTCCACTCAAATTTTTCTTCCTTTTTTGTTAATTTTGTCAACGGTTTAGCAATTTTTTAGAAATTTTCTATAAATTTTCTATAGTAACCTGCTAAACCTATGAACGCTTGGATTTCCTTAGCTTTGGTGGGAGTGGGGAATTTTTGTACGGCGTTTATTTTGGAAGGATCAGGCATGATCCCTTTTTCTGTAACAATGTGCCCTAAATATATTACTTCCTTTCTAAGGAACTCGCATTTGTCTGGTTGGAGTTTTAAGTTGTGTTTACGTAATCTGTAGAGAACCTCGGCGAGTCGCATGTGGTGGTCCTGTAGGCTGTTACCGTATATTACTATATCGTCCAAGTATACGAGACATTTGATCCCTTGTAGTCCCGTCAGCACGGAGTTCATTAACCGTTGGAATGTAGCTGGCGCGTTCGTTAACCCGAATGGCATTCGATTGAACTCGTAATGTCCATACGGTGTGGAAAATGCAGTCTTGCATTTATCGGGCTCGGCCATGGGTATCTGATGATAGCCCGACGCTAGATCCAAGGTGGTGAAGTACTTTGCATTTCCCAGTTGGTCTAGTATATCCGTTATGTTTGGTATTGGAAAAGAATCGCCTATGGTTAAATTATTAAGTTTCCGGAAATCTACAACTATGCGTAATTTTCGGTTTCCTTCCGCATCCGCTTTTTTGGGGACCACAAGTAAAGGCGCATTCCATTGGCTGTTACTAGGTCGGATTAACTTGTCCTTCAACATGCCCTCTATTTGTTTATTTATCTCCTTTTTGTGTTTCTCCGGCAATCGGTATAGGCGTACATTTACAGGTGCACTGTCAGCTCGGAGCGCGATTTCGTGTGACATAGTCGGAGTGCAAGTCAGCGCGTCTCCTTTACGGTAAAACACGTCACCGAATTCCTCACAGATTTGAAGCAATGTTTTTACTTCTTCTTGATTGAGATGTTGTAGTCGGAGTAAATTTTTTATTTGCTCTCTGCGGGAGAGTGTAGGCGCTTCCTGCGGGGGCGGGACATTATCTCTTCGAGCCACCGTGTTCGTAATTTCCTCGACGTTTACCCATGGAGTTGACATTTTAATGTATTTTTCGGTTGTATTTATAACCGGGCATGAAAATTCTTCTGGTTCTACGAGACAGTGTCCGATAAATACTCCGGGCAGCATTTCCTCGGCGCGCACCACGCCTACCTTATTCGAATCGGTGGTGGCTCGGACGATTGTTTCGCTTCGCGGCTTCAGCATTAGCGCGCGGTACGGGCGTAATTTTAATATTGTCTCTGCTAGTTGTAGCTGTTTTTTGTCGTAATCACACGTTATCTTGTGCTTTTGCAAGAAATCTACTCCCAAGATTCCTTCGTAGTCGATGGGGAACTCGTCCTTCACGATGTAGATAGGATGCCGTATTTTTCGGTCCTTCAAGGTTATTGTGGCCTTGATTTTGCCTATGGTCTGGATCTGGTGTCCCGTCACTCCGGTCAATGCCATTTTCTCTTCGTAGATCATGGCTTCCCCTTTTAGATTTCTTAATTTAATTAAGGTCACGGTTGCGCCGGTGTCGAAGAGTAAATTTAACCTTCCCTTCTTTGCCTCTTGTATGGGCAGAGTCACTAGATTTAGACCTGTAGTAGTGGGTAGTGGTGTGATTACTTGCGATATTTGATACTCGGCCGCGGGTCTCGGCCGTTTCGTGTTTTCCTCGTCTTCTTCATCCTCCGGTGTTGTATGTTTCTTTCGCTGTCCACTAGTGTTAGAATGGCCTTGGGCGCTCTTATTCCCGTTTGTCTTTGTCCGCGTATTTCCCGGGCGTCCGTGCAGACTCCAACATTCGTTACGACCGTGACCTGATTTTTTGCAGTAGGTGCAATGTTTCTCAACAGCGTTGATTTTCCCTTGTGGTTTTGGCAAGGAGAATCTGTTGGCGTATCTGCTCGTGCGGCAGTCTCGTCCGAGGTGTCCTGTCTTCCCGCATTTGTGACATTGTATAGTTTTATTGATGTGTCCTGCGTGTGAAGCAGTCTGGTCGGTCCGGGGTCGTAGTGTCTGCTCTGTCGGACCCTTCACTTTCTCTTCCGCGCTGGCTTGTGCGATGGCGTCTTGTAGCGTCGTGTGATGCTGTGCTCGTACCATCAGCTGGATGTTTTCCTGGAGGTCTATCTGGAAGTTCTGCAAGGCTTGTTGTTGAAGAGTATCGAGTATAATGCGCTTGCGCTCGCTGCCGAAAGCCTGCCCTTCGATCATGGATTCGTACAGTTCCATGGCTAAATTATCGACGCGTAGTCCGTATTCCCGGGCGCTTTCGCCGGGTTTTTGCTTCAGGGTGTTGAATTCCACCTGGAGATGGGTAGTGCTCCTCTTGCTTAGATAGCAGATTTCCAGTTCCCTTTTAAGTTGGGCGAAGTTGTTTATGTCGCGTGTTTCAAAGTCGAGCATAGCCTTCCCCTTTAACTTGGTGCAGAGTATCGCTTCTAGTAGCGTCTTTTCGTCTACCGGGATAATATTTTTTATAGCGTAGGAGCTGGCGCTTAGAAATTCTTAAGTCTGGCTTGGGAGGTTCCGTCGAACTCAGGTATCATGTCTCGCGCTTCTTTCAGCCGTAAGAAATCATGCAGATGTGCGGTTTGTCTGCGCACATCGCTCACGGTTCGTCCATATGAGATGTCGGCATAGGGGTTTTCGTGTATTATTCGCGTTCTATTTAAGTCTTCCCGGTTAGTACGTAGGTCCTGCATCTGGTCGCGGAGGTGTCTCATTTCCTCTTGCATTTCTCGGAAGCTCTGCAAAACCTCGACTAATACCGCGTTGCTCGGATCTTCGCTAGGACGTCCCGCATCCTCGTAATGGGCGGCGGCGCCATGCCTAGTCTGCGTTCGCATACGCTCGATTTCTCTATCTATGTCGTCGGACGGGACCGTGGGGTGTGTCATAGTGTTTCCGCCAGGTATCTCAAAAATACTACTATCGTACGACACGGGGGAGTAGCTTCGTCTTACCGAAACGCGATCAACCGTTGTTCGATCGATATTGCTCGGTCCTGCTTCGTTATTATTATGCGGCGAGGACTGGTTGTCCGTTACGCCTTGGGTTTCGGGTTCGCGAGCTTCCGGTTCGCGCGGATTTACGCCTGGGTATTCGGATTCGAGATTCTTTCGTACGCTATCGCGAATATCGCGGGCCGCTTCTTCTACTACTTGCACGGGCGTTACGAAGCCGAATCTATTTGCTAATTTCGCCGGTGCGCTTAAAAAACGGGGTCGTTGAAATGTGACCTTCTTTTTTGACGGTGCCGACATTCAGGCTATGTTATTATACAATATGCTGACTTACAGTATAACGATGGTACGCATTCTTCTTTCGCTCGCTTGTCGTTTCCGCACGGTCAGCTGTTGGTCGGCGCCGGAGAGTCTCCTGTCGCACTCCGCGGCGTCCCCGAATTACTGTGGTCGGCTTCTTGCGCTGTCTTGTGGTTGGATGCTCCTATTCTGGTCCGCTGCAGCTTCTCTCGGTTTTCTGTTTGAGGTCCTCGAGCACTGACGGTGTTGGCAGATCCGTACTTGGCAGATCTCTCTTGTTGTCAGGAATCTTGTATGGTCAGATATCCTTTATTGCTCAGTATCAGTATCAGTATCCCACCGCTGCCACCATTTTGTTGTGCCTCTCAAGGTACAACGGGATTTGTAGGATACTTTGAGGGGTCCGTTCGTCTTAGGAGTTAGGACTCCGAGTGTCGAGGGTGGTGAAAAGAATACTTTGGTAACAAGAGAAGAGTTTATTCCAAACTCACGTGTACAATGCTTCGGTATATCGAATCGTAGCGCGTCCTCGCAGTAGATTAGATGTAATTACTTGTCTTCCTCGGTTCGGAATACGGCCCCGAGGAGTTAATCAGGCGCGCTTATATTACCCGAAAGTAGGTTTTGTTTTTCGGTTAATGTGTCGCATGTATGCAATCGGTTTTGCATCGTCTGCGTTTTGCGATCTCGAATGTGTCGCGATGTCTTAACGCGTGTATGCAATCGGTTGCGTTTTTGATTTCGAGGCGCGCGCTATATCTTTCGAAATGCTGATTCTGCGCTCTCTTTTGTGGGTTTTTAGGTGGTGGGTGTGCCATAGTGTTTACGGTTACAACAGTTCTATACCTTTTGGGACAATGTCTAAGATCCCTCATAAAAAAGTCGTAAAGATACCATCTACAAATATTGCACTCTGAAAACTCCTCCCTTCTTTGTCGAAACATCCCCTCCACCCGCGTGACGTCAGCCCCCGCGCCATCGAGATCCCCCCGCCCCGCGTGACGTCAGACCCCCTCGCCAACGAGATACCACCGCGCCCCGCACCCCCCTCGGAGGACCTGAGTTAGAACTCTCCTTATATCACTACTTTTAACAATTCATCAAAATGAAAATAATATGATCTAAGTGTATGTGAGAAATTCATCTTCAACTCTTATTTTCAACACTTAGAGAGTTGTAAAATTTTTTAATTACCTCACAAAGGCTATAGCCGGATAAGAGGGCGAAAAGTGCCCCCGGGCGAAATAACTTAAAAGTATTTGCGCAATATTTTTAAACGAAAAGAAAGTTTTTTAGCGTGGTTCATAACCCCCTATCCTCTTCCACCCCTACATAGCAAAAAAACCATGTTTTTTTAAATTTAATTTTTTTAAATGTTTATGTTTATTAATTCTTGATATAAAAATTATGTTAATAAAAAAAATGTTTCTTCTTTACAAAAAAATTTTTTTTTATTGTTTTACTGTCACATTTTAATTTTAAAAAATTCCTAAAAAATTCCTAAAAAAAATGCTTCTTTACAAAAAAATTTTTTTTTATTCAATAAGAATTACTATTTTTTTTTATTGTTTTACTGTCACATTTTAATTTTAAAAAATTCCTAAAAATAAAAAATGCGATTTTTACAAGGTTACGCCTTGAAATTATAGAGGTGCTTCCTTCCTTTTCACCCCTACTTCTTTCTTCCCCTTTCTCTTCATCTTCTACCATCCACCACCATTCTTCCTTTTCGCTCTCTGCCACTCTTCTTCCTCCATCGTCGCTTTCTTCATTTTTCTCCTTGTCTTCCAGGTCGTTCTCCGTTTCCTCCCAATTCTCTGCCTCCTCTCCTCTCAACCTCTCCCCCTTCTCCTTCCTCCCTCCTTCCTTTGTCTTCTCCTCCTCTCTTATCTCTTCACCCTTTTCCGCTCTACCAGTTCTCGTGCCCCCCTTTTTAAACACTTCTCCTTCTTCTTCTCTGCTGCATTCCTCTGTCCTCTCCCCCTTTTTCGCATCTTCTATTCTCCTCTTCACAAACGCCATTCTTATCCTTCTCCCCCTCTCTTCCTCACCCTCCTTCTTCCTTCCGTCTTCACCATCCTCACTGTCCTCTTCCATCCTCTTCTTGACTTCTTCCTTTCTGTCCTTCTTCTTTTCCTTCTTCCTCTTTCCGCTTTCCATTCTCTTCTCCCCGCGTTCCGCTCTCTGTTCTTCTTCCAACTGCTCTAACTCTTCTCCTTTACCATCCTCTTCTTTCCACCTCCCCCTCTGCTCCTTCATCATGTCCTTCCTATTTCCGTTCCGCCCTTCAATACTTTCCCCTCCCCTCTTCCTTATTTTCTCCTCCTCTGCCGCCTCTATCATGTACTCTTTTTCCACACGCCTTTCCGCCGTCCTCTCTTCCTTTTTCACAGCTGTCTTATCTTTCTCTTCTCTCCTCTGCCCAATCCTTTCCTCTTCTTTACTTCGGGCCTTATCATCCGTCCTTATCCTCTCTTCCTCCTCTCTTTCTTCACTTCCCGACGTCGTCCTCTCTCTTCTTATCTCCTTCCTTATCTCCGCTTCTCCTTGTTCTTCCCTCCTAACTTCTGCCCTCTCACTTGTCCTTCCTTCCATAATCATTCTTAGCAATATCTCCTTTATCTCCTTTAACTCCTTTACTTCTTCCTTCCTCTCCATCGTATCCGACATCCTTGTACCTTCTACCTGCGTACTCTCGAATCTTACTTCTGTCTCCCGAGTCTCACATGTACTGCCAGCTCCCTAACCTCACTTAATCTGACAGCTGTATCGATTTTTCCTGTCGATCTTTCTCTCGTCTACCGCGGCGCCCTCTCACCACTCTCTCTCACCTCTCACTATATCCATTCTCTCTGGCGTCCTCTCCATCGATCAACCTTTCCCCTGTCTTTTCGTTCTCCGTCTTTTCCAGCGCCTTCTCTGCTCACTTTCCTCCACGTCACGTCTCCTCTTCCTTTCCACTTACTGCTCCACAATTTTCATCCTTCCACCAGATCCATATCACCTCGTTCCAAGTTACTCCAACACTTCCTTCCGTTCCTCCTTATCTCCTCTATCCGTACCTTAACTTCTTTTCCTCCATCCCGCTTTTATCACCTTCCTTTCCTTGCTCCATCACGGAGCACTACCACGTACCTGTCACTACTTTAGCAGCCATCTTGATCCCCCTAAGCTTTTGTATTATATACTATCTAATAAAAAATACTAAATCATTACGTACTTAAAAAATTAATTTAATGCGAAAAAGTAAAGTAAGATGTAGTTACATTTTTACAGAATTAAACTTATGATCAAGAATAAATATAAAATATAATATAAAAATATTAAAAAACACATAAATAATCGTGACAAATATAATATAAAAATATTAAAAAACACATAAATAACACTGGTCAACAAAATATGATCAATTTCAATTTGTTTTTAAGGAATGAGTATTTTTTACTAAATTTGGTTGCGCTGAATAAGAATCTGGCCTTGAAAATACTAAATTGGCTCTACTTTTTAAGCAAAACGGGTTTAAAGGTGCAAAAAAACGTGTTTTTGGTCATTTTTGAACACTTGTAGAAAAACAACGGGAGCTCGTAGAACCTTTTGCTTGGGATGAAATAAAAGCTTAAATCTTGCCCTTTTAGGCTACGGATCGAAATATTAAGTGCCATTAACTTGAACTACGCGCTACTCATATTTATACAAACTAAATTAAATCGTATTTATAAATAATTCCGATGCTTATACGCGATGTTAAAATAAGTTCCCCTCATATTCACTATAACTACTATAGAATGTGTGATATACTGTAAATACAAATCGAAATATTAGGTGCCATTAACTTGAAGTACGCGCTACTCGCGTACCACGTGCTATGTGCCACGTTGTACGTGGCACGTGGTACGCAAGTAGCGCGTACTTCAAGTTAATGGCACCTAATATTTCAATTTGTATTTACAATGTATCACGCATTCTATAGTAGTTATAGTGAATATGAGGGGAACTTATTTTAACATCGCGTATAAGCATCGGAATTATTTATAAATACGATTTAATTTAGTTTGTATAAATATGAGTAGCGCGTAGTTCAAGTTAATGGCACTTAATATTTCGATCCGTAGCCTAAAAGGGCAAAATTTAAGCTTTTATTTCATCCCAAGCAGAAAGTTCTACGAGCTCCCGTTGTTTTTCTACAGGTGTTCAAATATGATCAAAAACACGTTTTTTTGTACCTTTAAACCCGTTTTGCTTAAAAACTAGAGCCAATTCATTATTTTCGTTTTCAGATTCGGATTCTACGGAAAAAAACCTATCAGAATCAGTTGCTATTGGCCCGACAAAAAATCCTTGTTGCCCAGTGTAATCAGAATCAATTTAGATACGTTCTTAAATGTTATATGTATAACATAATAGAAACATTCTAACTGAGCGTTCTTCTACAATGCCTACTCCAAATATGACAGATTTCCTAACCTCGCGTGCATCCCTGTTTTAATATCATATTTTGTGTTTTTAGTATCAAACATTTGGAAGTTTACGGGATATTGACGCTTCTTATGATATTACGTTGAATAAGCAATTTTTGCTATCATAATGTAACTCGAATATTTTAGCAACGTAAGACAAGAGGATGTATATATGTATAAGACACCTTTAATTAAATAGTGAGTATTGTTATTATATTTTTTCATAGCTTGTAGATAATAATAAACAGTACGTAAGATAAGTTTAATAAATTTTTAGTTAATTTTTTTTCTATTTTCAGTGGAATCTTTGCTAGAAATAATGCATGGTGTGCAAGACATACAAGTGGTGGGATAACTATGAAGTAAATAGATTATGAAATATTTTCATTTTGTTTTTTTATAGTTTGTTAAACCTTAAAGAAAGCCTGAATTATTATGAAAACAATTATACAGGTAAGATTGCAGTACACATATATAATATTTTCATATCATGTTGCTTATTAATATTGTATCACATTTATTTATATTTTAGCAGAAGATAACAATTGGTGAATGATAATGGGCAAACCACAGATCCAAGTTTCATCGAATGTCAAGAAGGACTCCATTACAAAGCATGAGACTCCTTTATGCGAGAGCTTAATATTATAGTCTCCGCTAATAAAATCTGATGTTCTGTGATGAAATTATCAACGTTTATTTACTAACTTGCAATGTATGTTGAAGTAATAATTAAATCTTAATATGAATTATGGATTTTGATGACGTATTGTGAGCTCTTTTTATTTCTGTTTTTATATTAAATATAAGCAATATAATTAGTAATAGAAGACGAATTATATAAAATGCAAGTATATACAGGATGTTTTAAAAAGGTGCGGCCAAACTTTAGGGAGATATTCCTCACACCTAAAGGATGAAAAAATGTTATATAAACATAGGTGCGGAAACGCTTATTTTAGGAGTTAGAGCTTCTTTTCGGAATATGCGACGTTACGGCTAATGAGGTAGTGATCTTATCTGCTAGGTAAAAATCAGAAAAATATTGACCTTTAATGTTATTAAGGGATTATTTTTAATGTTAAAGGTCAATATTTGTTATTCAAAGTCAATATTTGTTGTTCTGCCAACTTCAAGAGATGCGCATCCTTTAAAGTTGGCAGAACATTGTGATCACATTTTAATTCAGTTCTGTACTGTGGATCATCCGTGAAACAACCCATACAGCATCAAAACCAAAACATGTTTGAAATCGAGACATAAGACATCTTTAAGACGTCTTTAATACACCTTTAAGACATTTTATGACATAATGTCTAAAAGACATCTTAAAGACGTCTTATGTCCCGATTTTAGACATATTTTGGTTTTGATGTTGTATGGGAAGGTTTATTGTAATTGTACAAAATCACAGCCATGGTTATGTACACAAATGTGGAACTTGCAGACATGCATTTTATTTATGGCTTGGCAGATGGTAATGGCCGAAACACGTAGCGTTTATACAAGCTTGTATTCAGGCGAATGGTGGACATTTTCAACATTTGTTGTAATCGTACTCAAGGTCACTTTAAAAAATATATAAATAAACCTACTCATTAAACGATTGTCGTCCACAATGATTAATCCTAAATTGTTTCTTGTAAGTATAATACAGTCAACAGTATTTTCAACATAACTCCTGAAATAAGCGTTTCCGCACTTATGTTTATATAACATTTTTTCATCCTTTAGGTGTGAGGAATATCTCCCTAAAGTTTGGCCGCACCTTTTTAGAACACTGTATATTATTGCATGGTTTCATCAAATTATTTATATATGTATAACATAACATCATTTATTGTCTTTCCTCTCAGGGTTTACAAGGCGCTTTTTACAAGGAGCGTTCCCGAACCTTTTACACACATTTCTCCCGCCTCTCTTTATCCTGGCCATAGCGACCTTACAATACTCTAAAACCCCTCTCTCCTTTCCTTCTTCCTCTTTCCATTCTCCTTATCTCCTTTTCTCCCTTCTCCCTTTTCTCCTTCTCCTTCTCCTTAACTCATCCTGTTCTCCTCCTTCCTCTCATCGTCTCCGCCTCCTTCCTTTTCCACAAGGCCTGAGCAGGCATATAGGGTGTGTTGGTTCGAACCGGATTTGAACCCGGGACTCTTCACAGTTCGTCCAATACTGAACATGCGGGACAACTTGTCACCCCCTATTTATATATTGTTTCAGTCACAAAATTTTGGAATTTTTATTAATAATTGATTCCTTACAAAGTTTATTAGTTTGTAAGCTAATACAATTATAAGTAATATAATTATAGCTAATACAATAATTATAAGTTTAATGTTTTTGTTTACAGGCTAATATAATATCTCCATATTTATCACATATTTCGTATGATAAATATGTAATATTATATGTATCTTATCATACATATAATATTACATATTTATGATATTTATATCAATCAATGGTATCGATCAATGGTATAAATTATATATCACTTATAAAATATCATTAATATCACAAAATAATATTAATATCACAAAATTATTCGAAAACATCACAGTAAATTAATCATTACATAAAGCAACTTAAAATTCTATTGAATTATTTTCATCTAATTAGATTATATTTTGTTAATGTTAAATAAATAAATATAAATATCTATTATATATTATAAAATAATATTTTAAAAATAAGATAGAAATAAAAAATAACATAACATATATAAATAATTAACGTTTCATAAAAAATCACAGAATTATTATACACAGGGTGTAACTAAACAAACATATACGGACCACACCATCAAATTATGTGGCCAATTTGGAAACGATTTTTTCTCAGCGAAAATGTCGAAAAAGGTCATCATTTTTTACATGTTCTTAATTTTTGCCATCTTGTATCTTTGTAACTAAGCCTTAAATTAAAATTCTATTTAAATAAATTCTACGTGAAACCGAAGAATATAATATTGTTAATATTTTAACTCTACAAAGTTTAGTTTTGAAAATTATGCATCGACATTTTCACTGAGAAATAATAATCTCCAAATTGGCCACAGAATCTGGTGTGTTTCATATATATTTGTTTATACACCCTGTATACATATATGTTTTCTCTGCAAGATGACTATTAATTTTTTTATGTAATATGTTTTGAACTTTTCTCTCACTTTTAAATAAAACGTACAATTTAACATAAAATAATTTACTTGTAATACTTGCTAATATAATCAAACTTTTTGTTCCAGATAAATACTAAAAACTTAAAGCAAATAATGGAGTACTTGACAAAGAAATTTACCAAAAAAGATTACATACATGACTGTCGTGAAGCCTTTTGTTTGTTATGTAGCCATGTTTTTATTTGTGGCGATGTACGATTAGCCAAGGATCTATATATTTTCTTCATTGTCTGAATTTCTCTTAAAGAAGGCAATGTTAAATTTTCCATATGTTTGACAAATGCCTGAAGTGATACGTGCCGTTGCTGGAACGTGACGGCCCGTGCCGTATAGTGTGAATCAACCTTTATAGGTTTTGCTGCGTTAACTGAAATATATATATCTGAAGTTATATCTGAAATAATTTGATAATAAATTGTACATACATAATTATACACAATAATATTATACATAAATTATATAATTGTACATAAATATTACAAATAAAAAATGTAGTGAAACTCGAAAATATTAAATTTTATTATTATTATTATTATATTTAATTTTTTATGTAATTATTTATCAATTTCGCTTACTTATTTCATTACTGCTATTGATAATGCTCTTTTCTGTATCACTATTTTGTTCGGTTTCGCTATTTGATGAAGATTCATTATTAGAATCCTGTATATTGCCTTGCACCGCTTCTAAATATTGTGAGATTTTAACTATATCTCTAGTTGCCAATGGCTGTCTATAATGTTCTTTATGTATTTTATCTGTGTGTCCCATAAATGTGGCGAGATCCGAAATATCAATATCGTTAAGATTCATTTGGATACAATGTGTTGCAATATGTTCCGCAACATTGTACCCCTCAAACATGTTGAATGCATTGCATTACATTCTTCTGCGAATCTACGAATTAGAACACAAGCTCTAAGATATCTGTATCTATTTTTAGTAAAACCAGGCAATCCAAAAACATTGGATTGTTTTTTGGCACTTTAGCTTCTTTCCGTAATTTTAAAATAAGTGTAACACATTGAAACAAATCATTCGATAATAAGACAGGCACAGTACGTCCCAGTTTGCCCCTTATACAAAACCGAACATATTTTTCTGCAATTTTTCTGTTTTCTTCTGATAAAGAATTATAAATGTCACCATTCATATTTTTATTCACTTTCTCATAATTTTGAAAATCATCAATAAGTATTCTTTCAATCTCTCCTGATCGTCGTCTGTTAAATACATGCACTGAAGTCAGTGTCATTTCTGCTAATAAAAGCCAATTATTATAAGAAAAAGATTGTTTTAAGACATTATAAGCTTCGGTTCTCTTTTTCTTCAGATATTTGAATAATTGTTGGATATCTGCCAATGATGGGAGAATAACCTTTTCGTGCCTTTTATTAATTGACTGTGTTTCTATAACAGTTTTATTTACACTAATTCTCCAATATTCACAATTAATAATTGCAAAAAATCTTTAACTAATTTTTTTTCTGTACATATTTTTTTATATATTCAGGAATGAGAATATTTCCTATGTGTTTAATTAAAGTCGATAAATTAGATGCTACTGCAGGGGCTTTATAAATTTTTTCTTTGTCATTATATCCTGCAACAATATTAATTGCTGAGATGCAATCATCGTACATTCTAGGTTGATATAACGATTTGAAATCTTGTACATCTTTATTTATTTTTTTTTAATCCCACAAGAAAACGACCAAGGACACGTAATCTAGCCCATATCATGTCGTGTTGATGTTGAGACTTATATTTAAGGCAAAGTTTATTTGCATATTAATAATTTATCATATCTTATTATACGGGTTATTTCGTCTTCGCGCATTACAGGAAACACTGTTTTTCTTAAAGTTTCATTTGCCAATTCATGTATCGTACCGATAACTTTTCTGCCCATGACCAAAACAGTTCTATTGGTTTAAAAATTTTTTTAAAAGCACTTTCGTGAATAATGACGTATTGTATTTTTGGCAAAGAAGCTCTTACATTTTATGCAAGCAGTAAAATATGTAGCAGTTTTATTAAATTTTATATTGGGACGTCTGCACACAATAAGTTGTCCGTTATTAAATTCTGAAGTTGTATTGAATTTAAAATTGCCATTTCTTCTTATGATATCTATAATTTTTTTTCTTTCCTTATTCTTTTTGGGTAATACAGCAAATTGTTTTACTTCGGGCTCATTGTAATGCACAACCTCTAAATGTCGAACAAGTTGTGTTTGAGGTTTCATGCAGAAGAAACAGTAGTTACGTTTCATTGATTTCGCATTAGATTTCTCAACATGCATTATTTCATCATTGCATGCGGACGTACCGACAATATTTACTTGTGAGTTATCTAAACTGGAAATTGAAGATTTTGTTGCACTAAAAACAGATTTTTGAGGAGATTCGTCATTATTCGATGAATTTCTTTCATCATTATCTGAACTTTCTTCATCATCTGAAGGTAAATATTCTGACTCTTCATTACTATCTTTCTTATCACTATTAATATCTAAAATTAAAATTAAGAATAGATTATATTTACATCTCCTCAATAAAAACATTTAGAGAAATAAAAAAATTTTTTAATTAGAAAGAATTTTAAAAATTAAGACCTCTTATCGCTCTGCGCACTAAAAAAAATATTAGGAATAAATATTAAATGTTAAAAATAGGAATTATTTTAAAATAATTCCTATTTCTAATATTTAATATTTATCCTAATATTTTCTCTATTGTACACAGGATCTATCTATTTTTGCAAATATATTAGATTATAACATCAGAAGCTTAAATCACATAAGTTTTTTCTTGCGTTTTTATTGAAATAAATATTTTCGCATTACTTGTGTATATGTTAATATATCGAAAACCCTTTTTAGTTCATTTAGCTATAAATCTTGATTAAAAGATTATAAAATCCTTTTTTGCTGGAAATGTAACAGTAGATTTATTATGTTTATATATTGACGAAAATATAGAGTAATTTTCAATATACCTTACTAATATATTGAATGCAAATAATATGTAGACAAATTTATTTTGATGTAAAGCCTAAGAATAAAACTTCTGTTAACTCTCAAAAATGTGACTCCGCGTCTGACATCATAATTCAATAAACAATATCTACAATGATTGATGAAGAATTTTAAAAGAATTATAAATTAGAAATAGATTAGAAAAGTTAAGAAATTAGAAATAGATTAGAAGTCTTAAGAATTTTACAGCAGTGCGAAAAAAATGCTCTGCATTTAGTGTCGATAATAAATAATCACCACGTATTCTTTCCTCATCCACATTATACCCTGTTACATAAATATTTACTGGAGTTGGATTTGGCAATTGAAAGTTCTCACAGCTACTTCCATTATTTATCAGAATTTCTTGTATATGGTTTAAAGCCATATTTTCTGGATTGACAACATTGTTATGTACAAAATCCTCAATCATGAAATCTTTATATTTATTCCAAATAGTTGGTACATCTATTGGAGTTCCAAAGATGCAAATGTAGGCAAATAATTCTCGAATTTGTGCAGGCATGTTTGATTCTGTTGCTTCCTCCAGCGTTTTTCTCCAAAGATCATCAGCTTCTACCAAATTTTTTGCAATTGCTGCATCTTTAAACGTTTCATATAGAACTCCATTTACAGTTCTCAAATCTTCAAAACGTTTAGCTCCAGCCACATGGAGTAGAAGAAGACGTAGATAAAATCTCTCAATATCTTTTATGCTTACTGTATAAAGTCTTGAAATTATTTTGTCACTACCTTTTTTGCGTGGCTTCCACTTAGTTTCTTTTTTATTATACACATAATGATAAGGAATATCTGTGTAAATAAAATGCACCGCATTTTCATCAGATTGATTCAATTTGAACCATGCAGTCAGCGTAGTATCTCGAGTAAACTCTCTTTGAGCAGCTTGCTCTTCATTTCCCGCTTGAAAATAAACCATTTGGCGATTAGGCAAATGAACTGCCAGTCTTATTAAATCGTATCCGTTCAATCTCCACATTGCTTCTGGAGCACTAACATATTTTGCATCCAGGAATGAGTTAACTTCATCTATTTTAATTAGCCTTGTGCCATCTCGTGCTTGCACTTCAATTGCAGCACAGTCAAATCCTTTATGAATATATTTATATAAGTATTTTACGCTCTTTACTGATGAACATATTTCCAAATTGATATGTTGATCATATTTCATGATTAAATATGATGAATATGGCACCACCCATCGATTATCAACTTCTTTGCCTCTGACGATGTATTTTTTCCCAAAATTCCTTCGTTGGTACATGCGATATCCATTCACATTAGCATTAGTTTCTTCACGAAACTCTTTTGGAAAACCTTTTGAACATTTTCCATCGTCCCAAGTGCAAGGATATCTCTGGGAGAGATCTCCACAAGGACCATGAATCATGTGCTTCAAAACTCTTAAATTAAGTTCTGGATATCTTTCTTCGTCAGGAATTTCAGCCCATACCATCATGTCAATGATTTCTTGAAGTCCAGGCTTATCTTCATCACTCAACATTGCAAGTAAATGCAAATGTGGAAGTCCTCTTTTTTGGAACTTAATCACACCTGCCTAAGCTATAATATTTCCAAAAATTTTATTTTGGATTAGATTCTTTAAAATCTCTTTTACATCCAAGTTAAATGTTTCAGCTACCAAATCAGGTCTAAATTCTAGTAAACATCCATCAAGATTATCCTTAATTTCGGGGCATTGAGGATTGCAAGTCATCGTAAGAAAAATGTCTGGTTTACCAAACTTTCTGACCAGAGACATGGCATCTTGGTACCTTTCTTGCATGTTTCTAGGACTGCCCATAAATGACGATGGTAATATTACAGGTATACCAGCTGTAATTCCTTCATTTTGTGCTCGATTATCTAGGTGATCCATTAATCCCGAATAAAGTTCTGCTCTTAATTGATTTAATTTAATATAATTAAGCCTATTGGCTTCAGTTTTCATATAGGCATCAAGTATAAATTGACATCTCAACTTGCCGGCCTTTTTAAATTGACTAAATTCGACTCTTGGTGCCAACAGATGAGCGTAATAATCCATTTGAGTTACTTTGAATCCTGGATATTTAGGATTATATGATTTAAATTCTGAATGCCATCCATCGTTTCCATATGGATATAACAAAGGATAACACATTGGGTCACACCTTTTGTCCAGAATTGATATTTGTTGAACATTGTTCAAATTTTTATTATAAATCCGCGAATATCTCTTTCAAACGGAGGCTCACCATCTACATTCTGAAAGACAACAGCTATTTCATTAGCTCGTGGAGCATTATGTCTTCTTTGATCATGTTGAGGATCGTTTCGAAAAGACATTAAATTTATTGTTTTATTGCCCTTTTTTTTTTTTTTTTGGCGCTGTGGAAACCATCATGGTACCCTCCTCCCCCGGGTAGAGGATGAGGGTTTTGTGGGACTCCTTGTTCCCCTTGATCGTTTCACGAATGGATCGATCAGGGGGCCCAAGACCTACCTCACTAAAACCACAGCGGGTGCCTACGCTGGCGCTTACAGTGATGGCGGGGAACTAGCATTTACATCACTTCCCGCCATCACCTGGCCCTACCTATCCCGGGAGAGCATCTTCCCCGAGAGGAAGATACTCTCCCCCGCGAAAACATCGTGCGGTCCAGCCCGGTTGCGGCGCAGGGGGGCACAACCCCCACGTCGCGCCCTCCCAAAAAGTTTGGGAGGCGGGGTCACGGCTCGAGTATCCCGCTCGAGCCGCCACCCCCCGCTTCCGGAACGAGGCTCCCTCTCCCTCCCAAAGGGAAAAGAGATTCGGCCAACGCTCCGGGAGCCCGACTTCTGGGAGTTCCCCCAGGAGGGGGGGAAAACCCGTCCGCAGGCAGTGATGCCCTCCCACCGGCGCACTAAGGCACCGGTGAGAGGACACCCGCTGCCGCGTCCCTACCCGGGGGGACCACGTGCAATGGGACTCCTAATGAGTCCCTGTGGTCCCCCTGCCCCCGGACCGCGGTTCCCTCCCTTGCGGGATTCGACCATCGGTCCGGGGGCAGCGCCGAGGCCTTCCCCTAGGGAAGGAACTCGGCAGGGGCGGGGGCGGAAGCCGCCCGGCCCCCGGTCGCAGGGCTTTCGCCATGCGGCCGCTGGCCAGGCGACACCCGTCCCCGCCCTCCTCTTCGGACTACAACTCCGCCCCCTAAGGAGCCTCCTTTGTAATGCCGGGCGGGGGGCACAGCGCCCCCCGCCCAACCACACCGCCCAAATGAGCCTCATCCCCTTTCTATTTTGGGCGAGGGGGGCATAGCGCCCCTCGCCCAACATCCCGTTATATCTGGCCACCTCTCATATAAAGGCGCTCCCCCCGTGTGACTTGGGGAACCTAAGTTCCCCGTTATTGTCATGGGGGGGCTTGTTGTTGTTGACGGTAACGGGGTCTTCGTGTTCTCCCCCTTCCCCCGCCGCCGTCTTCCGTCTCGTCACGGGCTCTCTCCCCCCCGGCCCCCCACTACGGCGGTTTCCTCGCCCAGGCAGCCAGGAGGGGTCGTCCCTCTCCTCCCGGGATTCAGGGGAATCCTCCCTCTTCCCCCCCGTCTTTCCCGCTCTCTTTCGGCCTCCTCCTTCTGCGTCATGACATTGTAGCAGAAGGAGGAGACCGCCTCTCATACTTCCTCGCTCGCGGCCATCTTTGCAACAATGGCTGGGAGCGACAGATTTTCCGACAAGGACACGGCGCTCTTCAGCCCACGCTGGACAGAACTCCAGCGTGTGCTGCGCCGTGTCCCTGTCCTCGTCGCAGTGGTGGCACTGCGCGGTGCGCTCCTTCCCTATTCGACACAGGTATTCGCCGAAACATCCATGTCCGGCGAACATCTGTGTCACGTGATACGACATCCAGCCGTGAGGCCTGTCCACCCACTCTTCTAGGACAGGCCTCACAGCCCCGATGACCCTCCTTCCCGAATTGGATGGGGGGATGTTTTCTAGCCAATCCCCCCATTCCTCCATCATTCGTCGTCGGGCTTGCGCCTTGGACCCTCTCTGTTATTTTGAAGCCCTCCCCACGGAGCTCCTTAACTCTTTCGTACGCTCTTTTATAGGCGTACGCCTGGAGCTCCATGGGGGGGCAGTCCTGCAAGGGCCGAGGCCGCTGCATGCGACACTGTTCGGTACCCGCGGACGACGCGGATGGCCATCCTCCGCTGTATTCTACGGAGGATATCCTTTATTCTTCGGGTGGCCACCGCCTCGACCGCCCACACCGGTGACCCATACAGGGTCACCGAGTTCACCACTGCCGCATACAGCTTCCTAACCCGGTCGTCTGGCCCGCCAAGATTGGGCAGCAGGCGACTGAGTGCCACCGCTACCCCGTTGGCTTTCTCGGCCAGACGACCGAAGTGTTCGCCAAAGCGCCAAGTACCGTCCAGCCAGAGCCCCAAGTACTTAATACTTGGCCCCAGCTGGACGGGGATGCCGTTCACGATAACTTGGGCCCTTGGTGGCTTCCCCTGGGAGCCATCATGAAAATAGATGGCTTCCGTTTTGTGGGGAGCCACCTTAAGGCCCAACTCCTTTATAGCGCGCACCACGCAGGCCACCGCTAAGTCTGCCTTCCCTTTTGCGTCCCCCCAGTCGTTCCCCCCGGCCAGAACTATTGTGTCGTCTGCGTAGCAGACGACACGGCAGCCGGGGGGAGGGCAGAACGGACACTTTGTCGTACGTGATGTTCCACAGCAGGGGGCCCAACACTGACCCCTGTGGGACACCACACGACACCTTCCTTCCGCGTTGAGCACCGGTTTTGTCCCGGTACTCTAGGCCACGGTCTCTAAAGTAGGCCTTTACGACCTCCACGAGATATGGAGGGGCGCCATGTTCTTCAAGGGCGCCCCTCACCTTTCCCCAGGGCAGGGTGTTAAAAGCGTTGGTTATATCTAACGATACACCAACCACCACCCTGCCCTCTTCAGCTTCGAACTCCGCGAACGATCGGACGCGCAGAATCGCGTCCGTCGTTGACTTATGTTCGCGGAATCCGAACTGGTCCTCGTGGAGGTCGGGCCCCACTTCACGCATCTGCCTGACGAGTCGGTCGGCAATTATTCGTTAGAAGATCTTGCCGACCTCATCGAGCAGGCAGATGGGCCTATACGCGGAAGGCGCTCCATCTGTTCTGCCCCCTTTTGGGATGAGTACCAACTTGGCCTTACTCCAGACTGGGGGGAACTCTCCTTCCCTGAGACAGTCGGTATACAGCCTTCTCATTGGTTCCGACAGGTGCGTCATGGCATATAGCCAGACCCTTCCGGGAATGCCATCAGGCCCCGGGGCCTTATTGCCCCGGGCTCTGAGCCTCTTGGCAATCCCGGCCAGCTCGGCGCTGGACACCTCGTATTCCTCCTCCCACGCGACGGGTTTCCTTACATGTAATTCACGAACCCTGTCGCATTGTGGGAAGAGGGTCGATAGTATATTTTCCAATACTTCGGTGTCCAGCGCCTCCGTCACGGGGGGCGTCCATCTTCGCAGTTTCTTCATTACTGCCCTATATGGACGCCCCCGCATTGAGGCCCTGGAGCTGTTCGTCCCAGGACCTTGCCTTTGACTCTCTGATGGCAGCGCTCAGAGCTGATCTGTAACGCTCGAGCGCCTCAGCCACGCCCTCGCCGTCGTCGCCGAGGCCTCTTCTTCTCATCCTCTTGAAGCGGCGTCTGGCCTGGACGGAGGTGCGTCTCAAGTCCGCAATCTCCTCCGTCCACCAGTACGCCGCTCTCTGCGGCCTCGGCTTGGCTCGGGGCATAGAGGTGTCACAAGCATCCCTCATGGTTTCCCCGAGCCATGCCACCTGGTCCTCTATCCCTTGCGGTGCTTCTGCACCGGGCCAGGTGGCAGAGAGCATGGCTGCCACCAACCTGTCAGAATCCAACTTGGCTAGGGCCCACCTTTTGGGTAGGTCCCCCCCTTGGGCGCGGTTCAGCACCCCCCGGCGGGTGATGTCGACTCTCATCCGGATGTATAGATGGTCTCGGAGAGGATCTCTTCTTGCATCACTCGCCAGTCCCTAATCCTGTCTGCCGCAAAGGGAGACGCCCATGTTAAATCAACAATGGACTCCCCCTGCGGCCTGACCAGGGTGCTGCTCGATCTCTGATTTATGATACAGAGGCCGAGAACCGCTGCCCAATCCTCCAAAACCCTGCCTTTGCGGTTCGTTCGTCGGGAACCCCAATGCGCCGAATGGGCATTGAAGTCGCCGGCGACCACAATTGGTTCGGGGAGTCTCCTCAACACGACGAGCGAGATCTCGTCGAGGATATCCCCGAACGTGCCAGGGTCTACACTGGGGGGGATATAACACCCGATTACCCACAGTGGGCCCCACTCCACGGCTGTATACCCTCGCCCCCCTCCGATCTTGGTGCACGGAGGGGAGCCTGTCTCTTGTCTCCACGTGATCGCGACCGAGCCGCTATCGTTCGTGGCCCAGCACGGATTATCGGCTGGGACACGATACGGCTCGGCCGCGATCCCTATTCCGCATTTCCACTGCGCCAGGGTATGTAGGAAAAGATCCTGGCACAGTGGTTCAGATTTGCCTGGAGGAGGCCTATTTGCTTCGCCATAATTGGCGACGCTTAGACCTCCTCCATGGTCACCTCCATAAGCTCATTGGTTTGAGCTGGAGGCGCGTCTCCTCCTAGCTTCACCTGTTTGGAGGCGCCCCTTTCTCTACGTCTACGTTGAAGTTTGGGCGCCTCCTTAACTTGGCCTTGGGCGAGCCCGGGGGAGGCAAGGCCATCCCCGGAGCCCCCCTTGGCCCCTCCTTACTCCTCTCCTTGCTTGCCTTGGGAAGGCTCGGGGGAGGCTACGCCATCCCCGAGACCCCCCTTAGCTCCTCCCTTCTTCTCTATCTGTCTGCCGCCCTTCTTGGCGGCCCTTCCAACCTTCTTTGCGCGGCAGCTCTCGCCGCCGGCGCGATGGTTGGTCGGCAAGCCGGCCTCTGCGCATAAGACGCAGTGCGTCTTATTTTTGCATTCTATGGCCTTGTGGCCAAGGGAGCCGCATTTATAGCAGCAGCCAGTTCGATCAACCGGGCTGCTGCATTGCTCTTTGACGTGCCCTCTTCCCATGCACCGGAAGCACTGGAGAGGGCGCGCTTTGAGTGGCTCTACCCTGGCCACCACCCATCCCACATTTACTTTACCCGCCGCGGCCACCTTGACCGTGGCCGCGACTGGGCACTGCAACCAGAGGGTGCCCATGGCCCCCTTGTTGAAACGGATCTGGCCCGTTTTGATTTCGGAGGCCTGGCACCATCCAATCTTAGCTACCTCCTGCTTCACTTCCTCGACGGTAGCTGAGTCGTCGAGTCCGTGTATTCTGATATCGCTCCTCTTACAAGGGCGGGTCACCCGGACTCCTTCTTTTCCGTCTAGCGTTTGTCTCAGCCTCTCCGCGAAGAGGTCTGCCTTTTCCCCCTTATTTTCCCCCGGGATCTCATATAGGATGGCCCCGGTGGCTGCTCGGCGAGCCTTAACGTCTTTAATGCCCAGCTCCTCTAGTCTCACCTTTTGGCGGGCAAGGGCAATTGTCTCGCCGTATGAGCCTTCCGGGCAGTGAATAGTCACCGCCGCCGTCCTGGGGTTCCTCCCGGACCTCCTCACAGTAGCGCCTGGGGCAGCCTTTCCCTCGGCCTTCTCTTTAACCTCGAGGGGGGGAGACTTCTTGGTCCCGCTACTGCTCTTGGAGGAGGGCTTAGCGGGCGCTGGTACCGGCGCTCGACTCTTCCTCGCTTCCTTCCTCCCAACGACCTTCACCCAGGCGGAATCCTGGGCATCCGAAGGTCGCGGGAGCGGGGGAGGATTGTTAGGGGAGGGACCCCTTGTTTGGGCCTTCGCCATTATTGGCTTCGGCCCATCCTTTCCTGGGTCTCCCAGAGGATTTCCACCCTTTTGGGAGTTACCCTTTCTCTTTCCTTTCTTCCCGGCGCCGTCCTTGGTAGGGACCGGTCCCTTCGGCGGCACGGCGTACTGCCGGTCGGCGTCGTAGGGGACTGCTCTGCTCGGGGGAGGTTTTGAAGGCGGGCCCTTGTGTCCCTTCTTAAGCTTTTCCCTCATGTCGAGCAGCCCCTGAATACGCGCGGTCAACTCATCGTATGCGCTCATATCCTCCTGCCCTATGCCAGGAGGGTAATCCTCTAATTTCTTGACAGCTCCCTTTACAGGGGGTCTGTTGACCGGTGGCGGCGCTGGTGTTGGGACATCCATAGCGATGTCCACATCCATTGCGGCGTCCACCTCTACTTCCTTTCTTGCTGTGGCGGATGAGGAGGTAATATCCTCCCTTACCGCGTAAGGGTTCACCCCCTCATTTATAGCCTTTGGGGGCGCAGTTCGGGATTTCTTCCCTTTGGCTTTGCCTTCCCCTTTTTTGAGACGTTGAACTTCGTTCTTCAATTGGAGTATCTCTGACATGAGTATCCTATTTTCATTCTGTAGAGTCTTTATTTCGCTCTCCCCCTCTGGATTATTAGTCACTGTGGCCTGCGACGAACTTGTCGCGGCCAAAGCGGCTATGGCGGCCGCCAGGTAACAGGCCGCATCTGATATTTCTTTTTGCACGTTACCTTTTAGTCTCTTGCTTTTTATCGCGCATTCCTTTAATACGGTAACGCACTCCAATCCCCTCGCAGCGACATCAAGCGTCTGCGCCTGCGAAACCTCGTCGTTGAATTCGGCAGTCTTCTGCTCAAACCTCTGCCACGCCTGGTTTTCACTCAATGGCGTGGCAGGGTCGAGCATCTCTGCCTCTTCCCTGCGCTCTTTCTCAGCGAGCTGCTCAGACTCTCTGACCTTTTTTTTCTCATGCTCCCCGATGGTAACGGGGCGCCGTCGTTTCCTCCTTTTGGGGAGGGGTTCCTCCCCCCAATCGGAGTCGTACGTATCGTCCTCTGGTAGAGGGATCTGGGCGATGACCTCCATCGATACTCCCTCCTTCTCGGTCTTAGACATCTCTTGTCGAGATTCCGCCACCGTGGGCTCCTTGCGTGATACAGCTTCCTCTCTCCGGAGGACCACTCTCGGTTCCCTCACCAATTTCATCGCCTTTACAGCGACCTTAGAAGACTGCGGCCCCGGTCTGGAACCTTTGGTCTCCTCCTCCCCCTTAGTACTTAAGTTATTGGTTATGTTATTGCAGCTCATTCCTTTTATTCCCACTCCCTGCGGAGGCTCGACCGGCCGGCGTATCTCCCACCGACCAGGGGACGACCCAGAAACACGACCCGAAACATGACCGGAATCGTGCCCCCGGAATCGACCCCCAAACCGGTGCCCCGGGGACTCCCGGGGGGCCGACTTATGCCGCGGGCCGGGGGGGATACCACACCCCCGGCACAGGACTCCGAGCCCCTTACTCCCCCATGAGGGGTTTGACTCCCCCATGGGGTTTCGGGGGTCCCCCGCCTCCGACAACGGGGGCACCTCCGCAGGTGACGCCACTCGGGGGGCCCCACCGACGCTTTGGACGGGGTCGCCGCTCCCCGGCCCCGCCCTACACGCCGTGGCGACCAGCACGTCCCCCCGCCGGTGACATCACCTGCCAGCGGGGGGACGACACCTCTCCTGACCGGCCGGTTCGGAAAGGGAAACGGTCCCGACCGGTCAGGAGTACATGCTCTCGCCGCCGAGCCCCGTTTCGGGATATGTCCGAGCGGCCTCGGCGGCAGGTCCGCGTGGCACCCTCCGGGCCATGCCCCTTGGGTAACCCCTCCGGGCAAAGCTCCTCGGGTGACCACGCGTGACCTTCCGCGCCGCGCCCGGCCCGAGCTCGGAATACGTCCGAGTGGCCCGGGCACGGCTAACCCCAGGGACGCTGGGACGGGGACCCAGGCTACCCAGCCTGGAGACCCCCAACCAGCACCCCGGGGCTCTACGTGTCGCCGGGCCCCGCCTCGGAAATGTCCGAGCGGCCCCGGCAACCGACCGCCGTGACACCCTCCCGTGATGCCCCTCGGGTAAACCCTCCGGGCAAAGCCCCTCGAGTAGTCACGGCTGGTCTCCCCACCCCGCGGCCACAGCCGCAAAGAAACCCACCCCGAAACCCGGCGGGAGCACTCCCAGGAGAAATCCCGAGAACTCCCCCCCTCCCGGGGACACGGAACAGAAAACCCCGCGGCCAAAGCCGCAAAAGCATGGCGGGAGAGCAAGCGCCGAAGCGCCGTGCAATGCCCTCTCCTAACGGTGCCATGCCACCGGGCGTTTGAATTCCGGGTCGCCATCCCTTACCACCTACGAGCCAAGGCTCTTACGGGGAAGTGGGCCCCGTCCCCCAAGACTGCGGGAAGACTCCCGCAGTCAAGGAGGAACCCCCGGAAACTAGGGGGAGCCCCCAGAGACCGGGGGCAAGTGTGCCTCATGATATGAGGCACTATCCGCTCTTAGCACCCCTCGCAAAGCTATTCCCTTGCGAAGGGTGAGCCCCCCCACCACGACAAGGTGGCGGATAACGGGGGGGTTGTTTCATTGCCTATCGGATTAATATCTTGTTCAACTTGACGCATCATCTTGAAAGTTTTTGCAAATTCATTGCATTAGACCATAAAGCATGACAAATCTTTCATTATTTCTAGATCACACTCTTTATTAGCTTTATTATTCATTCTATGATTTATAGCTTCTTCTATATCTAAAAAATAAAGCTGCGCATAACGCGGAGCTTGCCCATCCGCTGGATGCATTGCCGTCGAGGTCAAATGATGATATTGCCCATGAAAACACTTCAGTAACAATTTCAAAAAAATCAGTCCATAAATGTGGAAATTGTGTGTGTGTGTGTGTATGTGTGTAGGTGTAAGTGTAGATGTAGGTGTGGGTGGATGGGTGAGTGGGTGGTGGTGTAAAATTTAAAAAATAAGCACATAATCGCCATCCTTGAAAAATTTGCAAAATTTTGATTCCAATTTCGAGAAAATCGGTCCATAAATGTGTGAATGCGTTGGTGGGTGCGTGGTAGTGTAAAACTTAAAAAAAACACATAGTAACCATCCCTGAAAAATTTGCAAAATTTTGGTACCAATTTCGAGAAAATCGGTCCATAAATGTGTGAGTGCGTGGGTGGGTGCGTGCGTGCGTGCGTGTGTGTGTGTGTGTGTGTATAGGTGTAGGTGTAAGTGTAGATTTGCAAAATTTTTGTACCAATTTCGATAAAATCGGTCCATAAATATGTGAATGCGTTGGTGGGTGCGTGGTAGTGTAAAACTTAAAAGAAAACACATAGTAGCCATCCCTAAAAAATTTGCTAAATTTTGGTACTAATTTCGAGAAAATCGGTCCATAAATGTGTGGGTGCGTGGGTGGCAGCGTGGATGGGTGAGTGGGGGTGTAAAACTAAAAAACCACATCCTCGCCATCCCCAAAAAACACATAAACACATCTGAACACATTAAAATAAAAATCTAAAAAAAAATTTTTTTTTACGAAAACAGCTTCATCACACACACTCATACACACACTCACACACACTCACACACACTCACAAATACGCATATTTAAAAAAATGTGATTTTTTAATGTTTTGGAACATTCTCAACACATTGGCGTAGAAATCTAGAAAACAAATTTTTTTCATGAAAACAACTTCCTCTATAATTAAAAAAAAAATTTTTTTTTGTTTAAAAAAAACTACATAGCAGCCTTTCCCGAAGAATTTGCAACACTTTACCTCATAGGGTAAGGTTTACGAACGCACCACAAGTGGGCTCGGTGGGCCCGGAGGTAATTGGAGGATGATGACATTACCGACCGGTTTGATCCGTACAAAGGATAACAAATAAGAACAGTTTACCCAGTTTACCCTTACCAAATCATATTATACATATATCATATATACATATATACACACACATATATATATATATATATAATATTATACACATTATTTTTGAAATGACATAGGAAATGTAACAAATTTAAAAGCCAAATTTCTCTCTCTCTCTCTCTCTCTCTCTTTCTCTTTATTTTCTTCTTTTCTTCTTTCATATCTCGTAAACAAGCATTGAAATCTCTCTCGAGGTTTAATATTTCATATTTTACTTTTCTGGCTTGTTTTATTTATGATTTATGTGACAAATGGCTTTTGTGTGTTTGTACTAAATTTTTTATATTTTTTATTTTATATTTTTGAATGTAATTTTATTAGATTAATAAGATTTTTGCGATTAAAATGACATCAATTATAACATAAATTGGATAATTTTTCACTGAACAAGTAATTCAAATTACATATTTAATTAAAAATTATCCGATTTATGTCGTGTTTGGTGTCATTTTAATCGCTAAAATTTCATTAATCCATTAAAATTATTTTTAAACCGATAAAATGCAAATTAAAAGTTTTAATTTTTATTTAAAAGATATTTACATTCGTGAATTTATTGTATATAAGGAAAGGTTCTCGATGTCGTCGAAGGCAGAGCGAGAACGAATAAAGAGCGAGCGAGATGACGACGTATCATCAAAGAGTTCCGAAGTCTCTCTCGCGAGGCTCTCTTTATCTATAATCTTTCATATCATATGACATGTTACTATAGAAAATTAAATTTGTATAATTCGCAATTTATCGGTTTGAAAATAATTTTAATGGATTATTGAGATTTTTGCGATTAAAATGACACCAAACACGACATAAATCGGTTCATTTTTAATTAGATATGTATTGATTAAAATTTTAATCGCTTATCTAATTAAAAATTAACCGATTTATGTCGTGTTTGGTGTCATTTTAATCGCAAAAATCTCAATAATCCATTAAAATTATTTTCAAACCGATAAATTGCGAATTATACAAATTTTATTTTCTATAGTAACACATGTCATATGATATGAAAGATTATAGATAAAGGGAGCCTCGCAAGAGAGACTTCGGAACTCTTTGATGATACGTCATCTCGCTCGCTCTTTATTCGTTCTCGCTCTGCCTTCGACGACATCGAGAACCTTTCCTTATATACAATAAATTCACGATGTAAATATCTTTTAAATAAAAATTAAAACTTTTAATTTGCATTTTATCGGTTTAAAAATAATTTTAATGGATTAATGAAATTTTAGCGATTAAAATGACACCAAACACGACATAAATCGGATAATTTTTAATTAAATATGTAATTTGAATTACTTGTTCAGTGAAAAATTATCCAATTTATGTTATAATTGATCATTTTAATCGCAAAAATCTTATTAATCTAATAAAATTACATTCAACAATATAAAATAGAAAATATAAAAAATTTAATACAAACAAAAGCCATTTGTCACATAAATAAAACAAGCCAGAAAAGTAAAATACGTAATATTAAACCTCGGGAGAGATTTCAATAATGCTTGTTTACGAGATATGAAAGAAGAAAAGAAGAAAATAAAGAGAAAGAAAGAGAGAGAAATTTGGCTTTTAAATTTGTTACATTTCCTATGTCATTTCCATAATAATGTGTATAATAATATATATGTATATAATATCTGAAATGACGTGAAAATGTGTGTATATATATATTATAAATTTAAGAGTTAAATTTTTCCTTTTAAAAAATACTGTGAATAAATGTTTTTATTATTTGAAAAGAAACATCGTCATTTTGAAATATATACATGTACGATATATTTAAATAATTATATATATATATATATTTCGTATATACTCGTATATACATATATATACTCTAAAATGATTTTTTTTTAAATTGCATTTCTCGTGTTACTATATACATGTATTATTTTATCGTCTCTTACAATTAGATTTAGTTACTATTTCTCACTCCGGCCGTAATATTACTGAGAGGGCGCTAGTACACAGCGCTCTTTTTCCAGTCACACTACTCCCATAAGACCATAGTACTTCGTCAGTGTCACCGGGTAACGCATAATGTGCACAATTTTGGTTGCGTTCCATGCTAATGTGCACGAAATGACGCATATAATATGTATATACATATATATATGTATGTATAATGTATACACATATATACATATATGTATATTCAATAAATTTCTAATATGAAGGCCTATTTGTGATGTTCTTATTTTTAAAACTGAAATTACAAAGTTTTTTTGTTTTAACGGCTTGTAAGTTAAAAATTATTAATTATTAATTATTAATTATTACTAATTAATATTATTATTAAATTATTAAATTAAATATACATATATTAAATGTTATTACTAAATTATTATATTATTAAATTATTAATTAATAATTATTAATTATAACAATTTTGCTGAAAAGAGTCGATTCTATATTGCTTTTTGCTCGCTCTCGCACTCTCTCTCTCTCTCTCTCTCTCTCTCTCTCTCTCTCTCTCTCTCCCTCCTCATATCTCTTTATACCTCGTAAAAGCAAGCATCGACAAATCTTTTGTTTTACTTATTTTTGCAAACTTGCACAAAATTTAAAATTTTTATATTTTTTACACTATATTTTGAATGTAATTTTGCTATTAGATTAATAAGATTTTTTTTATGACAATAAACACATTATTCGGATAATTTTCAATTAATTATATAATAAACTTTTTTCATGTATTTAATTAAATATTATCCGAATTATACCGTGTTTGATGTCATTTTAACCGTAAAAATCTCATTAGTTTATTACAATTACTTTCAAAAGAGTAAAATGAAAATTAAGTATAATTTTTACTTTATAAGATATTTAAATTTGTAAATTATTGTAGAAAGGAAAGGTTCCCGATGTCGTCGAAGCGAGAGCGAAAACGAATAAAGAGCGAGCGAGATGACATCATTCAGGAGAGAGAGATAGAGAGAGAGTATCGAGTATCATTAAAGAATTCCGAAGTCTCCTCGCGAGGCTCCATTTATCTAATCTTTCACATATCATATGTCATGTTACTATAGAAAATAAAATTTGTATAATTCGCAATATATCGAATTGAAAATAATTTTAATGGATTAATGAGACTTTTGCGATTAAAATGACACCAAACACGACATAAATCGGATGATTTTTAATTAAAAATGTAATCAAAATTTTAATTACTTATAATTAAAAATCATCCGATTTATGTCGTGTTTAGTGTCATTTTAATCGCAAAAGTCTCATTAATCTATTAAATTATTTTCAACTTACCGTTAAAACAAAAAAACTTTGTAATTTCAGTTTTAAAAATAAGAGCATCACAAATAGGCCTTCATATTAGAAATTTATTGAATATACATATATGTATATATGTGTATACATTATACATACATATATATATACATATATGTATATACATATTATATGCGTCATTTCGTGCACATTAGCATGGAACGCAACCAAAATTGTGCACATTATGCGTTACCCGATGAGAACATTCGTGGACATTGGCTATGTAGTCCACGTTTTTTATGTCCACAGAGGGCGTATCGCTTTCAGAGATCACCTAAAAGCGGGGCATGGCGTCTCTCATTCTTCTCTCTGTATATAAGTTGCTTTCCATTTACATCAAAACTCAGATAATTCTCACTTGTGACGTCGTAACTCAGTTGAATGCACGTTCCTTTTGAAGCTGAGAAAGTGAGATTCAACTGAGTTTCTGCACACGATCGAGACCGTGTGCTTTAGTGAGTTTAATAGATTCACATTAAAAGTAAGGTTATGAACCTGTATTATTGTGGCGGGACGTCGTTATGCTTTAAAAACTCACGATTACTCACGATACAATTTACAATGCTAGATTTAAGATTATTGAGAATATTTTCTCATTTGCGCGTTCCTTTTACTTACTGAACCAATGACATCATATCTGAGTATAAAATACTCACATAACTGAGTGACTCAGTATCACTTGAGTGTAAAAGAAAAGCAACTATTGACACAAAAATTGGATCCAAATAACGGACACGGGCGTTTGAATATATCCGTTCCTGTTACAGACAATAAAAGACTACAGATTAATTCTGAATAACTCCGAATTGATCTTGACATATGTTTAGAATATACGACATACGACCGAACCTTGAGAATCTTAGGTTTGTTCTTTATTGCTGAACTTTCTGCACTAGTCACTAGTGTACATACACTAGTCACACCAAAGCGTTCTTTATTGCAGTGTAAGATAACCGCCGTAGAGTTAGCAGATGAATTGAATATTTTCTAATTATTCTTTTTCATATAATTTGGGAATCGTTTGGGGAAGTTTAGGAAAAGCATTTGAACATTTGGGAAATAATATTTTTTTTATAATAACAAAATTTTATCGAACGTCAAGTTAGCAGTCTCGTCGGTGCAGGTAGTAATTATATTTAATAAATATTTTGAACGGAATCGATCAGAAATCATTTGGGGATTATATATTCATTGTTATTTTTATTTGGGAAAAGTCGCTTTTTTATAATTTAAATAAACTTGTAAATTTATCAAACGCACTGACGAGGTACTATTAAAGATCGACAGCCCTGGGTAAATTTTCGTGTCTACCAAGTGGGCTCGGTGGGCCCGGCCCCGGAGGTAATTGGAGGATGATGACATTACCGACTGGTTTGATCTGTACAGAGGATAACAAATAAGAACAGTTTACCCAGTTTACCCTTCCAAATCATATTATACATACATCATATATATACATATATATATATATATATATAATATTATACACATAATTTTTGAAATGACATATAGGAAATGTAACAAATTTAAAAGCCAAATTTCTCTCTCTCTCTCTCTCTTTCTCTTTTTCTTCTTTTCTTCTTTCATATCTCGTAAACAAGCATTGAAATCTCTCTCGAGGTTTAATATTTTACTTTTCTGGCTTGTTTTATTCATGTGACAAATGGCTTTTGTTTGTACTAAATTTTTTATATTTTTTATTTTATATTTTTGAATGTAATTTTATTAGATTAATCAGATTTTTGGAATTAAAATGACATCAATTATAACATAAATTGGGTAATTTTTCACTGAACAAGTAATTCAAATTACATATTTAATTAAAAATTATCCGATTTAAGTCGTATTTGGTGTCATTTTAATCGCTAAAATTTTATTAATTCATTAAAATTATTTTTAAACCGATAAAATGCATATTAAAAGTTTTAGTTTTTATTTAAAAGATATTTACATTCGTGAATTTATTGTATATAAGGAAAGGTTCTCGATGTCGTCGAAGGCAGAGCGAGAACGAATAAAGAGCGAGCGAGATGACGTATCATCAAAGAGTTCCGAAATCTCTCTCGCGAGGCTCCCTTTATCTATAATCTTTCATATCATATGACATGTGTTACTATAGAAAATAAAATTTGTATAATTCGCAATTTATCGGTTTGAAAATAATTTTAATGGATTATTGAGATTTTTGCGATTAAAATGACACCAAACACGACATAAATCGGTTAATTTTTAATTAGATAAGCGATTAAAATTTTAATTACATTAAAATTTAAACTTAAAAACTCTTTTATTCTTTTACATATTTTTTTCTTACATATTTTTTTCCTACATATTATGAACTAAAAACTAAAGCTGCCAGCTCACAATCAATGAGCTGATGCTTGTTGAAGGCGTCGCTAGCGTGTATTACATTTAATACTTCTTTATTATCCTTTACAGTGGACACGATATTTGAAAATTGCGTAAACTTGATATCGACTGTATTGGTAATTTTAACTAATCGGTCAAAAGTTACATCGATGCATGGATCGAGATCGAACATGCGGTATAACGTCGATTCGATCATCATCATGCATACACTTGAAGATTCAAGACTTATTAACTTGGCGTCGTTAATCGTACGAACTCGCACTGTTAGTGGTCCAAGGCTTATAAAACTGCAGGCATCTTTAGAGTCGTTTCGAAGCAGATTCTGAATATTGTAACGTTGCTCGTAGAGTCCCTTCCACGCTTCGAGAGATAGTATCAGTTCCTTTCCTCGATGATCTCCTATGGCGATTTCCACGTAACTCGGTGGATCTACTTTGATACCAATTTCGAGGAATTTAAATCCCGTAGTTGTCAATGCATATCGTTTGCATAGTATATGAACCGCATGAGGCTTTAATGAAAAGCTGTAAAAATGAAATTAGTTTAAAAATAAAACAATTTGTAAAAAATATAAAGACAAAAATAGAAAAAGTTAAACTTACTTGTCGCATTTGTTCTCAAACGATGGAGTTTCATCACAATTCGGTATGTAATTATTCACATGTCTGCCGGAGCCGCTGCTTCTTTCGGTGGAGTACATTTTTTTTCTATGTTATTAAAGTGAAACCACCAGTACGAACGGTTAACGCGACATTGATCGTATAAAGAAATTAATCGAGTGTTGTACATGACGCTTATTTTTAAAAGTAGTGGGGTAAATGTGGTGGGAGATTCTAGAATACTATTGGCGCTATGAAATTTAGGAGAAGGGGAAACGGCGCTCGGATAAAAAGAATTCTTAGAAACGATTCGTGAGGAAAGGATTGGGGAAGGGGAATAAGAGATAAAACACATTAATGTTTAAATATTTTATTTTTCCAAATCTTGCAATTCTTTCTGGCGTTGCGACCACCAGTTAAATATTTTGAATACATTTTGTAATGCGCAATTCTTAACATGTTTTCCACATCGCATAGTGTTTTTAGCATCTTTAGATTATTTAGAGACTCGATATCGTCGTAATCAGCATCCAAGGTCTCAATAATGAAACCGTTTCCCGCATCATCCAATATATCGGCTAACCATTCTCGCTTTTCAAGTCCTTTTACATATACGAGAATGGATTCTTCTTCTTCTTCATGTGGTCCACCAACGATAGCTGTTGTAATCAAACGCTGAGCCATGCTATATGGAACGTTTCCATCATTCCATCGTAATCCATGATGATTTCGAGTCAACCATGAGGCTTGGTGTCTCTCCGATTTTATGAGCACATCCCATGGTACAGGACATGCGAAAAAATAATGTGATAAAATAAATCCTCTTCTCAGGATTGCCGCTTCCTTTACAATGATCTGTTTATTGAGGATAAACCCCTGTAGATCCACAAACGTTGGTACGGACATGATGAAATCTTCCTCTTCGATGTATCAGTTTAAAAAGAAGAATGACAACCATCTCATAACACTTTGATTTATATTCTGCTATGCTTCCCCCTCTCTAAATTGTTGGTGCATTTAGGTGATTTTGCGCACAACGTTGGTCAACGGGTTGTACTGGATCACGCGATCATGTATGATGAGACAGTATGCAGAAGTATTCATCGGCACGTTTTCCTTACACTCAAATTCCAATCTCACATCCACGGTTGCGCTCTTGATCGATTCGTTTTGTCGCGAACAATCGATGATTACGAATGGGCCGTTACGTAGAAACATTGAGACGGTGAGACTCGGCTCGAGATACTCGTATCCGTAATAGTTTTTGCAGAAACGCGCATACGTGTCGTACAGAATCGACCATCTGTTTTTATCGAAGTCCAGATTCATGTCGTCGTACGGATAACATTCCGAGTTCAGATAGAGTTTCACGTTGGTCAATTTACAATCGTCGAATCGACTCATATCCTCAGACATGACATTCTTCCGGCCTGTCTGCAGAGCAAAGATAACGTATCGTGGTTTCTCCAGCTGAGTCGCGGTTTTAATGGCCCACGAATGCTTGGTTGTACGCTGCAATAGCGGAAACTCATACAGATCCCACGAGCGAAAACCCATGCTGAGGTAGCGTCCGCTTTCCAGAGCGCGCAGCATAGACAGCTTCTTAATCTCGCTCAACAACACATGTGGCATTCGCCATTGTATCTTGAATATGTTGATCACAGGCTCCAGCGTCGAATCTCCAACCAGACAATTGTTGTCGTTGCGCGATCGTATTAAGATCAACTCGTGACGAGCGTTAATCACCACTCGTCTGTAATCCTCGCAAAATCCCAATAACATGTAGAGCGGCACGCAAAAATTGAAGTTTCCATTCACAGTAGTCGGATCACTCCAGCTGGCGTTTCTCATAATCACGCTTCTATCGGATGATATCGTTACATAGTTTTTGAGCAAACTTGTTATTCCCACATTTCTGTTGCGATCAATCTCCACGCCATCGAGTTCATATCGAATCTCATCAAACATGAATGCGACGCAATTATTTCCCAGTATCACATCAGATCCTTCGGCTGGTCTATTTATCCTTAATTCTCCTTCGATGTATAGAAAACTGTCAAACGGCAACGTATACAGATCCTGTTGTTGTATGGGTATTCTTATCTCATCACTGTGTCCGAACGTGGTGTTGGCGAACGGGTTGTACGTGTGAGTCTCAATTTTGATGATGCGATCGTCGAAGATTGGCTCTTCCCCGATGTTGAGGATGTCGGTCATTGTTCAGATATTTCGCACCGCGAATCCCAAAGATTGTAAAAACGCAACGTTTGATGCCTTCAGTTTCTTTTTCTTGGCGCAACCGGATGATTGGATATTAGCGAATGTCGACGTTGTTGTTGTTGTCGCTGGCTCCGTAAAGATTGTGTTATCTCTCGTGTCTTTCGATCCGTTCAACACAAGCATCTCCTACGCCGCACACGTACGTTATCGCTGTCGTCGTCGTACGTGCAATCTAATGGTGATCTCTTCTCCTCGAAAATCGAGCAATCGTCTGTCCTGGTCGACAACGCGTAACGTTAAATCCGTAATGCTCCGCGCGATGATCGGCAAGTAAATGATGTGCGCCGGTGTTTCCGATATCTTATATCCTGGTGGTACCCTCGGTGAAAATTCATGTATCGTATGAACGAGTTTGCCGTTGCTGTATGCACTCGCGGTCACGTTACACTCTACGCGGATAATGTTCACGTTGATAATGTTAATCGGCATGTCCGACTCGTACCATTTTCGCGGCTGCAGTATACGGTTCGAGAATCCCAGCAGCGATCCAATGTTGTTAGACTTGTTAAAATTCATTCTGTAGGCGCATTTGATCTCGCTCCTCATCGTATTGTAATTAGCGCGGAGCACTATCGGGTATTCTTCATCTTCAAAATCACCATTGTCAATGTGTTTTTTATCGTCATCACGAACAGCGTGTCGCGGACGTTTTCGTGAAATTGCATGTTTCAAAAACTCATGTATCGCTTGCAGCTCGTACGATCCCTCGGGAATCGTAATTTCCGCGTCATCTTTGCCAAAGTAAAATTTATTATTCGAGGAATTCACGTTCGATATCGTGTGATAAGTCCCAAAATCCGCTAGACCGAGTTCGTATTCATCGTCGCTCAAATCTATGGCGGGAAAGTAGTTTGCCGCGAGGACGCTACTCTTTCCAGTCAGCGTGAATGTCATAGACATATCGGCAAAACTGTTTAACGAATACTGAGTTAAATAATGCAATGTCCGTCTTTAAATTCACGTGTATCGACCGTTCGGAGAAACTACAAACACAATTGTCCACAGATCATAAGTTTGAACAGGTGTGTGATTGTACTGTATCTTTGTCACGTTCCGCCCGAAATATTGCACCAATTCATTCGGTGGTCGAAGATTGCCAAAACTGTCGAAATATATAGCGCGATTCCCCCTCTTTGCGTACGCCACCCAATGAGTACCTGATCCTTTAGCGTTATCCAAATTTATGATGCTGCTCTCGTTTTGATATATACCACCGATCGGTAGCGAATCACGCATGAAAACATCTCTAAAGTATGGAATGCGCATACGTTTTGCCAGTTGCAGCAATTGTATATTAGTAGTTTCGCCCTTTGGCATTTTTAGCGTCTCTTTGACGTTTTTTTTTCCCCTTTTTTCTCGTTGAAACTCCTCGTCCGTGTTTGTATGGAGCGAGATACAATCCGTGACCTTCCATGGCGCGATTGTGACGTAGCATCTCTTGCAACTGACGTTGTGCAGCTTTTCCATCGTTCACCATCTTTGCTACACCAGCCGCTCCACCAATCATGGATCCAAGCGCGCCCAACATTGGTAGAATTGGCAATATGCCACCGCGTTTCGATACCGGAAGTATCCGTTTCTTCGTCGTCTTTTTCTTTGTCTTCGTCGTCGTCTTCAGGCCCATACCGAGCTTCGTCTTGATTTTCATCGCTGCCCAGACAGCTGTGGCGGCGGCTCTTTCACCGAGAGTCGAATCTCTCGCAATGATACGAGTTCGCGCTTTGTCGGCGAGTACCTTATCCGCCACGTGTCTCTCGGTGAGATCGTTGCTCCGAGAGTACGCAATATCGTGTTCACGGCACGCCGTGTCCAATGGGTTGATACCTCGATCGCCTCTGGCTAATCGCTTTTGTAGCCGCGTGCCCGGACCACAAAACTGATAGCCGGGGATATGGAATTCGATTGGAAGTGCGTTTATTGCGTGATTTAATAGTCCTCTACCTATTTTTTTCGCTGACATTCGCTGCAATCCTTTATCATCGGCGCTGGACCGTCGATGTGCGTTCGCTGCCACGGTCGATTGTAATGTTCGAAACAGCGGCGACAGGCCTGAATCTCTGGATCCGCCTTTATGTGTTCCGGAAGCTTGTCCTACACGTAGTGGATGTGATTTTCACATTGCAGTAAAACTGCTTTTGGCACAAATTGCAGCTGTTCAGCGCTTAAACCGTGAATATCGGAGGCACTTGTTAGCAGAACAAACATTTTTTCGTTACTGAGTGATTCGTGGTTCCGCGCAGCTATAAATAGGCAAGCGTTCGATTCAATCGGGGAGTGGGAAAATGAGATTCGTGCGACAACCTTTGACGATACGCGTGACGAATTGCGACGACAGATTACGCTCGGTGGGGGACAACGCGGAGATGCGCAGACATGGTACGATGTTGCCGACTACTATACGCGCGATCGTATGCGGCCCCTCGAATTGCGGTAAAACTAACGTCTTGATTAGTTTGATAGAAAGCCCGCACGGTGTTTGCTTCGAAAACGTGTACGTGTACTCAAAGTCGCTGCAACAGCCAAAATATCGGTATCTAGAGAATTTGTTGACGTCGATCGAAGAAATCGGCTACTTTACATTCTCCAATAACAGTGACGTCATTCCACCGAGCGAGGCATGTCCAAACTCGATTTTCATCTTTGATGACGTGGCGTGTGACAAGCAAGATACGATAAGAGAGTACTTTTCAATGGGACGCCACTCGAACGTTGATTGCTTCTATCTCTGTCAGACGTACGCGAGAATACTAAAACATCTTATACGCGACAACGCGAACTTACTGATCTTGTTTAAACAGGACGGTACCAACTTGAAACACGTGTACAACGATCATGTGAATACCGACATGTCGTATGAAGATTTCAGTAAATTATGTCGTATTTGTTGGCAACAAAAGTATGGATTCCTAGTGATAGACAAGGACAGCTTGCTTACAAACGGGCGATACAGAAAAGGATTTAACGAGTTTGCGATACCACAAAACGATTAGTCGCTGCCGATATTCTGTCGAGAAGAGTGAAACGCGAACACTCTGCAGACATGGCTGATAACCATAACATTCGCGAGCGTGAAAAGATTGCGAAGGAAATTGTGAAAACGAGCGAATCGATCCGTAAGAAACATCGTGCTTTAAAGACTGGTAAGATCGATGACGATATTGCAGTCAAGACCAGTGTTGTGAGACGGGCCGGGTTTTCTCGCGCATGCGCGGCGGACATAGCATCAGTGTGTATGCTGTATTATTAATTATATATTACACATTATGTATGCTGTATTATTAATTATATATTACAAATTTTTCCTTATATTACAAAAAATTTTGCAGAATTATGTGATCATGGTACATCTTTTTATCTGTACATATACCTCACTGATGCTATGTCCGCCGCGCATGCGCGAGAAAACCCGGCCCGTCTCACAACACTGGTCAAGACTCACTTTAAACCTATTATCGAACCACTACAAAAGATTGTCGACAACGCGAGCTTGATCGCAGTGAAAAACGAACCTGAGAGTAAATCTGACGTGAAAATTAAAACGTTACCCGCTGTTAAGCGGTACGAGGAGGAGGAGGAAGATGCGACACCGAAAAAGAGAAAACGACCAAACACAAATCGCTCATCGACATCACGTACATCGGACGGATTTTTACTGGATGAACCACCGATAAGCTCTACACCGTCCACCTCTACACAGTCCGCGACAACGAGAATCCTACCATTTACAATACCCGAATCACTCGCAAACGAAAATGTTTTCGAAACCACAAGCAATTCACTTGAAACATCCGTTCGAAACACGTTACAAACGTCGGAAGGTCAAGAAATGTTGCGAGAGCACTTCGGACCACTGGGACAAAAATACATGGGTGCTCTCCTCGGTGGCGATAAAAAAAATGAGATCGATCACGTATATGGTGTCTATTTCGAAAAGGATGGAATGTTGCTCGGTAACAAACAATTCGACATGGATAAATATGACTCTATAATTATAGACAAAGTAAAGTACATTGGTACACCTGGATTATATGAGCTAGTCTTCAAGAGGATTCCCGATGATGTTATTTACACGGAAGACGATATGCAAAAATACAAGAGCATATTATTGGCGACGAACGCGCATAAACGCAAATATGATGCGCAAGGTCAATTACGGAGCAACAGGGGATACAAATACAAACAAATAATCGCACCGTTGATGTCAATTGAAAAGAAAAAATCTGGAAAGGGTGTATTCATGCCTCAAGCGATGACGCTAACCGACAATAAAATTGATTACGTGCACTGGGACGACCCCAACGAGCTAGTGGATCGGGTACGATTGCTCGATGCTTCGCGCCGAGCTGGCCACAACGCTCACGACAATGAGATCCTATCGATCATCGAGGAACTTCGCGAAGCAGGCATTATTATAAATTAAACGGGGTCTCGGCAAAACTAATCAGTCGATCGGCGTCATTCGCATCGAAAAAATGCCTATCAACAAATTTGGATTATTCGAACGGAGAAATGATGCAACTGGCACAAGCGATCATTGGGATAGATTGGTGAGAAGTTATGTGCGCGGAAACGCTCTGTGTCGTGTCGCTACAGACTATGATGCAAGATCGCGCAAGATTCGTCGTGTAGCGCAACCTGAAGCTGACACTGATGCTGTCAACAAACTGTATGTGGAATCCTGCGTTAAAAGGAACGGCTACGAACGGGTTAGAAACGACTGTGAACAAGGCTGCGAACGAATCAAGAACGATTTTCGAATGGGTCAAGAACGGAAGTAAACAACGCAAGAACGGCTATGAACGGCTCAAGAACGGGTCAAGAACGGCTACGAACGGGTCAAGAACGACTACGAACGGCTCAAGAACGGGTCAAGAACGACTACGAACGGCTCAAGAACGGGTCAAGAACGACTACGAACGGCTCAAGAACGGGTCAAGAACGACTACGAACGGCTCAAGAACGGGTCAAGAACGGCTACGAACGGCTCAAGAACGGGTCAAGAACGGGTCAAGAACGGCTACGAACGACTCAAGAACGGATCAAGAACGACTACGAACGGCTCAAGAACGGGTCAAGAACGACTACGAACGGCTCAAGAACGGGTCAAGAACGACTACGAACGGCTCAAGAACGGGTCAAGAACGACTACGAACGGCTCAAGAACGGGTCAAGAACGGCTACGAACGGCTCAAGAACGGCTACGAACGGCTCAGGAACGGGTCAGTAACAGAAATGAGTGATAAAACAAGCAACAGTAAACGACGATTGGGAAAAACCGACGAAGCGATGAAACAACATAGTTTGGAGAGACGGCAGTTGGTGAACGAACTGCACGCGCCGGCGAGAAAAAATTTTCCCCGAAGACATGTCATAGTGCGAGGATATGATGATCTGTGGCAAGCCGACATCGTCAAGATGCGTCCGTACTCTCGTTTCAACAAAGGTTATCACTACATACTCACCATCATCGATGTGTTGAGCAAGTACGCGTGGGCCGTACCACTCAAGAGTAAAGGTGGAAGCGAGACGGCTGACGCTATCGCCGAAATAATTCGAGATAGCAAGAGATGCTCGAAAAACATGCAAACTGATATGGGGAAGGAATTTTACAACGCTGACGTGCAACGACTTATACGGAAACATAACATCAATCATTATTCTACATATTCGGTAATGAAGGCATCGGTCGTCGAGCGATTCAATCATACGCTGAAGAACGACATGTGGAAGATGTTTACGCTGAATGGAACTTACAAGTGGATCGACGCGTTGCCGCGACTCGTATCGGATTATAATGCGCGCAAGCACCGAACAATCGGCATGCGACCCGCCGACGTCACCCCCGCGATCGCTGATAAACTTTTAAAAACGGTATATAGTAACATAAAGATTGCCGCTCCGGCGAAATTCAAAGTAGGTGACTCGGTACGCGTTAGCAAGTACAAGAAACTTTTCGAAAAGGGTTACACGCCAAATTGGACGACGGAGGTTTTTAAGATTGTTAAAGTGCAGCGTACTAATCCCGTAAGCTATCTACTCGAGGACTATCGCAAAACATCTGTCGCTGGAGCGTTTTACGAGTATGAGTTGCATCGCGCGAATTATCCGGACGTGTATCTTGTGGAGAAAGTACTGCGCAGGAGGGGTGACGAGGTTTACGTGAAATAGCTGGGATTTGACAATTCACACAATTCTTGGATACATAAGGACAATGTGATTTAATTCATATAGACTATTTATTTTAAGAAAAATATAATGTGTACAACGTACAAAATATATAAAATATACATGAAATATATGAAATACAAAATCTTTATTAATACATCCTTTCCTTTAATCGTTACAATATATTACACATATGTTACATAACAATATATTATACACACACAAACACACACACACATTATACTACATTATTTTATAAGGGTATCTGGTAATGTCCCCATGGTAATGTGTCGGTCGAATCAGGTATAATATACCGCTTATCGTCGTACGGACTTAGAGCAATTTTTGTCTCGCGGATGGTATACACTTCATGCAATTTCGATCTAATACATGACTGCTGACGTGTCATTTCAATCTCTTCATTCAGGCATCGCGTATAATCGTCGAATGTTATACTACGCGCTACGACATTACTTTTGACACCTTTTGCTTTTTTAGTGTCTTTTTTGCCGTCCACCCTCACCGCGTACATTTTTGCTCTAAGCCCGACGAATTCGGACATTATCGCGCCGTTATTCTCGTCTTTCATCAAGCCTGGCACCTTTTTGTTTGCATGCGCTATACCGTACGCGTTGTCAATTGGATAATCGCTCGTATCGAATCTAGCGATATCGCGTTTCATGTTCTCGTACACATCGTCGCACTCGATGTGATATATTAAACTGTCGGTGTCGGTGTACATTATCCGACATCTTTCACGATAGAGCGGTGACATGTACTCATAGTGAAATTCGTACAGACACACTTTCGATATATCGAGTATACACATACCAACATAGATTGGTTTGTTAAATTTTACTTCTAGTTTACGTAATTCAACGGCGATTAAATTTTCCGAAAAGACGTTCCTGCTATGGAAATTTGGTTTCGCGATCATCGCTTCCGCACCGTATCGTCCGTCCCACTTTGTCAATAATTTTACATCTACATGATTTCGAACGTTTTCCATAGTTTTGCCGAATACCGCGTTGTTCATCAATTTGTACAAATTTTTTTCAAAATCATTTTTCGCTTGTGTTCTAAATTTTGTATTGAGTTCGATGTAATCGCGGAGCCATGCGGATTGAGTAAATTGTAATACGCGATGTATCTTTACGATACGAAGACCGTGACGTGTACACTGCTGCAGATTGCGATAATGTATGACGTAACGCTTCTTGTCATATAGCGTCGCGAGGAGCTTATCTTCCCGCTTGCCGGGCGGCTTGTCGCGCGTCGGACAGAACGGTAGGTCAATGTGTGTGTTGTGTTTATTTTGTGGGTACTCTAGATCAACCTCGAGAATATAACCTGTGAGCGAATCCGGAGCGATCGCGTTAACGTCAAAGTTTGAAATGTCTTCGACCCATCGAAAATCGGCATAAGGCGATGGTTGACACATTGCCCATCCATACAAATTATTTACATCGAAGTACATAAAGTACGACGATGGTTTCGATGAATCATATGACTGCATGTACTTGTTATTAGCATGCGCGTATCTGTTGGAGCATTGACTTAGACCACCGCGTATACCCCGTTCAATAAACATAACCATGTCGATATCGGTAAGCAATTCAAACGTAATATTTGTATGTTTTAGCATCGCGTCCCATGTATACCCGTGAAGAGTATAATAATACGCAGGATCGAGTCCGTAACTCGCGATGCAAGTGTCGCGGAAATTTTCAAAAATATCTGCTAATAACAAGACATCAGTTTTTAAGTACAAATCGCTATATTCGCCAAGAGTTCGAAGGGAAAATCGATTCCAGACGTTCTCAGCGTGCGCGTAATCGCTCTCGGATACAGTGTCACCGGTTAAAGAATTGTAAAACGATTCGCGCGGCGGTAAACGCGTGTCCTGCAGCTTGTCCACGCAGTCAATGTACTCGTACGGAAAGACACCTTTTCGCGTCAATAATTCGAAATTGTGAGCGGATAATGCTGAAAAATTAAAACGTAAAATTTTTAACTTATTCTTATCGAGAAAAGATGCTAATTTGTCAAGACTAGCACTGAGAAATTTGTATGAATCGATGAATCGTAATTTTATGCAAGCTTTCCGATCTTTGTCGCCGTCGTCGGTACTATTGACAGTCTTTGTAAATGAAATGTATTTTTCTTTTGTTATTGGAAGCACATCTACACGTCCTCCGTATGCGATAGCTATTTCTTTTTTGATAAAATGTGCATCATAACCGGATAGATTGCGGAAAACTACAGGAATGACATAAGAGTCTTTGTAATTTAGATTACAGTTTGAGTGTGCCCTGTATCGCCCGGTCAAATGACAATGATCGCGTACTCGATTATCGTCCGGCGCAAACGGTTTTTCACAAATGTGACATTGCGTGGCGCTATGAAATTTTTCACACTCGTCTGATGTTAAATTTATCATGGGGACATTATTAGACAAAATACCCTTTATGCGATGCGCTAATTCCTCGAGTTTGTTGGCGAACCACGCGACACAATCGGCACCGCGATAAGATCTGTATGCTGATAATGTTTCATCGTACGAGCATTGCACATAGTATCCAACGCTAAATACCTCGTGATGTTGATAGTATGACACGTGTTCCGATGTCTTCCTCAGCACACACTCCAAGTCGGCATACACCATGAATGGAAGCCGCTCTTTTCTGTTGTAGTTGTCGAAGCCGAGCCACTTATCTTTATCGCTTGGTAACCGGATAGCGCAGTCATTCATTTTTCCACAGTCCACAATGTGAGCCTCCAACTTTTCGCTCAAATTAAAGAAGTGCAAGCATCTGTGAAAAAAATTACAATTTTATTTACAATTTCATTTACAATTTTATTTACAATTTTATTTACAATTATATAATTTGCAATAAATATACATACCGATCGCAGATATATTTCTTGTGGTCATGTTTGCTCAGTTGCGAACTTTGTCGTCCTCCTTCTCCACGTACAGCAAATTCACATGTTTTTCTTTTTTCTGATCGGCGAGTCGTATCGGAAGAATTGATAATTTCTTCTTCCTCTCGATGCCGTAGACGTTGATTGAGATATCGTTTACATGTTCAAACTTTTTTATTTGATTCAACGTTATCGGAAACTCAATGTTTTGTAAATTTAACACCGTCGTATAGTGCGGATATGAAGATGTTCTCTCAGTATATTTTTCAGCGGGGTACAGAGCGGCCACCACTGACTACGCGAAACACGCATTGTCCATTGATAGCACATTAATTACCGCTCTCTTCGTCATAATTTCTCGCGGTAATTTAATATGGCATCCCGCGCGCATAGGATTGCACTTGTTGACGTTGACCGTAAGATCGAGGATTCGTGACAATGCCCATCCGCTATCACGTTCCTGAAACTCTTCGAGAGACGTCAATGTGGTTTCGATGACGTGCCGCTCATACCACTCGCGTAAATCGGACGTGCGAAAAAGTTCATAATTTCTCGTGTTAATACTTTTGTTAGCGCGCTTATCACCTGTCACAAACTCACCGTTGAACACAGTATTTACTTTTACACAGTTGTGTATTTTTATAACGTCTTGCACTTGCTCGAGTACTACACTACTAGCATCTTCCAAAAATTGTCGCGGTTCGATATAGTCTGCGTTAATCACCGCACCGGTCAGTATACGATTTTCAAACGCGGTATCGATCTCTCGCCAAACGAGTCTTCCTGCGTTATTGTCGCCACTGTAATTACCACCACTGGATATAAACTGTCTCTGCAATCGAGTTTTTGCACCCTCGAGTCGCGCGATTCTAGCAACCAAAGATTGTCTATATCCAATGGAGAGTCGCGGACGCTTGACACGGCTGTTTTCTTCGAGCAGTTTGATAAATTCCTCGCAGCGCAGCGCCCATTCAAAATACTCGCCCAAGGTGACGATTTGATGGGACCGCTCCAACAGGTCGCGTTCAGTCTGCTCGATGTTTTCCATTTTTCCACACTTTTTAAAATCACGTTCTATAGAGCACTTGCACCCGCTATACTTTTTTTTCGACCGACGTATCTGTGCGCTTGCAAATTACGTACTATGGTTTGAAGTGGCAGCAGTCCTTATTATATTTCGTCTAATCATTTCTTCCCCTCTTCATGATTAACGGATTGTTTAATTACATATCAGAAAGGTGATCTCCCTTCATCGCGTTATCGCTTTTGACACAGAGCGGCCGGACATCGGCGCTCATTTTTGTTTATAAAAATTCAAGCGGCCGGACATCGGCGCTCCCTAAACAATGAGAAAGAATTCCGCTTAGGGGGAGGGGAAAGGTTCCGCAAAGGCTGCCGAATATCGGCGCGTAATGCAACACGGTCTTTTACCGCGAAAAAAAACACGTCCCGATGTGTTCATTGCGATAAGCGCGACCTCCCAAGATCCCTCAGATGGAGGAGGGGAGGGGGAGGTACCGCGAGGGCGGCCGAATGTCGGCAAAATTATCGCAAAAGAATTCTTCCTAAACAATGAGGAAGAAACGTATGGGCAAGGGAGGGGGAGGGCGGAAGTACCGCCAAAGCGCGTTGCCTTATGGGGGAGGGGTGGGGGAGGTATCGCGAGGGTGGCCGAATGTCGACGCTCACTTTGCGGTGTTTTGTTTATAATAAAACATGTTAGATAATTCAAAGTAATACAATACGCTGTTTTGTTTATGAAAAACAATACGCGATAAGCGTCTCCCGCACAGCGATAAGCGCCCCCGCCCCGCGTGACGTCATCCCCCTCGCCTACAAGATCCCCCCCGCCCCGCGTGACGTCATACCCCCTCGCCACGGAGAACCCCCCGCCCCGCGCCCCCCTCGGAGCCCCATGGGTTAGAACCGGCATAGTATCCCTACTGGAAAGGCGAAGCTTTTGGTGCATACATGCATGATAAAATTATTTTGGCGAACCGGGTGCCGATTGAGAAAGACGACCTCATCGACTATATCGTGGACGGTATAGCGGATTTAAATTTGCAAGACCAAGCTCGAATTCAAGGGTACACGACAACGGCATCGCTGTTGAAAGCCTTTGATAAGGTGACCTTGCGGCTGAAGGGACAGCGGGATAGCGGTGCCGCCCCAACGGGACGACCGGACGCGGCTGCCACGGAGCGCGGAGCGCAGAGGCCTCGCGGGGGAGCGAGGCAGCGAGGGAGCGACGGAGGAGACCAGAGCCGCCCGAAGCGTTGCTATAATTGCGGAGGACAAAACCATATAAGTGCGAATTGCCCGACTAAGGAGAGCGGGGTGAAGTGTTTTCGTTGCGGCGAGCGCGGGCACGTGGCGGCGAGGTGCACCGGGAAAGCGAGCGCTGAAAAAACTAGCTGTGTGGTGAGCGGGTATTGTGACGGAAAATATTATAAAAATGTATGTATAAATAACCGTGAAATATTGGCGATGATAGATACCGGTAGCGACATGTGTCGCGGAGTGTCACGGTAGACTGAATGTCCCATTAAGAAAAAATAAAATCTATTTTCGTGGTGTTGGTTCAAATAGTAATGAGACCTTGGGCGAATTTGATGCGGAAGTTTATATCGACGATGACGTTTATCCTATTAATGTACGAGTAATTTCTGACGAGCTTATGCGATACGATTTTATTGTCGGTGCCGACTTTTTGAGAACGGTAGGCGTTATAATAAAGAAAGGCGAAATATTAATCTCGAAACAGAGAGCGGGCCCCGAATTGCCGGAAATATTCCAGATCGATTGTGTACGCGAAACGGGCAAATTGGACGTCGCACATCTCGACGATGAACGTCGGAGCACGTTAGAAAATATGATTCATAGTTATGCGCCAAATAAAATGCGTGATGTAAATATTAAAATGAAATTAATCCTTAAGGACGAAGAGCCCGTATATCAGAGAGCGCGACGATGTTCCGAACAGGAAAAACAAATAATAAAGCAGCAGGTAGACGAATGGATGCGCAATGGTATCGTGCGACCGTCTTTGTCGGAATATGCGAGTCCGGTAGTTCTTGTTAAAAAAAAGAACGGTGCGTATCGGCTATGCGTGGATTACCGGCGATTAAATCAAAAAATTGTAAAGGATCGTTATTCGTTGCCCTTAATCGACGATCAATTAGACCGATTGCAAGGCGTAAAAGTTTATACCACCTTAGACCTTGAGAACGGGTTTTTTCATGTCGAAGTAGATGAGGATAGCCGAAAATTCACAGCCTTCATTATACTCGACGGGCAATATGAATTCTTGAGAATGCCGTTCGGCCTGTGTAACTCACCAGCCGTTTTTCAAAGATTTATTAACGCCACTTTTAGAGATTTTATTAACGACGGAACGGTGTTAACATATATGGATGATTTAATCGTGCCGTCCGAAAATTACGAAGATGCCTTAATGAAACTCCGGCGGATATTCGATAGGGCGAGTCAATCTGGGTTAGCGGTCAACTGGGATAAATGCCAATTTTTAAAGACAAGGGTAGATTTTTTGGGGCACATAATAGAGTCGGGTGACGTGCGGCCGTCGGAAGCGAAAACCGACGCGGTTACACGATTCCCGAACCGAGTAACATCAAACAAGTCCAAAGTTTTTTGGGTTTATCCGGCTATTTTCGAAAGTTTATTGTTGTTTATATGGTTTATGCTTTTGTTACTTAATATCTTATTACTCAGTATAGTTTAGATACTTCAACTGTATTTATTTGTATGTCATTAATATGTTTTATCTCTTTTACATACGTTCTTTCTTTCTAGCCTTATATCGGTATATCTACCTAACTTAACTTAACTTACTATATATAGCTACACAAAAGTAAACGCAATCTAGAGAGAATGGCATTATTTTCTCAACACCCTCTCTTAATGTCATTCTCCATATAAAATAAACTTAAATAATATTGCCCATATCAAAATAAACTTAGAATATTACAGTATATAAAATAAACTTAAAGTAGTATTGTACATATGATATACCCTCTCTAACTTTCTAAACCTAAATTTCTACGATTTTTATAAAATAAAACACTTGTTAGTCCTTTTGTTAACATGTCTGCTTGTTGCTCTTTACCACTAATGTATTCTAGCTTTATATTTCCATTTTTATAACTTTCACAAATAAACTTATATTTAAGATCAATATGTTTAATCCTACGATTATTCTCTGGGTTTTTAATTAAATAGATACATGCTTGATTGTCCTCATATATAGGGACATAGTCAACTTTTACATTAAAATCTAATAATAACTTTTTAAACCAAAGTCCGTCTACAACTGAATTACATAAGGCTATAAGTTCAGCTTCTGTCGTCGATAATGCAATACAATTTTGTTTTCTGGTAACCCAAGATATTGTATTACCAAATACTTTAATTAAATATCCAGACACAGACTTTCTATCTTGTATATCACCTCCCCAGTCTGCATCTACGTAACACACTAATGGATGCATTTCTTCTCTTCTCGTATATACTAAATTCATATTCATTGTTCCTTTTAAATATCTCAACACTCTTTTAAGATATTGCCATACGGCATTTGGATATTTATCTTGATACCTACTAAAGTAGTTTATTGCAAAACTAATATCAGGTCTAGATCCTAACATTAAATACATTAAACAACCTACTAGTTCTTTTACTTTTTTATCTGTATTCTCTTTATCCTAATACATTGTCAAATCTAATTTTGATTCAATAGGTGTTACGCACTCTTTGCAATTTTCAAAATTGAATCTTCTTAAAATTCCCAAAATATATCTACTTTGATTTATCTTTAATATACCTCTTGTTTTGTCATAATCTATTTCTAGTCCAAGAAAGTTTTTGAGTTTACCTTTATCCTTCATGTTAAAATTTTGAGTTAATTTTTCTTTATAAAACTTTATATATTTTAAATTTGGGCTTGCCAGTATTATGTCATCGACATATAGTAATATATAAACTATTTGATCTTTCTTAAAGTATAAGCAATAATCATTATTCGATCTCTGAAAATTTAAACTTAATAAAAATTCATTAATTTTCAATAAGATCACTATTAAGGCTCTTCTGTATTAAAATACAAATATAAGTGATAGGCCTTAAGAGCCGAACGCGGATGTTGATGCGTATTCCAACGAAAATTTAATTTTTTCGTTGGAATTAAATTAATTGTGCACAGGGCACGAATTTTATTACTTGGTATACTGCCAAGTCTTGTAATAATCTCATACTTGAGATTTTTATACATCCCCTCTAACCCCCTTCTAACCCTAATTCTTTAAGGGGGTTAGAGGGGATGTATAAAAATCTCAAGTATGAGATTATTACAAGACTTGGCAGTATACCAAGTAATAAAATTCGTGCCCTGTGCACAATTAATTTAATTCCAGCGAAAAAATTAAATTTTCGTTGGAATACGCATCAACATCCGCGTTCGGCTCTTAAGGCCTATCACTTATATTTGTATTTCATTAATTTTACTGTTCCAACATTTAGACGATTGTCTCAATCCATAAAGCGATTTGTTTAACTTAAGTACATAACCATTTTTACAATCAATACCTTTAGGTGGGTAAATATTAATGTCTTCTTTTAAATTCCCATGTAAAAACGCAGTCTTAACATCTAGTTGTACAAAATTATATTTAAGTTGATTTCCTATAGCTAATAATGTTCTTATAGTAGACATCTTTGTAACGGGTGAATATAGTTCATCATAATTAAACGTTTTCTTTTGCGCAAAACCTCTTACAACTAACCTAGCCTTATATTGATTTAATTTATCCTCTTCCAATGGTTTATAAGTATATATCCATTTAGTATCTAATATCTCTACATCTTTAGGTTTAATAACTGACTTCCATGTATTGGCTTTAATTATAGATTCTATTTCTCTATTCATTGCCTCTTCCCATAAATTCTTATCTCTTCTATTATATAATTCATCATAATCCTTAGGAACGTTTTCTACAAAGGACATAGCATCAAATGCCATATACATTTCATAATCATCAAATTTTCCCGGACGCTTTACATTTCTCTTACTTCTAACGCTCATTTTTTCATTTCTTTGTGTCTTTAACTCTTCAGTTTCTAATTCTTTAGTTGCTAATTCTTCAGTTTCTACTTCTTCAGTTTCTGAATCTGTTTCATCATTATAATCTACATTGCTATCTTCATCTACTTCCTTAATACTAACTTCATTAGTGTTTTCTTTAGTTAATGTTTTTTCTTGATTTTGTTTATAATAAAATATATTTTCATTAAATGCTACATTTCTAGAAATTTGAATTTTTTCTTTTTTGATATTCCATAATCTATAACCATTATTTGCATTTCCCATTATTATGCACTTTTCTGATTTTTTAATCAAACTTACTTCTAAATTGATCTTGTATATATGAATATGCTACTGTACCAAATACTCTCAAATTTGTAACATTAGGCTTCCTATCATACCACAATTCAGCAGGAGTAATTGATTCTAAATTTGCACTTGGACTACGATTCAGAATATACGCTGCAGTTCTTATCGCTTCATTCCAGAATTGTTTTGGCACCTTTGACTCATTTATCATCGTTCTTGCTTTTTCCACTAGACTACGATTGAAACGTTCAGCTTTACCATTTTGCTGCGGAGTGTATGGAATCGTATAATCAATAGTAGTGCCGTTTTCTTTACAATATTGTATCATTTCACCTGAAACATATTCTCTCCCATTATCACACCGCAAAACTGATATTCTTTTATTAAATTTAGTTTGTACCATCTGTATATATTCTTTAAAACTACTAAATACCTCACTCTTTTTCTTAATCATGTATACGCAAATAAAATTTGAATAATCGTCAATAAAAGTAACGAAGTATTTTTCACCATCATGTGATATTGGATCTATCGGACCGCAAACATCTGAATGTATTATTTCTAAAATACCTTTACTTTTCTGTCTTGTACCAAATTGTAATTTTGTCATTTTTCCATTTACGCAAGATTCACAAAACTCTACTTTACTTATATTTATGTTTTCAATGCCATCAACCATATCTTTATTTATTAATTTCTTTAAATTTCTTTAAATTAGCTTATATGCCCATATCTTTCATGCCATAGTTTAAGTTTTTCATCTTCTCTATCAATATTTAAGCATTCATTTTTTATTACTTTAAAAGATATCTCGTATAAATTGCTTCTAAGACCTAAGCCAATTAATTTTTTTTCATCCAATAGCTTTACTTTACCTTTTTCAAATACTACTTTTATATTAAACATTTCTAACTTTTTAACAGATAATAGATTTTTTCTTAGACTAGGAACATAAAAAACATTTTTAATCGTACATTTAATTCTATTTCCATTCACGCAACTCTGCACGTTTATGTTTCCTATTCCTATTGCTTCTAAATAACTTTTATCTTTTGCTACTGCTATTTTTATCGGTTTATTTAATATCATGAAATTACTAAAATACTCTTTAGCATTTACCAAATGATCAGTACATCCTGAGTCGACAAAAAACAAAATATTTTTATTACTTACAGTTTCTACGTTAGTTTCTCTATTACTTATAAAACATATACTGTCTTCATGAGTATTGTCCATTTCTACGTAGTCTCCTTTCCTCATTTGTTGATTGTGATTAGTGCGTTTAAAATTTGAATGATTATTCCATCCTCGCTGTCCTCTGGTTTGATTGTTAGTATTTCCTCCTCCTCTATATGTTTGATTTCCTCTTCGGTTTTTAAATCCTTGAAATGTGTTACGCCACTACAGGGTCGGGATGCGCACGGATTACATAATTCGTGATATCTCGTGATAATTTCCATAGGCGCACGCATTCCAGCGGCGTTCGATTCTCATGATGAGATATTAATAATTTCGAACGTTACAAATCCGAGTTACGACATACGAATAATGAAAGAAGTTACCCTGAGAGTTATTGTAACTTGATTGACCTTGATATGGCTTCTTATTCAATATTTTTTAATGTGTCCATATCCACCACAGTTATGACATTTTATTGATTTGTTGGACATAAATGCAGCTGTCTTCGTTGGCTCACTTTGATCTCCTTCATTTTCCTTCCTCTTTTCAGAATCTATTCTCAACCTCGTCTTCGCATAATTCATGTCTAATGTCTCAATTGCCATATTTTCAAGGACGGTCACTACTGTCTCATATGATTTTGGTAGTGCGATAAGCAGTGTACAAATGGCATCTTCTTCTTTTATTTCTGCACCTGATGATTTTAGTTGACATAAGAGACGAATTGCTGGTTTAAAGTTACGCAAATCTCGAAGTGCAAAATTCTTCCTTTAGTCTTCGCATTTCGGAGAATATTTCGATTACTCTAGTTTACAGCCAAAAATTATTTTAAACCAGACAAAGTGTTTCTTATAGATTTTTGAATACTGAAAATGTCGCAAACCAAATTTCACTATCACGTCAAAAGACTATGCCCAGTTATAGATGGATTTTGGCCCCCCAGTGTACAGCAATGAGACGTGGCTAGAATTGTAGGGCATCATAAGAAGATTAAGTTTCCATGGGCAGAACCTTGTAACGAGTCCCCTGAGTCCTAGAACTATTCAAAGTTCGCTATTATGACTATGTAAATGTACCACTGGTTTTATCCGAATTCTCTGCGTCCAGGGCACCTCCCCGCGGTGATGGATTGTACCAAAGACATTAAAATAATATATGTCTAGAATGTATTTGATACAGTTCATCCGGCTAAGTCCCTGGATGTGATCTATGCCGTCATGTCAGAGAAATTCGGATTTTGTTCTTGTAACGGCGATCCCTCTGGAAGGGGGAAAATGAGACTTCAGTGAGGCAATTAAAACCCTTCGTTTCGTACATCGTGAGTGCCCCCCCCCCCTCCGATTAATATATGACTCATGACTGTTCACGAGGGGCCCAAACTGGGCATAGTACATGATCTAATTATAGACATAAGACATGATCGAATTTTGATAGAAATTCTTCTAGCTTTTCTCCTTCATTCATTTTCATTGACATTAATTTTCTTCGTAAGAATAGTTTTCCAGATAAACTTCTTCTCTCATATACATCTTGTAGGCTCATCCACATATCATTCGCTGTTTCTTTATTTCGAATAATGTCTATTTGCATGTCATCTATACACTGTACAAGTATAGATTTACATTTATTTTCTTTCTTCTTGGCTTCTTCTCTCTGTTTTTCCGTTTCATAATTTTCATCTCTATATTTGACTAATATCATTCCATCGACATTATGCTCAGTCAATATCATTTTAACTCGAAATTTCCAGGCTTCATAATTATCGCCATTTAATGGATCAATATTGTAATAATTAGTTTTATTCGTATTTTGGGCCATTTCTAAATTAATACGCAGCTTTGACAAAAGACCATATACATAACCTCGTAATTACTTATCTTACTTTATTGCTGCAATCCTATGCCTGGGCCCATAACCTGTTGTTTATATGGTTTATGCTTTTGTTACTTAATATCTTATTACTCAGTATAGTTTAGATACTTCAACTGTATTTATTTGTATGTCATTAATATGTTTTATCTCTTTTACATACGTTCTTTCTTTCTAGCCTTATATCGGTATATCTACCTAACTTAACTTAACTTACTATATATAGCTACACAAAAGTAAACGCAATCTAGAGAGAATGGCATTATTTTCTCAACATTTATTTATAATTATTCATTGATTGCGCGGCCTCTGACGAATCTGTTAAGGAAAGACATTGTATTCCGTTTCGGGGAGAATGAAAAAAATGCATTTGGCAGGTTGAAAATGGCCTTGGTGAGTAAGCCTGTCCTAAAATTGTATAAAATAAATGCAACTACCGAGCTACATACCGATGCATCGAAATATGGCTATGGTGCTATTTTATTGCAGCGTGACGATGACAATTTATTGCGTCCGGTCTATCATGCGAGCGGTCGAACAACTCCGGCGGAAGAAAAATATAGCAGTTACGAACTGGAAGTACTCGCGATCGTAAGATCTTTAAAGAAGTTTCGAGTTTACTTGATAGGAATACCTTTTAAAATCGTGACGGACTGTAAAGCGTTCAGCCTGACTATGAATAAAAAAGATTTGTGCGTGCGAGTGGCGAGATGGGCTCTGCAATTGGAAGAATTCGATTATGTTATCGAACATCGTCCGGGAAAACCGATGACACATGTCGATGCGCTGAGTAGGAATCCGTTGCCTGTGTGTCTGTCGAGCGAGCGTGAAGATGGTATAGCGTCTCGAATTCGGAAGGCTCAGCGCGAAGATGCGCATTTACGAGAAATAATTGAGCTGGCCGAAGCGGAAAAGGCCGCTGGTTTTGTAATAAGAGCAGGAGTTTTGTTTAAAATAATTGACGACGAGGAGCGAATGGTAGTTCCGCGATCGATGCATTCGCAGATTATTAGACATGTGCATGACAGAGGGCATTTATCGGCAATTAAAACCGAGCGAATAGTAGCGAAGGAATACTGGATACAGGATTTGAAAGCGAAGGTCGAGAGGGTGGTTCATAGTTGTGTGCCGTGCATTTTGGTCGAAAGAAAGTATGGCAAGAGGGAGAGATTGCTGCATCCTATCGAGAAGGGTGAGGCTCCCTTAAATACTTTACATCTCGATCATTTGGGACCGCTCCCTTCGACACGTAAACAATACCGACACATATTGGTTGTAGTAGACGCTTTCACCAAATTTGTCTGGTTGTATGCAGTTAAGACCACTAACCGTAGGGGTTTTAACTTGCCTAGCGAGGCAGGCACATGTTTTCGGGAATCCGAGGAGGATCATTTCGGACCGTGGTTCGGCGTTCACGTCCAACGATTTTCGAGAATATTGCAGAGCGGAAGGAGTGCAGCACGTCGACGGGTATGCCCAGAGCCAATGGACAAGTGGAAAGAGTCAACCGGACATTGATACCAGTACTGGCGAAGCTGTCTGCCCCTCGACCGGAAGAATGGTACAAGTATTTGAATACTGTACAGAAATATTTAAATGCCACGACACACCGAAGTATCGGTATGACGCCTTTCAATTTACCTTTTGGGACGGACATCAAAATGAGGGACGATGTCTCCATACGCGAATTGATAGAGAAGGAATTGATTTCTATCTTCGAGGAAAATCGAGACGAGATGAGAAGTCGAGCCAAAGAGAACATAAGACGAGTCCAGCAAGAGAATCGCCGAGGATTTGACAAGCGAGGAAAACCGGCGACAGCTTATAACATCGGTGATCTCGTGGCCATCAAGAGAACGCAAGCCAAATCTGGACTGAAGCTCGCGCCTAAGTACCTTGGTCCCTATCGAATTGCGAAGACCTTGAGGAACGATCGCTACATCGTCGAAAAAGTTGGCGAGCACGAGGGACCTTACGAGACATCTACCGCAGTGGAATACATCAAGCGCTGGGTGGACGAAAATGACGAAGTAACAACGGATGAAGAAACAGAAATTATCTGAGGGCAGATATTAGCGCAGAATGGCCGAGTGTAGGAATTAAGAAATTATTATATGGTTGTCGGATGTGCTTGCGTTCTCGTCATGTATGTTTTTGAGTCGAGTCAAGTTTATTTCTATCGCGTATCATTGTATCTCTTATTGTCTGTATGTATTGTCCTGTTTGCGAACGAGACGGGATGCCGTTGTTATTGCGAGCGAAAGTCAAAAGGAAAACACGTGCCGTTTAACGTGGTATCATTTGATTGGGCCACGTAGGGCGATAACCGAAATATTCGTCGCTCGGGGAACCGAAAAGCAGTAGGCCGAATTCCGCGAAAGAGAAAAGAACTAAGCTATCTCACGGGTAGAGTCCCGTCGAAGATTTTCTCGCGTTGAGATAAATATATATAAATTAGAGTGAATAAACGGAATTAAAGTAGAACTCTCCTATCAATTATTTCCAATCAACATAATATTAATCTCCGTAACCCGCGATCCTATATATATATATAATGATTGATATCCTCAAAAAGAAATGCATGTATTGCCGATGCATATTTACGTTCAAATCTATATGGACCAGGGTTGGCATGTTTTAAACAATTTGTTTAAAACTGTTTGATTAAAACATGTTTAAAACAGTGGACACTGTTTTAAACATTTTTGTTTTAAACAGTTTTAAACTACTGTTTAAAACTGTTTAAAACATTGCAATTAAAACATATGATTATTTGAAAAAAAACTGTAAAGAAAAACAAAAACAAACAAAAATTAATAGATGTGCAAAACTAATGTTGCAAAAAGGTTTTTGTTTTAATTTTTTTAGTTTTTTATCTATATTTATATGTAACATATAGATATAAAAATATAAATATAAATAATGAAATAAAAATAATAAGATAAGTATTATTTTAACAGAATATTTTTTTTGGATATTAAATATATTAAGTAACAATCAATATATAATTGAATATATTAAAGATTACTTATAAATTATAAAGCTATCTGCACAAACTATTAAAATATAAATTATAACACATTGCATTTCACTTTTACATTTTATCTATTGCAAATAATTAAATAATGTTATTCCTTTAACTAAAAAAATAATAAACATTTACGTACAAAAAAATGAACGGTAACAATAACATATTGGAATTGGGAATTGCATTGCAGTCATTGCATATTGGGTATTTTTTTAATACCTACTTTTATAAATTTAATTAAAATTAAATAAATTTTAAAATTAATAACTCAAAATAAAATAAAGAATATAATTTTATATATTAATAAAGAATTATTACTCAACTAAGAAAAATTTGTTTAAAAGATTATATTATACAGGGTGATTCAAAACAACCGTTTGTCCTTAAAATGTCGTATTCCTGACTGAATTCTAAGACAATTTTTCCTTTGCCAAAATTTGATCCGAAGCTTAGTTTTCAAATTATTAAAAGAAATATTTAGCGAATTACGGCACGAGTACGGGCGGTAGGCAGGAGCGGCGCAACTCATTATCCGACGCGGACGACTGTGTGAGGCACTCGCTGCGATCAGCTGTTCGCTACACGCGATGTGTTTGTGTGTGTGTGTGTCTGTGTTTTGCGTGTGTGCGTACACACACTCTCTCTCTCTCTCTCTCTCTCTCTCTCTCTCTCTCTCTCTCTCTCTTTCTCTCTCTCTCTCTCACTTACTCACTTTTATTCTTACCTTGTAGAGGTGTTTGATGACTTTTACTTCTGATGAATAATTGTTGCACGATTGTTAACAATGAGACATTCCCATCTGACACACCGAATAATAAACAAATTTTTCTTCTTTCTGAAATTGTATCCACATTTAGAACGAATACACTCACGCACTTGATCGAAAATAAAGAATTTATTTATCGATTGTAACAGTTAATCACAATCTCGGTTACTACTGATTGATTATTAAAATCACTCACAAAAACGCGTTAAATGCAAAGCGCACGTTACTCGATGCGGATGACAATAGTCTGCGACGATGACAACAGACTGCGGTGACGCGACGCGACGCGACGATAACCATCACGGCGTTGCCGAACGTGAACGCGTACATACATTACATGTGATAATAATATGTATAATTTTTAAGTTATTAAAAAAAAACATATAACGTATTATAATACGTTATGCTTTTCTTTTTTTTTTTAATAACTTAACATTACTGTTTTGCCTTTTTTTTTCGCAAGCGAGACATAAGAAAAATTAATTTTAGGTTTTTGCGAACAAGATGTTCCACGTATGAATGTGTTGGTTGCTCTGAAAAGAGCGAGTTGTTTTTTGGCCGCTCTGAAAAGAGCGGATTTTTAGTTTCAAAAAAATTTATAATAAGTGCTCAAAATGACCACCATCGATTCTAACGCAAGCTCTCATGCGTTTTAATAGATTTCTTTGGACGTTCGGCAACGCCGTGATTGTTATCGTCGCGTCGCGTCGCGTCATCGCGTCACGTCGCGTCATCGCAGTCTGTTGTCATCGTCGCAGACTATTGTCATCCGCATCGAGTAACGTGCGCTTTGCATTTAACGCGTTTTTTGTGAGTGATTTTAATAATCAATCAGTAGTAACCGAGATTGTGATTAACTGTTACAATCGATAAATATATTCTTTATTTTCGATCAAGTGCGTGAGTGTATTCGTTCTAAATGTGGATACAATTTCTGAAAGAAGAAAAATTTGTTTATTATTCGGTGTGTCAGATGGGAACGTCTCATTGTTAACAGTCGTGCAACAATTATTCATCAGAAGTAAAGTCATCAAACACCTCTACAAGGTAAGAATAAAAGTGAGTAAGTGCGAGAGAGAGAGAGAGAGAGAGAGAGAGAGAGAGAGAGAGAGAGAGAGAGAGAGAGAGAGAGAGAGAGTGTGTGTGTGTGTGTATGTACGCACACACGCAAAACACAGACACAAACAAACACTAACACATCGCGTGTAGCGAACAGCTGATCGCAGCGAGTGCCTCACACAGTCGCCCGCGTCGGATAATGAGTTGCGCCGCTCCTGCCTACCGCCCGTACTCGTGCCGTAATTCGCTTAATATTTCTTTTAATAATTTGAAAACTAAGCTTCGGATCAAATTTTGGCAAAGGAAAAATCGTCTTAGAATTCAATCAGGAATACGACATTTTAAGGACAAACGGTTGTTTTGAATCACCCTGTATAGACTCAGTTTCAATCTCAGTTTGATCAATCTTTTTATTGAGTGCTTTCAAAATTGTTACTAATTTTGAAGCTTTTTCTACACCTAATCTGTTTCTCAGTTTTGTGTGCACTAAATCAAAAGCTGAAAACAGTCTTTCTATGCCAGCAGAAGAAGCAATTGCTGTATGAATTTGTGTTACTAATTGTAAGTCAAACGTTACAGTATTAACATTTTCTTTTAACGCAAGCCACCTAGTATGTACTCTATGTAGATAATTATTATAATTAATAAATTCAAAACCAAAAAAACCGATATGGTAAACTCCAAACTTTGAACCAACTAAAAAAAAATCCAGTTGTCCACATTTTGCACGCTCAGCGGTAAAAAGCCGGTAGTCCATGCATCGAATCAAGCGACGCGAGTGGTCGAACATTACATTACGATTACACAGATCAAAGCTATCAAGTGTTTTTTTTGCTTGTTTAAAACATGTTTTTTTTGTTTTAAACATGTTTTTTTCTTACTTTACTTAAAAACACGTATAAAATAAAAAAACATTGTTTTAAACAAAAAAATCAATGTTTTTTGTTTAAAATGAAAAAAACAAGTTTTTTGCCAACCCTGATATGGACGTAGCAAAAGGTGACTCTACGGTTGCGTTCGGAAACGTCACCGAGTGCATTCCCTCTCTTTCTATATCACTGAGAGAGAAATGATATAGAAAGAGAGGGAATGCACTCGATGACGTTTCCGAACGCAACCGTAGAGTCACTTTTTGCTACGTCCATATAGATTTGAACGTAAATATGCATCGGCAATACATGCATTTCTTTTTGAGGATATCAATCATTATATATATATATACGAGGGTGGTTTGAAAAGTCTGTGCAAAAATGAAAACTACTTAATTTTTCGGGATAAACTTTTTTTATTTTTCAACGTAGTCTCCTTTTAGGCTTATACACTTCGTCCAACGCTGCTCCAGTTTGTTGATCCCTTCCAAATAATAAGATTGGTCCAACTCTGCAAAATAGGCATTCGTTTCCGCAATCACCTCCTCGTTTGAATAAAATCTCTTTCCCCCCAGCCATTTCTTCATATTAGGGAACAAGTAGTAGTCCGAGAAAGCCAAATCTGGAGAATAGGGGGGATGCGGAACGAGTTGGAACCTTAATTCCATCAATTTTGCGGCTACAACTACAGATGAGTGAGCTGGTGCGTTGTCGTGATGGAAAAGGACTTTTTTGTGGGCCAATCGTGGACGTTTTTCTTGCAGCTCGGTTTTCAAACGGTCCAATAACGATGAATAATATGAACCTGTAATAGTTTTGCCCTTTTTCAAATAGTCGATGAGGATTATTCCTTGCGAATCCCAAAAGACAGTCGCCATAACTTTCCCGGCCGAAAGAACGGTCTTCGCCTTCTTTGGTGCAGACTCCCCGCTGGCAACCCATTGTTTGGACTGTTCCTTGGTCTCAGGCGTGTAGTGGTGTATCCATGTTTCGTCCACAGTGACGAAACGACGCTTAAAGTCCTGTGGATTCCGCTGAAACAGCTGCAAACCGTCCTTGGAACACCTCACACGATTTCGTTTGTTGTCAACTGTGAGCAATCGCGGCACCCATCTTGCGGATAGCTTTCTCATGCCCAAATGTTGATGCAAAATATTATGTACCCATTCACTCGAGATGCCCACAGCACTAGCAATCTCGCGCACCTTCACTCTTCTATCATCCATCATCATATCATGGATTTTATTAATGATTTCTGCAGTAGTGACCTCAATAGGGCGTCCAGAACGGTCAGCGTCACTTGTGCTCATATGGCCACTCCGAAAATTTTGAAACCACTTATAAACTGTTCTAATCGAAGGTGCAGATTCACCATAATGTTTATCAAGCTTCTCCTTAGTCTTCTGAGGCGATTTGCCTTTCATAAAGTAATGTTTTATCAACACACGAAATTCTCTTTCATCCATTTTTTGGAAATCACTCGACTTTCTCGATTCAAACGAACGCCAAACACAGAGAAATAGACCGATCTGGCTGAAACTTGGTGTGTGTTCTTCTAAGAGATGCTACTAACTAAAAATAACCCCGATACGCACCAGTGGTGCCATCTCTCTGACTTTGCACGGACTTTTCAAACCACCCTCGTATATGATAATTATATGTGTAAGAGTATATACATTATACAATATGAACATATATATATACGTATGGTCTTGATATTATTATGCAAGAACTTGTGCAGTACAGATTTATTTTTGGAATCGATTTGATCGAGAATCAATAATAACTTTTTTATGTAGTTTATATGGGCAATTCCACGTCAAATTAGACCAAAATCGACCTTTTTGACCTCATATTTTTATCGATCTGAACTTTTTTCACGCAACATCTATGAGGAAATATTGTTATATGTATTTTTGATTTGTCCGAAAAACTTTTTCTGTAAAAGTTATAAACAACAAAATTTTCATCTAAAATGATAAGCAAAGTTTTCAACTAATTATATCTTTGATATTTATCATGCATAGTACTTTCAAAAATACATTTAGCTAAGAAGATAATCTTTTTTATAAAAATAGTTGCCAGAAATTGTTTATTTAAATTGTTATCTTTTAAAAATTTTTGAAGTAATGCTATTTCATTTTCCACTTCATTCAGAAAGTGTACATTTTTTTATTTTATGCAGAATCGATATATTCTATTTTTTTATATATATTCGCGCACGTTCCCCGTGACTCACTGGTTCGACCAAGCATAGTGCGTCGATTTCTTCGGAAATTTTGTATAGGAAGAATGTACAATATAAATGATATAATTTGTAACGTTGAATGTAATCAACATTATACATTATACAAATCATATTTTTTGTGAATATTACATTAGTTTTAGTATTTCTGATAATCCTTGCAGTTCAGAAAGGGGTAAGAATAAAAGTAACGGTCAAATCATACAGTAATGATTTACTTTATCAGAAATATCGCGTTCTAAAATGTAATATTCGTCGATGAAAATATAATTTGTATAATGTTGTATAACGTTGATTACATTCAAAAATTATGTCATTTATATTATACATTTTTCCTACAAAAGATTTCCGAAGAAATCGATGCGCCATGCTATCTGGTCGAGCCAATAACGTGATCACGGCGCAACGGTCACGGCGCAACGGTCACGGCGCAACGGTCACGGCGGTTTATTTATTACAAATATAAAAAAATTAAAAAATATGTACATTTTTTGAATAAAGTGGAGAATAAAATAGCATTATTTCAAAAAATAATTACATTTAATTATTTGTAACAATTATAAATAGCAATTTTTTGCAATTATTTTTATAAAAAAGATTGTCTCCAAACGCATTTTTGAAAATTTCTCTACGACAAATATAATCAGAGATATAAATTAAAGTTGACAACTTTTTCACTTTTCACGAAAATTATGTTGTTTATAACTTCTACAAAAAAGAATATTTTAGACAAATACAAAAACACGAATCTTTTTATTTTACGTATATTTCACGTGCAAAAAGTTTCGTTCGATATATTTTCGAGGTCATTTCTTGTTTGATTTCATGGAATTGTATTTATAATTTATATAAATTGATTAATTAATTTACCTTATCTTTCCTGTTTCAAATACTGAAACAATATTACAAAATCAAAATTGTGATTGTAATATAGAATGGGCCCCTCCAACGCCCATTCCCGTGAGAACGCAACCAATATTCTTTCATCGTCTCTCCGAGATTTTTATTTGCATTTGCGAGGTAGAGTAACAATTACATGTTACTATATTTTATACAATGACAAATACAGATAACTTCTATCATCTTATCTTATCATTGCTTATTTTTTGAAGCATAATGGTGAAATGAAAAATATTTAATTCGGGAAAGGCAATAATTTGTTGCTTTCTAGAATTTTAACTAAATGACGTCTCATGCATTTTACGTCACTGGAATATTTTTCATTACAGGGATTTCCTTGCAAGGCTACAGTTGTAGCGAAAGCCGCAGCATAAATTCCACAAGAAGTGCAATCCGTTTGTGTTTGTACTTTTTCAAAAATTATATCATATTTATTTATCTTGGGGTAACGAAGGCGAATATATTTTTTCTCTTTAGCAGCCAATTTATCGTACGTACTACCAGGTAGGCTGTCGTACACGTGAAGTTTAGTGCCATCAAAATAAATACACCGCCAATGATCTGTACAATTTCCACCAATAATTTGTAAGCTTTTATTGCTGCGACTAGCTTCAATTATGTGCGGGTATTCTAAGTATAACACACTTTGTGTTTCAAAGCAACAAGTCTCCCTTACAATGCGTAAAAATAGATCTAACGATTCATCATTTAATTTACTATCTATAGGCAAAATATTATTCTTCACTAATAAGAGAGAGGGTATCACATCATCTAACATTTTTCTTTGTCTTTTCATGTCATCCTCAGTTAGATCTCGTTTTTCATTCGAGTAATTAGTTATAATGCAATCGTCATCTTGCTCCATTTCTGGAACAATAGTGGTAGTAGTGCTCGACAATAATCGTTTGCTCGCTTTGATAACACTTTCCACTTTTATGTCATTTTGCATTGTTTCATTTACAGCATTTTTATTTTTACATGCTTCTTCTTTTGCTTCTATAATATATTGTGGTTCTCTAATTGGCATATGTCTATTATGCCGGCTATCCAAGATTTCTGGAAGCATACATTCGTTATAAAAATGTGTTAATAGTGGTAGCATGTGATTTCTCCAAAATGTCTTATCTCTCATGACACGTATTACTAATAAGCTTTTTGATGTCCATATAGCGAAAATGCAATAATCTCGCTGTGTTATATTTAATTGACCCTGAACTTGATAAAAGAATCTGTGATTTTGATTCAGTTTTTCAGGATTTCTTTTATCAATAATGCTTTTCAAGTGAGGCAATCTTTGTATGGCTTCTTCCGCAGTTAAATCCTCTGCTGACATAGGACATTTTTTTTCTACCACACCATCCTCGTCAATAAGCCCATCGGGAGATGCACCTAACCATGGATTTTCTTTATCAATGAAAAATCCACATGCTTTTATTACTTTATTTATTTTCACAGCTAATTCTTTCTTTGCGATTTCCTCGTTATTGCGACCATATTTCATAGCTGCGGTGTCAATTGCTGCCGGAAATAAGATACTTTTGACAACTGCTGCGCAAGACGTCGTTGATCTCATACGACACACAGTTCCAAAATTAGAAGCTGTCAACATTTCATTTCTCAATACGTGCCACAATTCCGATTCTCTTTGGCGTATAGTATCACGCTCAATTTGTTTCCAATTATTTCCGTTTTCGAACAATTTTCTTAAATGATTTTGACGAAGTTGTTCAAACACATCGGGTGCAACATCTGGTTTTTGTGATTGCGGACCATAATGACGGTCTGTTCCTGAGTCTCGTTTGAATTTCTTCCTTCCACTTTCTTTTCGAGATTCTCTGGTTCTTGCAACTTTTATTTGTCGTCGCTTTTCCAGATTCTCGATAATGGAAGGAATACTCTTACCCATGCTTTCATATACTTGCGACATAACATTTTGTATATTAAATTGTTACAACAAACAACTGCTCCCGCAATTCTAGCATTATAAGAGCCCCGTTTACCAAAATAAATGCGTTTACCGCCTATTTCTTTGCAGATTATTGAATTGAATAATTCTGCAGGATTGTTTGTTAAATTTAATAACAAGCTATCAGAATAGGCGCTCAAATACGCGACAGCATTCTCTATTTTTTGATAGAGACCATGCAATTTCAAACGTGGAACATAATTTTTATCACGATCTTCTAAACACATAAGACCGCGTTCTTTGCATCGTCTATGCTCACCATATACATGGCTAGGAATATTCAATATGTCTATTTGTAATTTCGTAGCCTTGAGATGATGAGGCAGCTTTTCTTCTCTTCGTAGATCAGTTGCCTTTATCACCTCTTCTCGTATATTTAAAATACTGTTTCTTACAATATTTCGCAGCTGTACAAAGCCACGCATTCTTTTTGGTTGCGTAGTCTGTGCTACACATCTTAATTTTTTACATAAATTGCGAAGCAGATGATTGGTGCATTCTACTTTTTTCACCGTTACCATCTGTTCGTGATATGGTCTGTTGTTTATAATGGATTCATATACATTACTGTCACCATCGGCAACAACAGTTTTGTAAATTAGTCCATGCATTTCGAGACTACTTTTAAAACCTTCCACAATGGCATCGCTCTCCATACTCGTGGAGCTTGCATTGCGATCAAAGTTCTTGTAACATCGGTGAACTCTAGGTTCGATACCTTTTCGCTCCGCTATTTCACAGACCGCGCAAAATTTATTGCGGATGCCAATAAAAAGAATTTTTCCTGTGCGGAAACCAATTATGGCACCAACACCAGAAGGTGAATTGTAGGCGGTACCATAGGATCTTTTCATCCAACTACCATCCGCTACAACGGTTATGTACGGAATACCATTAATAATTTCGTTTCTTTCCAGAGCGAGTTGCTTCTTAGTCTCGCCCGCCATTTTCATACTTTCCATAGCGATTTTCTCGAAATCATGGACTATGTTTTCTCTATTTTTAATGTATTTATCCTCAGCCATGCAGGGAATATTCATGACTGCACATTGCTCTTGCAGCTGAAAATAACCGATACCAGTCGTAATAGTTCCAGCTACAGTGGCTGTATTTATGTCCAATACATCTTTCGACTCTCTCGGTTCTGTCCATATATCATCTGTATGATTGCACATTTGGCATTTAAAGTTTAACTGTGTTAATAACCCATCGGGATTAGTGCTTACGAGTTTCCAATCTTTAAATTGGCACTCTATTCCTCGCGAATGGTTATCAAATGTTCTGTGGATTTCAGTCCTCAGAAAAGAAAGATCGACAATGCGACGGCCTTCGGGCAAGTTTTCCTGGATACGATTTATATCCAGACGGCCTTTTTCGATAACGAAATCATCGTTATCTTCGCAAAGTTTGACATTTTGATTATACATACCTGTATTTGAAGTTGACTCCAGGCATTACATTGTTTGGGTACTAACTTTTAACAAATCCATCGCGTCTGGAAGTGATTCCACTGATTTTTGATAAACGATGGATTCATTGTTAGAACCCATAACTTTACTCTTGGAGTCATGCGTCTCTTGGATCAGCTTCAATAACTGTCGCCTACAAAGAAAAAATAATAAATTAGTATTTTGTAAAATATTGCTAATCTCGAAAATAGTACAATTTTTGAAAAATAGGTAGTCTTTTGTTTATCTTTATATAATTGATAAAAAATTCTAATAAAATATATAATATTTTGACATAAATGTCTCTTATTTTTTAATAATTAGACATGCGAACTGCATGTGGAATGAAATATTTATGTAAAAAAAAAAATATATATATATATATATTTATATATATAACCAGTAACGAATAGATCGTTTCTGGATGTTTTTTAAATAATACCAGTACACTGGATGTTTTTTAAATAATAATCAGTACACGAATAGATCGCCTCTAAATTATTTTTTACCAGCTCACGAATAAATCGCCTCTGAATTATTTTATTAAACCAGCTCACGAATAAATCACCTCTGGATTATTTTTTTTAACAGCTCACGAATAAATTGTTTCTGGATTATTTTTTTAATAACCAGCTTACGAATGGATCGCCTCTGGGATAAAGCATTTTTAACCAGAGTACACGTGCAAACTACTTCTGGTATAAAATATTTTTTTAAACAACCAGCACACGAATAGATCGCCTCTGGGATAAAGCATTTATAACCAGAGTACACCTGCAAACTACTTCTGGTATAAAATATTTTTTTAAACAACCAGCACACGAATAGATCGCTTCTGGGATAAAACATTTTTTTAATAACCAGAGTGCACGTGCCAACTACTTCTGGTATAAAATATTTTTTTGAACAACCAGCACACGAATAAATCGCCTCGGGGATAAAGCATTTTTTTAATAACCAGAGTACACGTGCAAACTACTTCTGGTATAAAATATTACTACAACCAGCACACGACTTACATCGCCTCTGGCACTAACTACTAATAAACTACTAATAAAAAGTACATAGTAAATTTTTAGTGACATATAAAAATAAACAAACGACTGTATTATTTTTCAAAAATTGTTTTTTTCGAGATTATATACAACATTTATAAATCGATTTATAATCGATTTATAAATAAAATTTAATCAGAATTGTGAAATTAAAAATATTCAATATAAATAAATTGAGAAATAAAGTGAGTGTAAAAATATTCATAAATTTAAAATATATAAATTTTTGAATTTTTGAAAACATACCTTCTTATCCATTCTTTCTTCCGGGAAAGTCGGACGCGGGAAGGATATTTGTTCTTTGCGTCTTCCTTCATAATTGTTGCTATAAGTCAATAAAAAGCAAAAAATAAAATAATAAAAAAATAGCAGATAATATAATTATAATACGTTCTAATATAATAATATAATAATATATACGTAATATATATGCAGTGAGTGTAAAAAGTATTCATACTCTATAAATTTCAGCAATAATTTATTTCAGTGTGATAATAAATAATAAACAAATAATTACTTGTTTATATAAAACGCTTTCTTTCTTATAATGTCTCAAAAACAAATCTTATAAATTATAACATGTTATACAGCAATATAAAGAAACAAAATAAAAAAAAATTAATATTTTGTCGGATATCCTTTGGAGTTGATTATTATATGTCTATGGTCTACGTGGTATCGAATGAACGAGATTTTTCGTAATAGGTGAAATTTTGTCTACAAATTTTAATAAAATCTGCACGATTCGATGCTTGTCTTTTCCTTACTGCATTTTGGAAAATACTGCATAAATATTCTGTGGGAAATTCGGTAATTTTGGAGGAGTATGCAATTTTCGGGATACATTATACAACAGCCAATTTTTAGTATTATAAACTGTATATTTCAAATCGTTGTCTTGTTGAAAAATGATTGATCTTCGAATCCAAGTTTTTCCGCTGGAGTGCCAGCGGAAAGATTGCAAAATTATATTTTATTGAGGATATAATAAATTACATTGAGATAATTTTCTTTTAGAATTTACGCTAAAAATCATGGTAATCGTGAGACAATAAATAATATTTACCAAACTGCATAGTAAAATCAAATATATTTTATATTTTATTGTGATATATATTATTTTTATTGTGATAAAATAAAATATAATATAATATAATTTAAAATATAATTTAAAATATAATATAAATATAATATAATATAATTTTCTCATAAAATTCTTTCTGTACCATATTGTCCCATGATAAAAAATTCTCCCTGTGTATAAAACATATATTGAAATTTTTGAAAAATAATCTAATTGCTAGTGCGGAAAATTTTGGACTCGAAGATCAATACACTTTTCAATAAGAAAACGAAGCATACAGCTTATAATACTAAAAATTGGCTGTTGTATAATGTACCCCGACAATTGCATACTTCTCCACAATCACCGGATTTAAAATCCCACAGAATATTTGTGTAGTAATTGTCGAAAATGCAGTGAGGAAAAGGTTAGCATCGAATCTTGCAGATTTTATTAAAATTTTGAGACATTTCACCTATATCTTTACGAAAAATTTCGTTGATTCGATACGACGAAGATTATACATCATTATATGATGGTGATTCTTATAAAATTAGGCACAATGAAAAAGAATCGTATACTTTATTTTGATAGAACACAGACGGGGGTACAGATATACGAGCGCCCTCGGAAGACTAGAGAACGGAAGTGAACTAAAAGATTAATACTTATCGACCGACAAACATAAACTCATATGGCGCGATAACTTGAGATCATAAACTCTAACATTATATAATGATCGATTTCAAAGGATATCTGACAAAATATTATTTTTGTAAAACGGTGTACGAATACTTTTTGTGTGTGCCTTCGAATATGTAATAATATTTATGCCTTATAATATAAAATATTTTTGCTGAAAATTTCTAGTGTACCAATACTTTTTATACTCACTGTACATTCTAATAATAATATATAATTATATTTCGTATACTTACAAATTAAAATATATAAATCTGCTTTCGTTGACTTCGTCACGACACAATTCGATACAACGCGAATCACGATGGTACCGTTTAGGCGCGCGCTATCCGGTCAACTGAAAGCATGATACCATGCAATTCATTTGTTGACACGTGCTCATTGTAAAGACCACCGCGCGCCATAAACAAATGCACTTTAAATCCAGGGCCGCATATGGGTGTGCAATGCGCCTCATAAATAATATATATAATATTTTTTTATACAGAACTCCGCATTTTTTCTACGTAACATAAATCCCGACTGATTTTCTTTACATTCCATATACAGTACTCTGCGTTGATACCACTGCT
>NW_028141168.1:1039184-1111684 GCF_030444845.1 Prenolepis imparis
AAGCAGTGGTATCAACAAGCAGTGGTATCAACGCAGAGTACTAGAGAGAGAGAGAGAGAGAGAGAGAGAGAGAGAGAGAGCTATATTTATTACGCGCTCTGGGACAAGTCCCCTCAAGCGCTTAGGAACATAATACAAAAAACGGTTACAAGAGTAAGTGATACAACAATTTAGAAAATACATTAATAAACCGAGAAATGGTTGTATGACGGCTTAAAGAGTGAGTACATTTAACAAGCAGTGGTATCAACGCAGAGAAGCAGTGGTATCAACGCAGAGTACTGGTGTGTATGAGTGGAAGTGTGAAAGCAGAAAGAGAAGCATATGAGTATTAGACATAAGATGCGCCGACAAGTTGGTCACGGAGAGCGACCTTATCTCAGTTAGTTGTTTCGTAGTACAGTTTAATAATTTAATAGGTGCGCATATAGTTTATGTTTGAATTCAGTTAGAGTTTGTGCGTCACGTATATTCGATGGAAGTTCGTTCCAATGCCTGACCGATGCGATTCTGAAAGAGCGTCGGAAGAGCTCAGTGCGACAGAGAGGCAAGACTAATACGTCCTCCGACGATCTGGTGGAGCGTTCCGAGATGTTAACACGCCGGCTTAAATTGGCAAAGAGAAGACTGGGCTGTCTCGTTTGCAAGATGGCAAAAAGTTGGCAACAGACGAAGTAGGCGCATCTTGTGTCGATCTTCAGCATACGCAGTTTTTTATAGAAGGGGGTGATATGAGGATCAGCTCTGAGGTTGAATATGAATCGAATACATGCATTAATGGCCCTGTACAGTTTGAGATTTAGTTCGGACGTAATGTCCGTGAAGGCGGCACAGCAGTAATCAGCATGCGGCAGTATCAGGGTGGTGACAAGTCTTGTTCTGAGTTCTGTTGGTAAGAGATCCTTGCAGAGTTTGAGTCTGTATAAGGTGGATCGAATTTTCTTCGTGATGGTCGACACCTGACTCTCCCACGACAGGTTATTTGTTATCGTGACACCCAAATATTTGACGGACGACGAGAATTCGATTGTAACCGTTTCCACTATGATTTCTGGAGTAGAATGCAGATTGATGGCATTGATATATCTGGATGTACCGAAGATGATCGCCTGAGTCTTGTCTGGGTTGAGGATGAGCCTATTCCTGGTAGCCCAATCAATGACCGCATCAATGTCCTTATTTATTTTCTGAATGACCTCATTTTAATCCGAGGGTCTGCAGTGATGGTAGATCTGCAGATCATCAGCGTAGAAATTGTATTTGCAGAAACTAGAGAGAACATGCTTGAAGTCCAATATATAGAGTATGAACAATAACGGGCCCAGGACAGAGCCCTGTGGGACCCCCGCCCTCATGTGCAACGGATGCGACGTTTCGCCCGTGGAGCCGTCCCTGACTACTTGGGATCGATTTGTCAAGTATGCATAGATCCATTTAAGCACGGAGTCAGAAAAATTAAGGCACTTCATTTTTCTTAGGAGAATTTGATGGTCGACTCTGTCGAACGCCTTCGAGAAATCGAAAAAGACAGATATAGTGACCATTCTCTGGTCAGCTGCTTGCCTAATGTCATCCAGTACCCTAAGAAGGCAGGTCTGAGTTGAGTGACCACGACGATATTCGAATTGGCACGGGTCAAGGAGGGAAAGATCCTCAAGAAAGTCTCTAATTTGGTCACATACAACACGCTCCATTGCCTTGGACAGGACCGGGAGAATAGATATCGGCCGATAGTGCTTAGCCATTGTAGGATTTTTTATTTTAGGTATAGGACAAACAATTGCGGACTTCCATACTAGAGGAACGATGCCCGCATTCAAGGAGAAGTTGAAAAGGTGCTCCAGAATTGGCATTATTAAGTGAGCCATGAGCTTGAGAAATCTTGAAGAGATGCCGTCAATGCCGACAGCATTTGATGTTGCTCTGGAAATCGCTTTTATGATAGTCAGAGGTTTGACGTGTTTCCAATAAAAGCTTGTATCATCGAAAGTACGAGGGAGCAGGTTGACCACGGAGAAATTGCTGTCTTCCGTTTCTGGCAAGGCAACGCTCGCGAAGAATTCATTGATCTCATCAACCGAAAGAGAGAGGCCCATCATAGAAGAAGTCGCCTTGGTGAGTCCCAGGTGCCTCAATCCACTCCAAACCTCGCTAGCCCTATTCAAGTTGTTGAAGAATTCGAGGTAGTATGAGATTTTAGCAGCGCGCACCTTGATCTGCGTCCTGTTTCGCAGCACCTTATATTTGTCGTAATCCTGCACATTTTTCTTTTTGCGCCAAGCTCTTCTGGCTAAGTTTCTCAGTCTAATCGATTGTCGGATTTCGTCTGTCAACCAGGGAGCTGGCAGATTCCTGAAACGTCGCCTTCTTAACGGCGCGTGAGAGTTTATTAAGTTAGACAATTTAGTATTAAAGATTTGGACCTTTTCATCAATGCAGTTGGTGGCTAACAAGCTTATCCAGTCCAACCCCCGAACCTCCAGTAGGAATGCGGCCTCATCGAAATCTCGCCAGTCTCTGCAGACGACGCGTCTGCCCAGCCTTCGCTCCACCCTTATGTCGTATGTGATGTATATAAGATCAGTGCAGACAGGAAGGAAGCTTCATGTTGACCAAAGTCAATGAGCTTATCATGATCGTCCAAGATACACAGGTCAAGCAGTGTGCTCGATGTTTTGAGATGATGTGTAGCATTGAAAGGAACAAGATAGAGGCCGCAGTGATGAAAGGACTCACTTGTTGACTTTCAAATGTCTTTTGGCACATGTCCGCATTAAAGTCCCCAAAGATGACGGAGTGTTTGAAGTTCGCTTGTAGTTAAAGAAATTGCTCGCAGAAATCATTTAAGTAACCCGTGTTGGGTGGACGATAAACGATTGCAAGTAGTAGTTTAGATGAGTTCTTGAAGAGTATCTCAGCAATCAAGAATTCCGGTCTGAAGGCGGGAGAACCGGCCGAGCTCTTCAGTGTGCTTGCACGAAGCACGTCTGACAAATAGAAGGCTACCCCACCCCCTCTTCTGCCCTCCCTATCACATCTAAATAAAGTGTAACCAGGCAGCCAGATCATGGCGTCAGTGATCTCAGGACGAAGCCATGTCTCAGACAAACATATGATGTGGAAATCAGCGTCCATGAAGAATAGCTTAAATTCATCGTAATGTGCAAAGAGCGACTGGCAGTTGACGTGGCAGATCTTGAGTCCGTTTACAAAGTTCGAAGAATTATCCATAGTTAATATATGTTATTCTGTCTTTGATTTTCCTGCCAATGATTGGACAACTCCTTGGGTCAGTAGCTGAGTGTGCAAGGTCGATACCGGGACTCCGATGGTGCCCACAGTTGTAGCACGTGGGAGGCTGCTCCTTCGCTCTGCAGTTCACTGACTCATGATCTCCCGCACAGTGTCCGCACGCGGGCTTAGAAGTACAGTTTTTAGCGATGTGACCGAATTGCAGACATCTGTAGCACTGTAAAATCCTAATATAATCCGCAACAGAGCACACTGAGAATCTTAAAAAGACGCGACCATTATCAAGTAGTGTTCGTCGTATAGTGGGCGAGACCTCGAGAACGCAGCTGGTATGACCTCTATCTTGTTTGGGCGTAAAGATGTAAACGACCCTTAAATCATTGACAGAGTCGGAGTTTAGATTTTGAGCAACCATTTCCTCCTTTATATCATCTGCTGACATGCATATCGGTATACCGTGCACTATCAGCCTTGGCTTGATCTTTATGTTTTCCTTTACGATAAGTCCAGTTTTGGCCAGGCCAGGATGTGCCTTGATTCTTTCTATGTCCGGGGAGAAGGCTTCGATCTTCACCCCATTATCCCGCGCCAAGGAGACTCTATTTACACGCAGACCACAGTCCGACGGCTTAAAAACTCTGCATAGTGTCTCTTTTGTCAACTGAACCGAAGGAAATTTAGCCGCGTTTTTACTATCTGGCATGACAATAAGACTAGTTGTATTAGCAAGCTCAACGCTAGGACCGCCCGCAACTCGCACCCCCGTAAACGACGTACCGACCGCAGACGCATACGTGCGGGGCCGCGCAAGAGAAGCAACCACTGAGTTGCCGTCCCCACGGGCACTTGACGCGATCTCATCCTCTCGCAAATTAATCGCCTCGGAGACCGTCCTCTTGATAGCTTCCACCGACACGCAAGAATTCGCAGACCGCTCATCTAGCACATTGATTAAGACAGTGGACACCTCCATGAACGCTTCCCGACAGGTACGAAAGGCAGATTCTATGGTAGATCTTTTATCCAATGATTCTTTGCTCGACAATAGCAATTTCGCAATAGTATCACTATGCCTATTTACAGATGCCCGTAGTGCATTTACTCGTGAAGCGTTCATGGCATCGCTTATCGCTCTTTCAGACCCACCCGATACATTTCCGATCGCAGAACCAGAGGTTTGTTTTGAAAACGTTCGCCTCCCCCTGCCGCCACCGCCTTCCTCGTCACAATCACTCATGTCAACGACCGAGGTATCAGCTGAGATGTAAACAGCCCGCAAGGACGGCAGCAAAAACACTCCGAGAGAAGAATCCTGAGTTGACAGGAGAGGCCACGTGTGTAAAGGTCCGAAAACACGGTCAGAAGTCCTGTAGCGAGAGCGACCAATAGTGTGAATCAAGACTTAATGCACTTGTATATTGTCGTACTGAAAGAAGAGCCCCGGAGGGCATAAAGCGGCAGAGAAAGTCTAAAACAGTAGGAGCGCAAAGAAACACGTCTGTACACACTCACCCGCCAAAGGAAGAGAGAGAGAGAGAGAGAGAGAGAGAGAGAGAGAGAGAGAGAGAGAGAGAGAGAGAGGGGAGAGAGAGAGAGAGAGAGCTTCATTTATTTCGCGTTTTGGGACAAGTCCCCTCAAGCGCTTAAAGTAACATAAATACAAGAACGGTAACAAGAATTAATAATACAATAAATAAATAAGATTATACATAATCATCAATCAATCAGCTCGAGTCGAATTGAATCGAAATCGAAGGACAAAAAGATAAGACAGTCTAATCAAGAGAAAACATAAGAAATTGTGTGAGTGTGTGTGCGTATATTTGTGACATTAATATTAGTACGTGCAGAAGCGCGAAAGAGCGTGCATGAGTGAACATAAAATGTAAGGGAGCGCAATCGAGTGTGAGTCCGAGAGAGCAACAGAATTTCTTCTGATTGGCTAAACTACCATTCAATTTAATAGCTGCGCGTACAGTTTTTGTTTGAAGTCGGTCCGGGATTCAACGTCGCGAATATTCGATGGAAGTCCGTTCCATAGCCTTGCCGATGTAAGTCTGAAAGAGCGTCGGAAAAGCTCAGTGCGGCAGAGAGGCAAGACCAATGCGTTCTCCGACGCTCTAGTGGATCGTTCTGAGATGTTGCCACACAAATTAAAGTCAGCAAAGAGAAGACAGGGCAACCTCGTTTGCAATATTGCGAAAAGCTGACAACCGACGAAATAGGCGTGTCTAGTTTCGATCTTCAGCATACGCAGTTTTTTATAGTATGAGGTGATATGTGCGTCAGCCCTGATGTTGAATATAAATCTGACGCAGGCGTTCATGGCCCTGTAGAGTTTAAGGTTTTGTTCTGATGTGACGTCCGTGAAGGCAGCACAGCAATAGTCAGTATGCAGTAAGATCAGGGTAGTTACAAGCCTTGTTCTGAGTTTTGTCGGGAAGAGGTCCTTGCAAAATTTGAGTCTGTATAGTGTAGATCGAATTTTCTTCGCTGTAATCGCTACCTGACTCTCCCAGGATAGGTTGTTTGCGATCGTGATTCCCATGTATTTGACGGACGTCGAGAATTGAGTGGTGGCCGTATCTACTATAATTTCGGGGGTAGAATGCAGATCGATGGCATTAATGTATCTGGAGGTGCCGAAGATGATAGCCTGTGTTTTGTCAGGGTTGAGGATAAGCCTATTTTTGGAAGCCCAGTCAATAACAGCTCTGATGTCCTCATTCACATTCCGAATCGCATCCTTCAAATCCTTGGGTCTGCAGTGATAGTAGATCTGCAGGTCATCAGCGTAAAAGTTATATTTGCAGAAATTGAGCACATGCTTAAAATCCGCTATATACAGAATGAAAAGTAGAGGTCCCAGAACAGAGCCCTGTGGAACTCCCGCCCTCATAAGCAATGGAAGTGACGTTTCACCCGTGGCACTGTCTCTAACCACCTGAGACCAGCCTGTCAAATAAGAAGAGATCCACTGCAGCACGGTGTCCGAGAAATTCAAGCACTTCAATTTTCTTAAAAGAATTTGATGGTCGACTCTATCGAACGCCTTAGAGAAATCAAAAAAGACTGATATCGTGACCATTCTCTGATCCGCAGCATGCCTAATGTCGTCTAGTACCCGAAGAAGGCAAGTTTGTGTAGAGTGACCACGGCGATATGCGAATTGGCACGGGTCGAAGAGGGAAAGATCCTCAAGATAGTCGCGAATCTGATCGCAAGCCACCCGCTCCATGGCTTTAGACAGAACCGGGAGAATGGATATCGGCCGATAGTGCTGAGCCATTGTAGGATTTTTTATTTTGGGGATTGGACAGACAATCGCGGACTTCCATGCTGAAGGAACGATTCCCACAGTCAAAGAAAAGTTGAATATATGCTCCAGAATGGGTAGGGTTAAGTGCACCGTGAGCTTAAGAAATCTCAAAGAGATCCCATCGATACCGACTGCGTTGGATGTTCCTCTGTAGATTTCTTGCTTGATTGTCAGCGGTTTGGCGTATTTCGAGTGGAAACTGGAATCATTATAGGTTCCCGAGAGCAGATTCGTGATGGAAAAATTGTGGTCTTCAGTTTCTGGCAAAGCAATATTCGCAAAGAACGCATTAAGCTCATCAATCGAATGAGAGAGGCGTGCCACAGATGTTGTCGCCTTAGTAAGTTCCAGGTGCCGCAATCCACTCCAGACTTCACTCGCCCTTTCCAAGTTGTTGAAGAAGTTGAGGTAGTATGAGCTTTTTGCAGCGCGTATCATGATCTACGTCTTGTTGCGCAGCTCCTTGAACCTTTCATAATTCCGCTCGTTCCTCTTCCTGCGCCAAATTCTTCTGGCCAAATTCCTCTGACGTATCGCCTGTCCAATACCCTCAGTCAGCCAAGGAGCCGGCATATTCTTGAAGTGTCGCTTTTTTAACGGTCCGTGAGAGTTAATTATGTTTGACAAGAAGTTGTTGAAGATTTGAATCTTTTCATCAATGCTGTCAGCAGTTAACAAGCTGGTCCAATCAATCCCATGAACATCCTGAAGGAACGCGGCTTCGTCGAAACTTCGCCAGTCTCTACAGACGACATGTCTGCCCTGCCGACGCTCTATTTTAATGTCGTATTTGATATGAATGAGGTCATGTGCGGACAAGAAGGAAGCCTCATGTTGACCAAAATCGATGAATTTGTCAGGATCATCTAGAATGCACAAGTCCAGTAGTGTGCTCGAGTTTCTTAGGTGGTGCGTGGGACCAAACGGAACAAGGCAGAGACTGGACGATGTGATGAATGTGCTCAATTGTTGACTCTCAAACGTGCACCGTTGCATGTCCGCATTGAAGTCGCCAAAGATAACTGAGTGTTTGTAGTTAGCTTGAAGCTCCAAAAATTGCTCGAAAAACTCACTCAAGTATCCAGTGTTGGGTGGACGATAGATTACGGCAAGTAGTAGTTTAGATGCATCCTTGACAAGGATCTCCGCAATTAAGAACTCCGGTCTGAACGCAGGAGAACCTGCCGAACTCTTCAGGACGCTTGCGCGAATCACCTCGGACAAGTAGAAGGCCACCCCACCGCCCGCTCTGCCTACCCTATCGCACCTAAAAAGAGTGTAGCCCGGCAGCCTTATCATGGCATCAGTGATTTCGGAGCGCAGCCAGGTCTCGGACAAACATATGATGTGGTAGTCATCCATGAAGAAAAGCTTAAACTCGTCGAAGTGAGCTAAGAGCGACTGACTGTTTACATGGCAGATCCTCAGTCCATTAACGTAATTAGCAGCATTATCCATAGTTGATGTATGTCGTTTTGTCCTTGATTTTACGGCCAATAATTGGACATTTCTTAGGGTCAGTAGCTGAGTGAGCGACATCATTACTGTGGCCCCTATGGTGCCTGCAGTTGAAGCATGTAGGAGGCTGCTCCCTTGCTTTGCAATTCATCGTCTCGTGTTCTCCTGCACAGTGTCCGCACGAGGGCTTGGATGAACAGCTCTTTGCAATGTGGCCGAATTGTAAGCATTTGTAGCATTGTAAGATCCTGATGTGGTCTGCAATGGAGCATGCAGAAAATCTTAAAAATATGCGACCGACATCAAGTAAAATATGTCGAATAGCGGGCGAGACCTCGAGAACACAGCTGGTGTGACCTCTATTTTGTTTAGGTGTAAAGACGTGTATGACCTTTAAGTCGATGCCAGGGTCCAAATTTAGGTTTTGTGCAGTCATTACCTCCTTGATCTCATCTGCTGACATATCGGCAGGTATGCCATGCACTATCAACCTCGGGTTGATTTTTGGATTCTCTTTAACTATAAGGCCCGCTTTGGCAAGGCCAGGATGTGCCTTGATTCTGGCTATGTCCGGGGAGAACGGTTCTATTTTCACCCCATTGTCCCGCGCTAGGGAGATTCTATTCACTCTCAAGCCGCATTCCGACGGTTTGAATACCTTGCATATCGTCTCTCTCGTTGACAGAGCCGAAGAAAATTTGGACGCATTTTTACTGTCTGGCATTATAATAAGACCGGTTGTGTTTACCAGCTCGACCTTAGAGCCACCCGCGCCTCTGCCGCCGACGCCCCGACGGCGGAAGCGAACGTTCTGGGCCGCGCGAGCGAGAGAACCGCGGAATTTCCATCCCTTCGGGCGCCCGATGTGACGCAATCGTCTCGCAAATCCATCACTTCTGTGACCGCCTTTTTTATATCATCCACAGAAACACGCATATCCGCGGAACGCTCATCAAGTGAATTGATTAACACCGTCGATACCTCCATGAACGCCTCCCGACACGCGCGAAAAGCGGATTCTATGGTAGTTCTTTTGTCCAATGATTCATTGCTTGACAATAGCAATTTCGCGATTGTATCACTATGCCTATTTACTGACGCCCGCAGCGCATTTACACGCGAAGCATTCATAGCATCGATATTCGCTCTCTCAGACCCACTCGATTTATTTACAATCGCAGAACTTGAGGCCTGTTTGGTAAGCGTCCGCCTTCCCGCGCCGCTGCCGCTCCCCTCATCACAATCATCTATGTCAATGGCCGCGGAATCAGCCGGGATGAAAACAAGCACGCCAAGGGCGGCAGCCGAAAACACACCGAGAGAAAATTTGTAGTGACAGGAGAGTCCGTGTATGAAAAAAGTCCGTAAAACGGTCAAAAGTCCGGCAGCGAGGATGCAAAGTAGTGAGAAGTCAAGTAATAGTGCACTTGTTATTTCAGCCCTGAAAAAGAAGAGCCTCGGAGGGCAAGAAACGGCAGAGAAATAGTCCGATAGTAAGAGCACAAAGAAACACGTCTGTATACACTCACCGACTCGAAGAGAGAGAGAGAGAGAGAGAGAGAGAGAGAGAGAGAGAGGGGGGGGGGGGGGAGAGGGAGAGGGGGGGAGAGGGAGAGAGGGAGAGGGGGGAGAGGGAGAGAGGGGGAGGGAGGGAGAGAGAGGGGGGGGAGGGAGGGAGAGAGAGGGGAGGGAGGGAGGGAGAGAGAGGGGGGGAGGGAGAAAGAGAGGGAGGGAGGGAGGGAGGGTGGGAGGGATGGAGAGAGCGGGAGGGAGAGAGAGGGAGGGAGAGAGAGGGAGGGAGAGAGAGGGAGAGGGAGGGAGAGAGAGAGTGAGAGGGTGGGAGGGAGGGAGGGAGGGAGAGAATATAGTGGGTGAGAAGAGAAGAAGAAAAAGAGAGAATAAAATGATACAGCGGAAACGGAGGTCCAATTACGTTAAGGGTGCATCCCGATGAAGGAAGAAATAGCGGAACGGAACGGTAACGGACATGAAACTAGATAGAAGGCTAACCAATCAGAATGATTCCGTTCAATTTCATTCCGCTTTTTTGTAGCCGGGTTCCCCATGACAAACATTTTACGGAACGGAACGGAAACGGAATAGAAGACATAACCTATCCGTGAAATGTTAACGCAGCATATACATATTAATAATATATTATTTATTATATTATTTTACAATTATTTCATACGACATGGTAATTATTCATTATATTTTATCTACCAACAAAGTGTTAGGCCGTGTGCATGCAATAGAGAAAATATTAAGCATAAATATGAAATATTAGATATAGGAATTATTTTTAAATAATAAAATCAAAAAGACTCTGTGATATACGATCTGATATCTAATTCCTATTCCTAATATTTAATATTTATGCTTAATATTTTCTCTATTGTGCGATGAACCTTACGTATTTATAACAATATATATTTTAATTTTTAGGAACAATGTAAGTGTGGATATTGCAAGTGGATATTAAAACCTGAACAACTTGCACAGCATTCTTGATTTGCAAATAATCTAGACTCACTAGTAGTTGATAGTGAAAAAACCGTTTTTATAAGAGGTAATATAAATTTCTCTAATATAAATTCTAAGTAATTGTTATTCGCCAGTGAGAATTTAAGAAAATAACAGGTAGACAATTATTTCGACCAAAAACTGGCATCAATATCTTTATTAATTAAATTAAAACACTACGTTTCGACTATAAATTTTAGTCCTTTTCAAGTGCTATAAATAATACAAACATCATTGATTAACATCGCAATAATGACATCACAAGAATAAAATGTAAGATACATACTTGTTAATATAAATCGAATAGAAATCAAGAGAACGAGTACAATACATGTCATTATGACATTCTGTCAATTACTGTTGAGAGGACGTCGACAACCAGATATTTTTAAACGATATTAATAATATTATCATAAATAGGGCTAAGGTTATCTGTGTCTATTTGTAGGTTAATTTTATTTTTGTTTTTTTATGAAAAACATTTCGGCGATTTCTCTTTTTCTTTTGTTTTTCTCACCATGCAAGATACATGGATCCGACCACCGGAAGTCGTGATTGCATTCAGTTCTATGTTTGCTGACCACCGAATGGGATGACTCATGTTTTTTTACATTATTCCGATGTTCCTTTATCCTAGTGCTAAGATGTCTTTTTGTTTGGCCTATATAAGAAGCATTGCAATCTTTGCAGTCTAATTTATACACTATATTTGTTTTGTTCATAATTGGTAATACATCTTTACCACGTTTAATAAGCGTGTTTAATTTTTTAGGAATTTTATATATTACTTTTAATCCTTTTTTAAGTGTTCTAGATATGTTATCTAGAATTAGATTCTTAACATAAGGTAAAATTATATGTGAAGACATGTCAAATCTTTTTCCCTTATCACCATTGTTTTTCGTATCAGAACTATTAATTCCGTCATTTTTTTCTTTTTTCTTTAGAATCCGTAATCTTTTTTTAATATACTTATTGATAACAAATGATGGAAAACAATTATTGGATAAAATGTCTTTGATAATTTTAATGTTATCCTTATGAAATCTATTATCTGACAATAAAATGGCTCTGTCAACTAAGTTATTAATGCAATTAATTTTGTATTTATGTAGATGTGCAGATAAAAAATTAATGTATCTTCCCGAAAACGTAGGTTTTCTAAACCAATTCGTAGTTAATTTCCCATTTTTTAATCTTATAACAGTTGTGTCTAGGAAGTTAATGCAATTGTCTTTTTCAATTTCATAGGTGAATTTTAACCGGTGGTGATAAGCATTGAAAACTGATAACACTCATTAATTTTTTATCTTGGTACTATGGTAAAGATGTCGTAAACGTATCTAAAGTATAAAGGAACATCGAATTTAACAGAATTCAAGCAGAACGTTTCTAAATCATCCATGACAATGTCTGCCAAAACAGGTGACAAAGGAGAACCCATCGGGCTGCCGAAGACTTGTTCATAAAACAGGTCATTAAATTTGAAAGTCGTAGATTCTAAAATAGTTTCTATTGCGTATGTAAGTTGAGCCAGATTAAGATTAGTATTCGAGGAAATCGTGTTCCATCTTTTTTTCAAGGACTCGATCACCAATTCTTTAGGAATGTTAGTATATAATGAAGTTACGTCAAGAGAGATTAAAACATCATTGTCATTGATGCGTATGTTTTTTATTTTCCTTGCAAATGACCAGCCATCCTTTATATGTGATTTAGGTTTTTCTATTGATTTATGTAAGATCTTATGTAAATATTGTGCTATATTGTATACAGGACTGCCCAGTGCAGATACAATAATGCGGAGAGGAAACATTAAAATTATCAAAGACATTTTATCCAATAATTGTTTTCCATCATTTGTTATCAATAAGTATATTAAAAAAAGATTACGGATTCTAAAAAAAAAAGAAAAAAATGACGGAATTAATAGTTCTGATACGAAAAACAATGGTGATAAGGGAAAAAGATTTGACATGTCTTCACATATAATTTTACCTTATGTTAAGAATCTAATTCTAGATAACATATCTAGAACACTTAATAAAAAAGGATTAAAGTAATATATAAAATTCCTAAAAAATTAAACACGCTTATTAAACGTGGTAAAGATGTATTACCAATTATGAACAAAACAAATATAGTGTATAAATTAGACTGCAAAGATTGCAATGCTTCTTATATAGGCCAAACAAAAAGACATCTTAGCACTAGGATAAAGGAACATCGGAATAATGTAAAAAAACATGAGTCATCCCATTCGGTGGTCAGCAAACATAGAACTGAATGCAATCACGACTTCCGGTGGTCGGATCCATGTATCTTGCATGGTGAGAAAAACAAAAGAAAAAGAGAAATCGCCGAAATGTTTTTCATAAAAAAACAAAAATAAAATTAACCTACAAATAGACACAGATAACCTTAGCCCTATTTATGATAATGTTATTAATATCGTTTAAAAATATCTGGTTGTCGACGTCCTCTCAACAGTAATTGACAGAATGTCATAATGACATGTATTGTACTCGTTCTCTTGATTTCTATTCGATTTATATTAACAAGTATGTATCTTACATTTTATTCTTGTGATGTCATTATTGCGATGTTAATCAATGATGTTTGTATTATTTATAGCACTTGAAAAGGACTAAAATTTATAGTCGAAACGTAGTGTTTTAATTTAATTAATAAAGATATTGATGCCAGTTTTTGGTCGAAATAATTGTCTACCTGTTATTTCTCTAATATATTGTCTCAATAAATTGTATAGATTATTTTACTAATAAATAATTATTGCAGAAAAGGATGGGACTACCGAATATAATATGTGCGATAAAGATAAGCTGGATGAGGATCTCATCACAGCTGTAAAAAATAAACCTGCGTTATATGATTTTCGCTTACCATTGAAACAAAGAGGAAGAAAACAAAAGGATGACTTGCGGAATGAAGTTAGTGTGGATTTAAAAGGTAAATTTTAATCACATTAATCACATTATTTTAATCATATTAAGCTACATTAAGGGACATGTTTATGTGTCTTTGTGTGTGTGTGTGTGTGTGTGTGACTTTGCGTTTTATTTAGCACATTATTACAGTGCTACAAATTATATGTCGTAGGCTCATATACACCGAGCGAAGCTGAGAAAAGGTGGAATTACCTAAAGGATTGTTATAGAAAGGCCAGAAATTTATATAAAAAACGACAAGCTCTTGAACAAAGAAGTGGCGCTGCTGGTATACCCAAATCTGAAACAATTATGCCATCCTTTCGTCATTATAATTTAATGACGTTCTTAAATGATACCTTAGAACAGTAAGTAGAATAATGATTGCTGAATTAATAATGTTAATTACGATAATTATTTAACACTGATGTTATAATAATTCCTTAATATTTTTTTCAGAACTATAACTTCTTTAAGATTAGCAGATTCTCAAGCATCTACATCAAGCCAAGCGTCTATATCAACTATCAATGATTTCGATAATGTGGAATCAAATTTGAACGATAATACTTTGGAGTGTAGATCAGTTTCTCCATCTTCAAATTCTACTCCAATATCAGTAACATCAAAAAGTAAAATTTCTTTATTATATTTAGAAATATTAAATACAAACATTGAAGTATTAACTAATTCATGTATGGCTTTGTTAACAGGAAAGAAGAAATCTACACATTTTGATAAGTATGATGAGGCTCTTATAGAAGCTTTAAACAAATACAATGAACCAAGCCCGATTGATGGATTTGTACTACGTTTAGCTGAAGGTCTACATAGACTTTCATATAGACAAAGATTAAAATTAGAAATAGAAATTTTAACAAAACTTTACGAAATTGAAGAGTCGGGAGAAGTTTAAAAAGAAGAGCATATGAGGATTCTCGTAAAAATTTTAATTTTTATTTCTTTTATAGTTATTTTTCATTATTTTTGTTTATTTACTAAATAAGTACATAAAAGTTTTTTGTTTGAAAAATTAAAAGTATTTAAAAGTTTATGAAAGTATTTAAAAGTGTTTTAAGTTTGTAAAAGTATTTAAAAGTGTTTAAGTTTGTAAAAGATTTAAAAAGAACTTACCTTGAGATTAAAAATATTGATAGTATTGGTTATTAATTAAGATATAATGTGATATAGTGATAAGTAAAAAAGAGATAATTATAAGATGATATAAGACTGTTTTATATTAAAAGACTTTATACGTATATGTAATAAGATATTTATGAAGTATTCAAGAACAAATATTTATTTTGAAATAAAAATTTATTTAAAAATCATTTGTATAAGCTTTTGTCCATTGTTGTGTTATAGCTCCAGATGTATAAAAGTATTGCGGAAATAGATCTCTAACAGTACTTCCACGAAATATATTATTTTCTTGTACAGGACTTTCGAAACTGCATAATGCTTGACAACAATTTATATAAAAGGTAAGTTTGGTCGAATACTTTACCATTTATTATTTTATATACTAGCGACTTGTAAAATAACGAATATTATTTAAACAATTTATATCTTGTACAGAATATGATCTATATTCTATAGGAAAATTTAAATCTCTTTTCATTAAAAAGTTATGTAAACAGACAGTTACTTGAACAATTAAAATTGCATTATTAACATTTGTTGCAATAGGCCTTTGAAAGATTCTCCATCTTGCTACTAAAATGCCGAAAGCGCATTCTACAACTCTCCGTGCACGACTTAATCTATAATTAAATACTTTTTTCTTAATATCTAAATTACACGATCCAGGATATGGACGCAACATATACGAAGTTAAAACAAAAGCTTCGTCTTCAACTATAACATAGGGTAATGGTACACTGTTTTCTGAAAATAATCTTGGTTTTGGTAACTTTAAGTAATTATTTTCTAATTGATGCTTCAGTTCGCTGTCATGGAATATTCCTCCATCGCTTCGTCTGCCTTCAGCACCAATATCTACGATAGTAAAACAATAATTGGCATCAGCGAGTGCCATAAGTACAATGCTGTGAGCATTTTTGTAATTATAATACGTTGATCCACTATGAGGTGGAGCCTAAAATTTGAAAAATGCAAAAATGAAGTTAAACTATTAATATAACAAAATAAATATTAATGTACAAATTTTATATACCTGAAGTACAACGTGTTTTCCGTCAATGGCACCAATGCAGTTTGGAAAATTCCACAATTTTTCGAACTTATTTGCTTTTTGTAGCCATACATTTTCTGAATTTTCAGGAAAAACTTTATCTTTTAAACACTAAGAATATAAAGGCTCGATATATATCAAATATAAATCGGTAATAGATAGGCTATTCGAACCGTACGTGGATGTCGGTGCGTCGATTCCAACGAAAATTAATTTTTCGTTGGAATTAACTAATTGTGCACGGGGCACACATTTTGCTTGGTACACCGCCAAGACTTTATTAAGGAACAATCTCAATTCGAGATTTCTAATTCCAAAGATCCCCTCTAACCCCCCTACAGAATTATAGGCGAGAAAAATATAGATCCGAAAGTCGCTGAATCGGGAATCGAACCCGAGATCTTTCGCTTGCCGGGCGACTGCTCTCACCATCTGAGCTATTCAGACCCTTCGACTCTATATTTTTCTCTGCCTTGATAAATAACTATTTGTAAATAACGCCTTTATAAAGTCTTGGCGGTGTACCAAGCAAAATGTGTGCCCCGTGCACAATTAGTTAATTCCAACGAAAAATTAATTTTCGTTGGAATCGATGCACCGACATCCGCGTACGGCTCGAATAGCCTATCTATTACCGATTTATATTTATCTTTTAAATTATTCCAAATAGCATGACATGTTTCAGACACAATTTTAGACACTGTATTTATTCCAATTCGAAATGCAAATGAAATTGAGTGCATACTGTCGCCTGTTGCCATATATCGTAAACATATTTCTAATCGTGTATGTGCTGGTATTGGAGATCTGACATTTTGTTTTGTAATACTTGGCTCAATTAACCGTAATAATTCAGTGAATGAATCAGTATTCATACGTAAATATTCAAAATATTTGTCAGGAGCAGTATTTGCCATTTCTTTGATCAAATTATTACTATCGCCTTGTTGATATCTTTTTTGTTCACTAAAAATTGATCGAACCCAAATTCTTCGTATATTGTTTTTTCTTTTTTTTCTTAAATGTTTGTATATCAAAATGGCTTTAATTAATTTTTTTCTTCGAATGTATTTATTCTAATTTAATTGTGGGCTACATTTCCACTCTCTTATTTTAGTTAATAAAAACATATTCATAACATTTAGTGAGTCTAGATTATTTGCAAAGCAAGAATGCTGTGCAAGTTGTTCAGGTTTTAATATCCACTTGCAATATCTACACTTATATTGTTCCTAAAAATTAAAATATATATTGTTATAAATACGTAAGGCTCTTCGCACAATAGAGAAAATATTAAGCATAAATATTAAATATTAGGAATAGAAATCAGATATCAGATCGTATATTACAGAGTCTTTTTGATTTTATTATTTAAAAATAATTCCTATTTCTAATATTTCCTATTTATGCTTAATATTTTCTCTGTTGCATACACAGGGCCTAACACTTTGTTGGTAGATAATATATAATGAATACTTACCATGTCGTATGAAATAATTGTAAAATAATATAATAAATAATATATTATTAATATATGCTGCGTTAACATTTCACGCATAGGTTATGTCTTCTATTCCGTTTCCGTTCCGTTCCGTAAAATGTTTGTCATAGGAAACCCGGCTACAAAAAAGCGAAATGAAATTGAACGGAATCATTCTGATTGGTTAGCCTTCTATCTAGTTTCATGTCCGTTACCGTTCCGTTCCGCTATTTCTTCCTTCATCGGGATGCACCCTCAGAGTAGGTTAAGGAAATGTAGATAGCGAAGCAAGGTAAGAGAGAGAACAGTCGGAATAGAAAAGAAAGAGAGAGAGAGAGAGAGGAGAGGTTAGGAAGGGAGAGAGAAAGCGAGAAGAGCGTAGAATAAGAAGGTAGAGATAAGCTAGATTAAGTTGCGTACGTAGAAATAAGTTTAGACGTAAGCTATCAAATGGTTGTAAAATAATTGTAACCCCATAGGAGATCTAATAAACACATCTATCTATCTATCTACATCCAGTGTATGCCGATATGTAGTTACCTATTCTATTTAAAAAACTCACTTTTTCCCCTATTTTCTTTAGCATATAATCACAGTGGTCCTTAAATCTTAACTTATCGTCAATAATTATGCCTAGATATCTCATTCTTTCCACACGCTCTATCTCCGTTCCATCCAAACATTTCAGTGTAATGTTACCTCTCAGTTCTTTTCTTATACTTCGAACTATCATATATTTCGTTTTCCCTGCGTTCATTTTTAACTTATTTGTATTCATCCATTTTTCCACTGTAACAAATGCCATATTCATTTTTCTTTCTAATTCCGCACTACTCCCTCCAGTCACATACACTAGCGTATCGTCTGCAAACATTTTTATACTACATCCCTCCGGACAGACTTTAATTATATCGTTTATATATATTATAAATAACAAAGGTCCTAATACAGATCCTTGTGGTACTCCATATTCTGTGGCCATATAATGTAGACCATTCATTGTTAAATCGTACCTGCTCTGTTCTATTCTTTCAATATGATTTTAAATATTCCAAAGCTGTTCCTCTAATTCCGTATTGAAAATTACCCCCACCATTTTTGCCTCACTAACTACCAGTTTCCATTCGTCAATGACTGTTTGAATCGCTGTTTCACACGAATACTGTTTTCTCAAACCTGACTAATGTTCTGTTATAATACAGTTATCTTCTAAATACGCCTCAATTTGCTTTTTAACTACTAATTCTAATACTTTCTCGAATATTGGTAACATATTAATAGGCCTAAATTCACTTGCTTTTCTGGCTTTTTCTATTTTTGGAATCGGTATTATCATAGACGTTTTCCAACCTTCTGGACAGCAACCTTCCCTCAAAGAGTTATTTATTATATCAATAAATTCCTCTTTTATTACATAAAATACTGCTTTAAGTATATCACTAGTTAATCCCTCTTCCGTACCTTTCTTTTTTGGTAGTTCCATAACAATTTTTTGTAAATGCTCTATTCTAATCATCTCAAAATTTTCCATTATTCCTTCGCTTTCAATAACAAAAATAATTCTTTTACCTGGACTTCCTAACTTATCTCTACTTATAGATTTTACTATGTTCTCAATACTCTGTATATAATATAAATTAAATTTATTAGCTATATTGCACCCTTCAGTATTATCTAATATTTCAAAATCTATATACTCTATTTTTTTTGTACCCGTTGGTTCGCCCCTTATTATTTCTTTTAAGGTTTTCCACATAGATGTCGGATTTCCCTTGTTATGATATATCATATTTTCATAGTATTCTTTTTTTTGGCCTGATTAGTTTAACCACTGCATTTCTTTCGATTTTAAACTGTGACCAATTTTCATCCGTGTCATCATACAACGCTTTACTGTACGCCTCATCCCTTTTAGCCGCTGCTTCCCTTATTTCATCCGAAAACCACTTTTTCCCTTCCCATATTTTCGGAATTCTAAATTTTTTTCTAGGTGCTGTAGCATCCAACGCATCTACTATATTATCGACAAGTTTCTTCGCTCTCACACTGACATTCATATCTTGGCTTTTTCCTAATTTATTTTCCACTAATTTAATAAATTCATCTACATTAAACTCTTTAAAATTCCTAGCACTAAATCCTCTGTATTTATTATCAATTTTATTCACATTAAGATCAACTTTTAACCACGCATGGTCCGTTATTTTAGGTTCATGAATTACTTGCACTTCTATTTTATTATTAGCGTAAATTAAATCTATAATTGTCTTACTATCTTTCGTAATTCTCGTCGGTTTATTTACATATTGTTTCATGCCTATGCTCAACATTGTCGTTTGTAACTTCTTTGTATAAAACGAGTCCAACATAATATCTATATTAAAGTCTCCTATTACTATACATTCTCCCCGTATTATTAATTCTTCTATTATATCCTCCAGAAATCTCACGAAATCACCATGCGATGAACTCGGTGAATGATATATTACTGTTATTACTCTTTTATACAATTTATCTTTCACCTAAATCGCAGCACACCAACAATTCGCTTCTAACTTTTTTACTAATACCATCTCATATTTAATATCGTCCCTTACATATAAAAGAACCCCTCCAGTATTTCTGTTTTCAGCATCACATCTAATCATACTATACCCCGGTACGTTCACTTCACAGTCTTCAATTTCAGCAGTCACTCTGGTTTCTGATAACGCTATGAACGCAGGATTCATTTTCTTCATAATCTGATGCTGTATCTCGTCTTTATGGGCCATCAAACTTTGCGCATTTGTATATAGTATTAATTCCGTTTCCTTCTGTAGTTGCTATTTATCTTCCTCCCAGCCGGCCCTCCTCTCCTCCTTCTGTATCGCCCTCTTGAAAGTCGGACATTCCGGATCAAGTGCGCCATGCTCATCATTTATTTTCAAATTGTATGTTTGAATCTTAAACATACAATTTATACATCTTTTCTTTGTCGCTGTACATTCACTCACCTTGTGATTTCCTGCACATTTGTGACATGTTTCATTACGCGTACAATTCTTTGCAATATGATAATAACCCCAGCATTTAAAACATCTTTTAATGTTAATGTGATTGAATGCAGGACACTTTCTCCACCCTACATTCAGTTTCCCTTTGCTCAACATTATTTCATGAGTCTCTTCAACTGAACTGCTTCAATTATTACGATACCATCTTTTCCTCTTCTTCTGGACTGATCTTTATCATTTATTCTCTCTTTAACTATTTTCTTCACTATTCGCATATGAATTCCTTCATTTTTTGCGTCAATTTTGTTCTGCTTCTTAATTGTACCTATTAAATCATCATCATTCAACTCCATATCTTCCTCGCCAATATTGACAATTTTTATCTTAGGTTTCATCCGCGGTGACTCACAATAACGTTAAAATTCTCGCCCAGCTTGGCTTGTACTGTCGCCTTTAGCTTTTCCATTTCTTCTCCAGTCTCACAGCCGAGAATCACTGTTCCCTTACTTCCTTTTTTTAACTTCGTTATTCCCATAGCCATATTCTTGATATCTACCTTTTCTTTTATCAGTTTTTTAGTTGCTTCTTTTACTCTCCTGTTGCACCTTGGGTTTGACAATTATAATATTTTCTTTTTTCTTCTCTTTAACTGCTTCACTATAACATCTTTGAGCTCCTCCTGCCAATCCACTCGCTCCCCCTTATATAATTCTTCTCAAGTCTTCCAGTTCTTGTTTAATACTTCCAAATTCTTCTCGAACTATTTCCTTAACCATCATTTTAATTTCCTTCTTACATGCTGTTTCGTCTTTTATTTCTTTCACAGTTTTTACAAGCCAATCTATTTTTACGTCAATACTCGATGATCCACTCGCTCCTGATATTCTATTTCCACTGCTTGATGTCGTAAACGAACCCGTAGATCCTGTAGATCCTTGTCTTTCCCTGCTGCTCCCCGCTGCTGTCGGTGCCTTCTTCATATCTGCTTCACTTTCAATTGTAAATTTCTCAAATGGGCCAGGACACGACACCAGTTCGCGATTTCTATCATAAATTTTATGTTTACTTGCACATCCTGGATGGTAAAACAGCTTAACACAAGACTTGCATGCAACAACTTGATTTTTTATTGCCTTCTTACATGCCGAGCATCGATACTCGTCATATTCATCGTTCATATCGATAATTACCGGCCGAAGCTGTTAATACCAGCATAGGCGGTCAATTACCTTTGTCCAAATTCACACGTCAGCGCTTTGTGTCCACCTTTAATATCTACTTGTCGTGTGAAATTTCGATGCCTCATACAAGAAATATAACTCTCACGCTCACAAATCAGCATATTACTGTTAGATAACACTCATGTCTATTTCCGGTCTATGCAACTATTACTTCAATACTTTTTCGCCACTCTCCCTCACTATATAACCACTTAAAAGTTGGTCGCACTTTTGCAGAGCGATGTTTGACACGTCTTCTCTCAGAGAAAAAAAAAAAAAAAAAAAGAGAGAGAGAGAGAGAATTAAGATTCATAGTTCAAAAATATGTTTTTTTTAGTCATACAGCTTAATTGTCTCAAAATTGAACATCTAATAATTTCGATTTAAAATCTTATAATGGAATTTAAAAAAACTTAATTATTGTTAGTTCTGTTTTTTTCAAATTTAGATTGTTCTGTAAGTACATTTCTTGATTTATTGATAAAATTCTCAAATTTTTATTAAAATATTTGTTAGATAATTAACGTTTTTAATCTTTCTCTCACTATATTGGCTCTAACAATAAGTTGTATAATATAAATGTGTTAATATTTTAACATAATAAAAATACATGCTAAAAACATTTACACATTTATATTTTACTACTTATTGTTAGAGCGAATAATATATAGTAAGAGAAAGATTAAAAACATTAATTATGTAACAGATATTGTAATAAAAATGTGAGCAGAATTGTACTTATAGAGCAATCTAAATTTATGCAATTTCTAAATAAAAATAAAATATATATATAGTATATATCGTTAAAACATTTTACATATTTATGCTTTTACATATTTTTATTTAATATGTGTTTATGTGTAGGTGTTGCGAATCAAGCAAGACGAATGAAAGGAAAAATGTATGTGTGTATGTGTGTGTGAACAGGTGAGTGACTGATCCGTCGCGACAGCTGATTCATGTCCAGCGAGCGTCGTGTCAATTGGAATTTGGCGCCACCGTCGGGCCGATTACCACTCTCAGGCTCGCACGCCAATCGCGATCGCTCGAGCCCGCGCCGATAGTTTCGCGCGCGCAAGGCGCGGCCCTTCAAGCCGCGCCGTTCGAACGCTCTCGGGCAACCGTCCGTGAGCAAACAAAGAGGGAAACAAACAGATTTGCCCTCCGACTTTCCAGAAGGATCCCGTACCACGCTTTTCTCACCTTTCGAACGATGATCTCTTGATGCGGAACTTTCTGGAAGGTCGAGGGTATAAATTGACGTTCCCCGAAACGCTCGCTCTCGTTTTTCGTCCGCCGCTTCTCGCGCTCGCGTCTCAGTCGCTCCGAAAGCAAAACCGAAATTCGTACGATATCTCTGTGACTAAAAATAGTTCGCCTAACTTCGGCCGTTGCTATTGTGCTTATCCGTAGAGTCCAGTCTCTATACGATTGCGAAAGTTTATATTCAGAATATTCGATAAAGGAGAAATGCAGACTCCAGTTCGATAGAAAACAGGCGTTCGTTATTTCGTGGTACCTGCATACTCGCTATCACTTCCCGACTCACTCCACGTCGCGCACTATCACCAGTCGCGAACTTTGAATTGAACATTCTGGTCCTTCGAGCCGGATCTGACCCTTCGTCGCAACCGGCGCCTCCTGCGAATCGTCGTGAACCTCGCGCCTTCGTCGTGAGTGCTGTGGCTCTACAGTGTAGTGAGTGAGTAATCTGAAAGAAAAAAAACGATGGAGCAATTAATCAACGCGCAGCACGAGCTCTACGGGCGCATCGCCCGCGCCATGGAAACTGTCCGGGAGGCCGGAACCGCCAAGCTGTCCATCCCTCTCGTACAAGCATCCCTGACGCTTCTAGACAAAAAGTGGAGTAAGTTCGAGCGTAACCACGATGCCTTACTTACAGACTATAGTGAGCGGATCGGAGAGCACGATTAAACTACCTCGGGCCTCCTAGATATAGCTGAGATGGCTTACATGCAATAGCGGGCCGAGCTAGTCGAACTCGAACAGAGGCTCGCCCTCCAGCAGAAGCCCGACCCACAGAAGCTCGCTCGAACAGAAACGGCGGTGGCCCGCAACGTGCTGCCGCGGATCCAGTTGCCACAATTCTCCGGGAGATTTGAAGACTGGCCCGCCTTCCGCGACCTGTTCCGTTCCATTGTCATGGAGGGTAACTCCCTGTCGCAAGTTGAACGGATGCATTACCTAAAGACTAGCGTAAAAGGCGACGCGGAACAGCTCATCCGAAATCTGCCCTCTACTGAGGAGAATTTCGAGCGAGCCTGGGCCACGCTGGTGGAGCATTTCGAGAATAAGCGACTCCTAGTGAGAGCCTATTTGTCCACCTTCGCTGCGCTCCCTCGGATGAAAACGCCATCCGCCGCCGGACTCCGTCGAATATTCCACGGCGTACTCTCCACAGTCGGCGCCCTGGAGGGCGTTGGGCGCCCCATCACCGACTCCACGGACCTCTTCGTTCACTCGGTGGTTAAGCTCCTCGACTCCAAGACCCGACGCGACTGGGAGAATTCGCTGGGCAAAACCTCCGACCCCCCTTCTTACGATGACCTCCGGGAGTTTCTACAAGAACAGCTCATGACCCAGGAAGTGCTCCAGGCCGTCAACGGAGAAGCTTCCGGGAAAACCAACGAGAAGCCCGGCCGATCTGCACGAGCGAACCATGTGGGAGGTCGAGGGTCGGACGCGAACCGCAGCTGCTCCCTCTGTAAAAAAGATCATTTCATTGCACATTGCGAGCAATATAAAAGGAAAAACGCCCAGGAGAAACGGGAGACAGTCAACACTCACCAGCGATGCTGGAACTGCCTGGGTCGTCATCGACTCGGCGATTGCTCGTCGTCTAAGGTATGCTCCCGATGCTCTGGTCGACACCACACGACTTTACACGACGCGTTTACGGCGGTGGCCTCGCCCGCTACCGGGCTAAACTCGACGCCTTCCGTTCACGTCGCCACGCGGCCACCGGTGGAATGTGGACCAGTGCTCCTCGCGACCGCGCGTGTGTTGGTGATCGATCGCACAGGCACCCACCACGCGGTCCGTGTGCTGATCGACCCGGGATCAGAAACGTCCCTGATCGCGGAGTCGCTCGCGCAGCGGCTACGCCTACCGCGAACCCCAACGTCAGTAGCCATCTTCGGGGTGGGTGGCATCCAGACGGGCTTCTCTCGCGGACGACTCGCCGTCAGGGTCCTTTCGCGCGACGGGCACTTCTCACTCTCTGTATCACCGCTCGTGTTACCGCGCCTCAGCATCTACAGTGGGGCGTCAGGAAGTGGAGCTCGCTCGTGGCCTCACGTGGAAGGCCTCGAACTCGCGGACCCTAAATTTCACCGCCAGGATCCCGTGGAGCTGTTACTTGGTGCCGATGCCTACGTGGACCTCGTCCTGCCCGATCTCCGCCGCGGAGGTCCGAACGAGCCCATTGCGCAGCAGACTCGCCTCGGTTGGGTGCTATTAGGTGCTGTCGGCGCCAATCACGTGGCGGCTCCTGTGTCCTCCTTGCAATGCTCCACGGTAGGTGAGCTCGCCGATCTCGTCCGTCGGTTCTGGGAGGCTGAGGAGCCACCACGCATCGCGCTACCGCTGACTGCCGAGGAGCAGGAGTGCGAAGATCACTTCGTGCTCACTCACGAGAGACTTCCCGATGGCCGCTACCAAGTACGATTACCGGTCCGTCCGGAGCTACCGGACCTCAGCTCCACCCGCCGAACTGCGTCCAGGTTGCTCGACGTCATGAGGCGACGGCTCGACCGCCACAGCGATTTCGGCATCTTGTATCGCACGTTCATGACCGAATATATCTCGCTCGGTCACATGACACCTGTCGCTGCTGCGACGTTCACACCAGGGAATCGAATCAGCTTCCTGCGTCACCATGGAGTGCTTCGGAGTTCAAGCACGGGCGCGAAGCTGCGGGTGGTGTTCAATGGCTCCACCCGCACCTGCAGCGGGGCGTCTCTAAACAGCTCTCTGCGCACCGGGCCCAATCTGTTGCCGTCGCTTGCGGATATCGTGATACGCTGGCGACGTCATCGTTACGTTTTCATAGCCGACGTACAGATGATGTACCGCCAAATCCTGGTACACCCCGGCGACCGAGATCTGCAGCGGATCCTGTGGGAGGATGACAACCAAATACAGGAATACCAACTCAACACTGTCACGTACGGCCTGGCGAGCGCGCCTTACCTCGCCATACGCGTGCTGCGACAGCTCGCGACGGACGAGGCGGACCGCTCCCCGCTGGGGGCCGAGGTTTTACAACACGACATCTATATGGATGATATACTTACCGGATCTTCAGACTTGGGTGTAACTCACCGGCTGCTGAACCAAGTTGTCTCCGTCTGTACGGCGGGCGGCTTTCCTCTACGAAAGTGGGCCGCCAACAACGACAGTCTCCTGGTGGAAATTCCGCCAGAGCATCGCCTAAGCTCTCCGACCGGCGCTCAGCTGCCGTCGGACGAGTGCTCTGTACTAGGCCTGCGATGGAATCCCGAGGAGGACGCGTTATCGCTCACCGTAAGAAGAACCCCGAGCGCGACTCCTACGAAGAGGTCGGTGCTCTCGCAAACTGCGCGCCTGTACGACCCACTGGGATGGTTAGCACCGATCATCGTGCGAGCGAAACTACTGGTTCAAACAGCGTGGCTGCAACAGCTTGAATTGGACGCCCCATTGGCTAAGGAGGAAGCTGCAGCATGGACCAGCCTGGAGGAGGAGCTTCCCCTACTGGAAAGGATCCGGTTACCTCGCTGGCTACGCTGTGATAACCCAAGCAGCACCCTGGAACTCCATGGCTTCTCCGATGCCTCCGAGCGCGCCTACGCTGCCGTGGTTTACCTCCGGGCCACGACGGACGCTCAGTCGAGCGTATCACTGGTCGTCGCTAAGACCAAGGTCGCTCCGCTGAAGCGCGTGTCCATTGCCCGCTTGGAACTCTGTGCGGCGGCCCTCTTGGCCAAGTTGGCCGAGCACGTCCGGCACACCTTGGGCCTGGGAACATCTGCAGTCCATTTGTGGACCGACTCCACGGTCACTCTAGGCTGGTTACGTGGGCACCCGGCAAGATGGACGACCTACGTCGCCAATCGAGTTGCAGAGATCCACCGGACGAACCAGGAAGCAAGGTGGCGTCACGTACCGGGGCGAGAGAACCCCGCTGACTGCGCCTCCCGGGGGGTGACTCCAGGAGAACTGATTGACCACCCGCTCTGGTGGCACGGACCGAGCTACCTCAGCGATAACTCGAGCAACTGGCCAGAGGAGACTCGAACCTTGGACGCTGCCGACCTTCCAGACCAACGACCCACAGGCTGCCACATAAGCCTCGAGACTCAGGAACCCGAAGAGTTGCGGCGGTTCTCGTCGTTACGGCACCTGCTTCGCGTGTCGGCGTGGATCTGGCGGTGGCACTCGCGCCGCCCCTCCGTCGGCGGCGATAAGCCACCTGGACCCTGCCTGGAGCCCATGGAGTTAGATGCCGCCCTCCTCCGATGGATCAGGACGGTCCAGGATCGGAGTTACAGCCAGGAACTCAAGGACAGCCAAGCGGGACGGCCGCTGACCGGACGGAGCCCGCTCAAGCGGCTGACGCCAACGATAGATGCCGACGGGATTCTGCGAGTAAAAGGGCGCATTAAACATGCGCTCTTGGACCAGCGCCACCCAGCAATTCTGCCCACTAACTCACACTTGACCTACCTGGTGGTCGACGCCTGTCACCGGCGTACCCTACACGGAGGAGTCCAAGCCACCCTCGCGAACATCCGCCAGCGGTTCTGGATTCCCCGTGGGCGTCAACTGGTTCGTCAATACATACACCGCTGCCTTCCATGTGTGCGATGGCGGGCGGCCACGCCTCAGCCTATGATGGGAGACCTGCCCAGGGCGCGTCCAAGTCGACCGTTTCTGCACACCGGAGTGGACTTCGCCGGCCCGATTTGGCTTCGAACCGCCAAAGGACGCGGTCACAAGACCTACAAGGGTTTTTTGTCTGTCTTTGTGTGTTTCAGCTCCTGCGCTGTCCATTTAGAGGCCGTAAGCGATTACTCCGCCGAGGCATTCATCGCCGCCTTCCGTCGCTTCGTGTCCCGCCGCGGGCTATGCGAGGTCGTCTATAGCGACCGCGGAACGAACTTCGTCGGCGCCGACAGCCAGCTCCGAGCACTCTTCGCGGACGCAAGCCGAGATGCGCATCAAATTATCGGACGATTGGCGGACGACGGTGTCCGGTGGAGTTTCAATCCGCCGGCCGCCCCTCACTTTGGCGGCCTCTGGGAGGCTGCGGTTAAGACTGTGAAGCACCACCTGCGGCGAGTGATTGGAGAAACAAAACTCACCTACGAGGAGATGGCGACGTTCTTGGCGGAGGTCGAGGCGTGCCTCAACTCCAGGCCACTGTCGGATGACCCGGAGGATCTAGGCGCTCTGACCCCCGGCCACTTCCTAATCGGGGGCCCCGTGCTGGCCATCCCGGAACCATCCCTGTTGGCCTTACCATCAGAACGTCTCAACCGTTGGCGGTTGTTGCAGCAGATGCGGGACCACCTGTGGCAGCGCTGGGTCCACGAGTACCTACAGGGGCTCACCCCGCGAACGAAATGGCTCGCTGACCGTGGGTCAGCAGTAGAAGAGGGCCAACTATGCCTCCTTAAGGGCGAGAACTCTCCCCCTTGTCGGTGGCCGCTCGCTCGCGTCACGCGATTGCACCCGGGAAGGGACGGCCGCGTCCGCGTTGTCGACGTCCGTACGTCCGGTGGTGACCTGACGCGCCCGGTCGTCAAGATCGTTCCCCTGCCGGCCGCGAAAATCGCGAGCCCGTCCTCTTGACCTGCTCGCTGACCTGCCAATACAATTCCGAGCTGTACACGTGAAAATTAATGTAACCCGATTGTCATTATACATACCTTCTTGCGTCATCTCGTAATCATTGTAAATATTCGCGCATACTTACAGCCGAGTAAAACTCCCGCGTCTCTCCTCTTCCGACGACGCCGACGCTAATCTCGCCCGCGACACTTTCCGATATTTTAATCCACGAATTTGACAGGCGAGGTTAGGTTGCCCCTGTCGCCAGCCACAACTCGCGCTTTGCACATGCACGTGCACGATCGATTATGGAGCGCTCGGTGATCGATGTCGACTCTACCGGCGCTACACTCGCGTCGCCTCGAAATACATTGTAATCGTCGGGCGAAATCCGACGAGGCGGGCGGGATGTTGCGAATCAAGCAAGACGAATGAATGGAAAAATGTACGTGTGTATGTGTGTGAACAGGTGAGTGACTGATCCGTCGCGACAGCTGATTCATGTCCAGCGAGCGTCGTGTCAATTGGAATTTGGCGCCACCGTCGGGCCGATTACCACTCTCAGGCTCGCACGCCAATCGCGATCGCTCGAGCCCGCGCCGATAGTTTCGCGCGCGCAAGGCGCGGCCCTTCAAGCCCCGCCGTTCGAACGCTCTCGGGCAACCGTCCGTGAGCAAACAAAGAGGGAAACAAACAGATTTGCCCTCCGACTTTCCAGAAGGATCCCGTACCACGCTTTTCTCACCTTTCGAACGATGATCTCATGATGCGGAACTTTCTGGAAGGTCGAGGGTATAAATTGACGTTCCCCGAAACGCTCGCTCTCGTTTTTCGTCCGCCGCTTCTCGCGCTCGCGTCTCAGTCGCTCCGAAAGCAAAACCGAAATTCGTACGATATCTCTGTGACTAAAAGCATAGTTCGCCTAACTTCGGCCGTTGCTATTGTGCTTATCCGTAGAGTCCAGTCTCTATACGATTGCGAAAGTTTATATTCAGAATATTCGATAAAGGAGAAATGCAGACTCCAGTTCGATAGAAAACAGGCATTCGTTATTTCGTGGTACCTGCATACTCGCTATCACTTCCCGACTCACTCCACGTCGCGCACTATCACCAGTCGCGAACTTTGAATTGAACAGTAGGAAGAGGGTACAGAAATGGGAATGTGTATAAATCAAAATATTAATATTACATTTATATTAGCTTTTATTATATATTAATATAAAATATGTCTTAAAAGATGAATATAAAATATATGTATGTTTATATGTATCATTTTAGCGTGTATAAACAAACGTATTAATTTCCCCTCGTCCTCGTCCTCCTCTTCCTCCTCTTCCTCGTCCTCCTCTTCCTCGTCCTCCTCTTCCTTGTCCTCCTCTGCCTCTACCTCGTACTCCTCTTCCTCTTGCTCTCATAGCTGATTCAACAGCTGCATTAATTATATTATTTAATTCTTGTGTCTGAAACACAAAATGTTAGGACTAATTTTTTTCTTTAGCCACCAATTTATCGTATGTACAGCCAGGTAGACTGTCGTACACTCGAAGCTTGGTGCCGTCAAAAGAAATACATCGCCAGTGATCACTGCAATTTCCTCCAATAATTTGTAAGCTTTTGTCGTTACGACTTGCTTCAATTATATGAGGATATTCCACATATAGCACACTTTGTGTTTCAAAACAAGAATTATCTCTTACGACGCGCAACAATCGATCCAATGATTCGTCATTTATTTTACTATATAAAGGTAATACATTAGCCTTTACCAAATAAAAAGGAGCTACCGAATTATCTAGAAATTCTTTCTGTTTTGCCATATCGTGTTCAGTTAACTCTTCTGTATTTCTCGAGCAACTAACCAAGATGCAATCATCATCTTGTTCTGCATTCAAAGCAGTAATAGTTGCTTCTATCGATAAAATATTTGAATCGAAACATTTATTTTCTTTGGCAAGGTCTTCTACATTACACTGTCAAAGACTTGTTCGGTTAATTCTTTTTTTGGCTGCTTCTTCTTTAGCTTCTATTATATAGCTTGGATTTCTAATTGGCATATGTCTATTATGCCGACTATCTAAGATTTCCGGAAGCATGCAATCGTAATAGAAACGTGTTAAAAAGGGCAGCATTTGATTACTCCAAAATACATTGTCCCTATTAACACGTACTATTTTCAAGCTGTTTGGCGTCCATACAGCGAAGATACAATAATCTCGCTGCGTTATATTTAACTGGCCTTGAATTTGATAGAAAAATCTATGATTTCGATTCATCTTATCTGGATTTTTCTTATCAAAGATGCCTTTCAGTTGAGGCAACGTCTTTAAGGCCTCTTCCGCTGATAGAGGACATTTAATTTCTACCATCTTCATCTATGAGTCCGTCAGGAGAAGCACCCAAGCATGGATTTTTAATATCAATAAATAAACCGCAAGTTTTTATCTCCTTTTTTAATGTTACGGCTAATTCTTTTTTCGCAATTTTTTCCATTTCGCGACCATATTTCATAGCCGCAGTATCGACAGAGGGAGGAAATAAAAGGTTCTTTACAGTCGCGACGCAAGACGTTGTCGGTCTCATGCGACATACGGTTCCAAAATTAGACGCCGTCAACAATTCCTGTCTCAATGTATGCCACAAATTTGAATCACTTTGCTCCGTCGTATTACGTTCAATTTGTCTCCAATTTTTCCCATTTTCAAACAACTTTTCCAAATGATTTTGTCGAAGTTGTTCAAAAACATCGGGTGGAAGATCCGGTTTTTGTGATTGCGGACCGTAATGACAATCTGTTCCTGACTCCCTTTTAAATTTCTTTTGCCTTCCATTTACTTCCCGAGATTCTCTAGTTCTTGCAACTTTTGCTTGTCGTCGCTTTTCCAGAGTCGATAACAGGAGGAACATTGCTACCCATGCTTTTATGTACTTCCGTGAGAACTTGTTGCGTATTAAATTGCACAACTGCTCCCGCAACTCTAGCATTGTAGGAGCCCCGGTTACCAAAATTAATGCGCTTACCACCAATTTCTTTGCAGATTATCGAATTGAACGACTCTGCAGGATTGTTGGTTAATTTGAACAACAAGCTGTCGAAATAAGTGCTTATATATATGATAGCATTCTCAACTTTTTGGTAAAGACCGTGCAACTTAAGAAACGGTACATAATTTTTCTTCGTTTCATCAAGGTCACATATACGACCGCGTTCCTTACATCGTTTATGTTCACCAAATATATGGCTAGGAATATTTAATATATCTTTTTGTAATTCTGTAGCCTTATAATCGTCAGATTGCTCTTGTTCTCTTCGTAAATCAATTGCTTCTATCATCTCTTTTCGTATTTTTGAAATGTTGTCTTTTACAACATTTCGTAGCTTGACGAAACCACGCTTTCTCTGCGTTTTTTGCTGAGTTGTCTCTGCTACAGCCTTCAGCTTTTTGCATAGATTTCGAAGCAAATGATTAGTACATTCAATTTTTTTGACGATCACCATTTGTTCCCGATATGGTCTGCTATCATCATGGCCTGATATACGCTGCAATCACCATCGGCAATAACCGTTCTATAAATTAATCCATGCATTTCCAGACTACATTTAAAGCCTTCTGCAATGGCGTCGCTCTCCATTCTTGTGGAACTTGCGTTACGATCAAAATTTTTATAGCATTTATGGTCTCTTGGTTCGATTCTGTTTCGTTCCGCTACATCACATATCGTGCAAAATTTATTGCGGACACCGACGAAGAGAATCTTTTTCGTGCGGTAACCAATTAGCACCAACACCGGAAAGAGAATCGTAGGCGGTGCCGTACGATCTCTTCATCCAACTACCATCCGCTATAACAGTTATGTACGGAATACCGTTTATAACATTGTTCTTTTCGAGAGCGAGTTGCTTTTCAACTTCGCCAGCCATTTTCATATTTTCCATGGCTGTTTTCTCAAAATCATCGACTAATTTTTCTCGATTTTTAATATAAGTTTTCTCGGACATACATGGAATATTCATGGCTGCACACAGTTCTTCCAGCTGAGCATAACCAATTCCCACTGTTATAGTTCCTGCTACAGCAGCCATATGAATGTCCAATGTTTTTGGCTCTTTGGGTTCTGACCAGAAGTTGGCTGCAGTATTGCACATTTGGCACTTAAAGAAAAACTGCGTCTTTAACCCTTTGCGTGAACAGTATGCGTGAGTTTCCAATCTCTAAATTGGCACTCTATTCCTTTCATATGATCATTAAATGTTTTTTGGATTTCATTCCATATATGAGAAATGTCGACAATGCAGCGGCCTTCAGGCAAGTCTTCTTGTATACAACAACTGTCTGGAAGGGCTTCGTTGTCAATAACAAGAGAATTGTTATCATCGCAATTGTCATCGACAATGCGACGGCCTTCAGGCGAGTTTTCTTGTATACAAGAATTGTCTAGAAGGGCTTCGTTAACAACAAGAGAATTGTTATCATCGCAATTGTCATCGACAATGCGACGGTTTCTCTGAAGCCTTCCAGCTAAAAAGAAGACAATGCGACGGCCTTCAGGCAAGTTTTTTTTGTATACAAGAACTGTCTGGAAGGGCTTCGTTGTCAATAACAAGAAAATTGTTATCATCACAATTGTCAACAATGCGACGGCCTTCAGGCAAGTTCACCTGTATACAAGAACTGTCTAGAAGGGCTTTCTTGTCAATAACAAAAGAATTGTTATCATCGCAATTGTCATTTTGGTTATACATACCTTTATTTAACTTCAAGAATTGCATTACCTGGGTACTGATTTTTGAATCCATGTTGGTGATCCCTTTGATTTACAAAAATCGATTCGTCATCAGTAATCTTTATAATATTGGAGTTAGCTTCTTGGGCCTTCAATGTCAATGCCTTTAAAAATTGTCGCCTGCAAAGGAAAATAGATTGTTATATTATAAAATCTTATGCCAAAAAATAAAATGCCACATGTAACATACTTCCTAACAATTCTATATATTTTAAAATAATGTTTTCAATATTTAAAAAACGTTTCTGAAAAATAAGTGCAATCCTTTGTTTTTAAAATCTAAAATCGTAGATTTATAATAGAAATAATAATTATTATTAAAAATTTTGTGACAATATAAATGCCATATTTTTCACTAAACCAAAGCGCACATGCTAACCGCATTTGGTATAAAATATTTTGTGAAACAACCAGCACACGAATAGATCGCCTCTGAATTATTTTTTAAAACAACCAGCACACGAATAGATCGCCTCTGGAATTATTTTTTAAAACCAGCACACGAATAGATCGCCTCTGGAATTATTTTTTAAAACAACCAGCACACGAATAGATCGCCTCTGGAATTATTTTTTAAAACCAGCACACGAATAGATCGCCTCTGGAATTATTTTTTAAAACAACCAGCACACGAATAGATCGCCTCTGGAATTATTTTTTAAAACAACCAGCACACGAATAGATCGCCTCTGGAATTATTTTTTAAAACAACCAGCACACGAATAGATCGCCTCTGGAATTATTTTTTACAACCAGCACACGAATAGACCGCCTCTGGCACTAACTACAATAAAAATTATAATAATTTTTAATTATATATGAAAAAGTAAACAAAGGATTGCATTATCTTTCAGAGAAAAAAAATATTTTTAAAATTGCATTTTAATAATATTTGATATTTTATTTTAAAATAAATTTTTCGCCAAAACATCTATTTGAATCTTATATAACAATTATATACACCTATATATATGTATATATATATATATATACCCAGATAGCAAAATGTTAGCAGCATGTCGGCAGTATGACAGCAGATCTAATCATGACTTTACAGCAGATTCCTATCCACTGTGTCCGCAATTGATGATATTCTGCTAGCATAGTTAGTAAGCAAAATCTGACAGCAGATTGGCGGCAGAAACCGAGCAGATCTGTACATATAGTTTGATGGCAGATTGGCAGCAGAAACCGAACAGATCTGTCAAACGCAATCTAATAGCAGATTGGCGGCAGAAATCGAGCAGGATCTGCACAATTCCTTGCCATTTGAATATATAAGTATAATAAAATTCAATATTTTTCGATGAATATAACAGATGCATAAGACGTGTTATCCGCTACTTATAATTTTTTTTTTCATAAATATGATATTTAATGTATAACATATTATATTGTCTGTAGTTATATCTCACATAGCAATTTTAAATGTTCAATTTAATCTATTAATTAAATTAATAAAATAAATTGTAAAAATAATTAAATTTATATAATTTATAAAATTTAAGATATAATTTATATGAGAATTAAATTCTGCTTTATGCTTTAAATAGAAAGTAAATGGATAATTTTTCATGTATATCCAATTGATTCTAATAAGTTTAATATTCTCATGTTAGACTTGTCAGATATCAAAAATTAAACTGATAGAAAAATATACTTTTGATCTTTTATTAATAGCCACGACTTGCAGACTTTATATCTATTTTTAACCGAAATTTGATTGCGAGAAAATACATCACATAGCGGTAGGTGAAGGAACTATTAAATAACTGCAAAATGCAGATCCTGTTGTCAATTTGCCATCAGATTGTGCGCGCGCAAATCTTGCTCGATTTCTGCCGTCAATCTGACACCAAACTGCGTTACGCAAATCCTGCTCGGTTTCTACTACCAATCTGCTATGATAATTCTATACAAATCCTTCTTGATTTCTGCTACTGACTTGCTGCCAAATTATGTCAGCAGATTTTATAACATTTCTGCCAACGTTCTGCTATCATTATCTGATATAACAAGTTTTGTATAAAATCTGCAGTTTTTTTGCTGGCAAAAATATATAGCACACAGTTTTAATACATGCTCTTGACAGATTTGGCTATCTGGGTATATATATACATATATATATATATATATATATATATATATATATATAACATAACCGAATAAATTATTTGTGAAATATGAAGACATGAAAAAATAGTTCATACCGACATATTCAGTACAAAGGGGGACATCATATAGTAATAAACGATTATTTGATGAGTTGAGACATTGAGGGCATTACAAAGTCAACTTTATTTTTTTAAATGGAATGCTATATTTTTTATTTTATAGGCTTTTTAAATACAAGTTCATTGATATTACATAAAGATATTCAAGGTCATAAATACATAGTAAAATAAAAGTCTAATGTATGACTTGTATTTCAGTTCTAATAAAAATTCAATTGACCTTAGACTTGACGACACAGATGAATTTTATGTCATATGATGTACTGGTTCTCTTAGTACTTCTAATGAAATATTTTTAAGTGTTGCAGTTATACGAGCAATCATGTATTATTATTACGAATTGTAGATAGTTTTGAATACACATGTTTTTTACATTGCCCTATAAAAAATAATCTAAGAGAATCTAATCTAATGACCGGCATAACTGGCATTAACGTCCAATCTGATAAATTACATTTATTATGGGAATATATGAAAAGCATTGTGTATTCTGAACCATCAACAACTCATAATAATTATACATACGATTGCTCGAATAACTGCAACACTTAAAAATATTTCATTAGAAGTACTAACAAGTAAGAGATAAGCAGTACATCATTTGACACATAAAATTCATCTGTGTCGTCAAGTCCAAGGTCAATACTTTGAATTTTTATTAGAACTGAAATACAAGTCATACATTTGACTTTTATTTTACTATGTATTTAAGACCTTGAATATCTATGTAATATAAATGAACTTGTATTTAAAAAGCCTATAAAATAAAAAATATAGCATTCCATTTTAAAAAATGAAGTAGACTTTGTAATGCCCTCAATGTCTCAACTCATCAAATAATCGTTTATTACTATATGATGTTCCCCTTTGTACTGAATATGTCAGTATGAACTATTTTTTCATGTCTTCAAATTTCATAAATAATTTATTCGGTTACTTTATATGAATCACATACATACATATAAATATATATATATACATACACACAGTATTTAGTGTAATGGTGCGCATGATTTTTGAGACGTTTCTGATAATTTAAAAAATTTTTCTTAAAATTTATTTATTTGCGTCTGGGCCTAATTCATGGCGCTATTTACTAACATCCATTATAAGGCAAATGAAAAATATAGGATCGAAAGGGTCTGAATAGCTTAGTGGTAAGAGCAGTCGCCCGGCAAACGAAAGACGCGGGTTCAATTCCCGCTTCAGCGACTTTTCGGACCTATATTTTTCTCGCCTATTTTCCCGTTGTAAAGTTCGAGGATTATGAATTGATGGAACTTAGTAATCTCAAACCAAGAGATACAGTTCTAAAAATTAGAATTAATTTTCGTGCTTGGCTCTATTGGTCGTTTTAAAAAAATCATATTTATTTATTTATTAAATACTGAGAGCCGATAAAAATTTTTCTTAAAATTAATTTTAAAAAGTTTATATTGTGCAAATTAATTTGTTTCACAGGCTATTGCGTAAAATAGAAAAATATGTAAAAAATTTTTTTCATGAAAAAATTAATGTCACCATAATTTTTAAAATGAAAGTACCATATTCAATCTAAATCAATTCGTTACAATATTCTGCATAAAAATTATAAGGATAAGATAGTGAAAAAGTGAAGAGTTTACGAGATATTTTAGTTTTAAAGAAAATATGTAGTTGCTAGTTTACAATTTATATTTTTATTTATATCTATGTGTTTTCTTTACACCAATTGATTTAAAATTGAAATAAAATAATCAGAAAATGATTTTATGAGATATTTTATAGTTTATGTATAAACTAAAGTATAATATATTTCATAAGCTATTCGCTTTTTGACCATCCTACATTATAACTTTATGCAGAATATTGTAAAGAATCGATTTATATAAAAAAATATAATAGTTTCATTAAAAAAAATTCAAGGTAACATTTACTTTCTTTATGAAAAAATTTTTTCCTCATTTTTTATTGCTTGTAATAGCTTGCGTAAAACAGATTAATTTTTACAATATAAATTTTTTTCTAAACTGTTGCAAACATTTAAAAAATCATACGGACCGTTACGCTGAACATCGTATATGTACATATATACCGGGTGTCCCATTTTAAAGGACCCACTCAAATATCTCAGAAACACTGCGTTAAATCAAAAAATGTTTCCTACAAAAGTTGTAGGGTTTAGAGGGGGACATAACATAGTAATATTCATATGACCTTGGGCGACGTCTCCAAGGTCAAGTGAAGGTGAGAATAAATTTTTTAAATGGAAACTCATATTTTTTATTATAACATCTTTTTCTACTAATTAATTTGAACAACTTTTATCTGAAGCATTTTTTTATTTTCTTCAAAATTCATTCTCACCTTCACTTAAGGTTAACCTTCACTAACCTTGGAGACGCCGCCCAAGGTCAAATGAATATTACTATGTTATCCCCCCTCGAAACCCTACAACTTTGTAAGAAACATTTTTTTATTTAACGCAGTGTTTCTGACAATGAGATATTTGAGTGGGTCCTTTAAAATGGGACATCTGGTATATATATATATAAAACATTGTTATAAACAGTACAAATAAACATTTAACAATTACATGTATCTATTTGTTATACACATACATGTACATAATGAATAAATGAACAGATACAGAAAGCTGAAGAAAAGAAGAAAAAAAGAGAAAGATAGTGAGTATAAGCTCTCTAGCCTCTTTATATTATAAATATATCATAAAGCAATATACATATATATGTATACATACATACATACATACATACATACATACATACATACATACATACATACATACATACATACATACATACATACATACATACATACATACATACATACATACATACATACATACATACATACATACATACATACATACATACATACATACATACATACATACATACATACATACATACATACATACATACATACATACATACATACATACATACATACATACATACATACATACATACATACATACATACATACATACATACATACATACATACATACATACATACATACATACATACATACATACATACATACATACATACATACATACATACATACATACATACATACATACATACATACATACATACATACATACATACATACATACATACATACATACATACATACATACATACATACATACATACATACATACATACATACATACATACATACATACATACATACATACATACATACATACATACATACATACATACATACATACATACATACATACATACATACATACATACATACATACATACATACATACATACATACATACATACATACATACATACATACATACATACATACATACATACATACATACATACATACATACATACATACATACATACATACATACATACATACATACATACATACATACATACATACATACATACATACATACATACATACATACATACATACATACATACATACATACATACATACATACATACATACATACATACATACATACATACATACATACATACATACATACATACATACATACATACATACATACATACATACATACATACATACATACATACATACATACATACATACATACATACATACATACATACATACATACATACATACATACATACATACATACATACATACATACATACATACATACATACATACATACATACATACATACATACATACATACATACATACATACATACATACATACATACATACATACATACATACATACATACATACATACATACATACATACATACATACATACATACATACATACATACATACATACATACATACATACATACATACATACATACATACATACATACATACATACATACATACATACATACATACATACATACATACATACATACATACATACATACATACATACATACATACATACATACATACATACATACATACATACATACATACATACATACATACATACATACATACATACATACATACATACATACATACATACATACATACATACATACATACATACATACATACATACATACATACATACATACATACATACATACATACATACATACATACATACATACATACATACATACATACATACATACATACATACATACATACATACATTGTTACGACCCTGTATATTCCCGTTTCCCGTGCCACGATGTCATATCATTCGTTGTGTTAAAAAGATCATCTCCGGGACGACGTGTGAATCGTCTCGGAGATGATTTTTTCCTAACATCGAGAATACAGAGACATAATAATACATTGCTTGTCGATGTTTATAAAAAGGCTCGCTCGTTCACTCGCTCTCTTTCTATTTCTTTCTTTTCTCTTCTATTTCTTTTTCTCTTTGTCTATCTAATCGTTATATACATTTATGTGCATAATAAACAGATATGTAATATTTTGTGTATTTGTGCTGTATGTAACAGTAATTCTGAGAATGAATCAATTATGATATGACATTAGTAACCTTTTAAACCATACTCCCTTTCTACACAATCTGGGAACAGATACAGGCAAGCGTCTATTTCTATTTGCTCCCATATTATACACTATATAATAAATATAAAAATATCACTGAAAATATCACAGAGTATATGTCTATCACAGTATTCGACACGTTATTACACGTTATAACAGTCGAGTCGCGCTGCTGTGTAAGCACGTGCAGTACGTACCGCGCGACAAGTGAGCCATCCCGCGCATATATACAGGGTGTCCCAGAACTGGCGAAGAAGCTTTTAATGACAGATTCTTCATGAAATTCTAAGTCGAAAAGTTCTTTACAAAAATGTGATCCAATGAATAGAATTTGAATGGTGAGGCATTGAAGTTGACGTATGGGAGCGCATGAAATTCGCGCGGTCAGGAGCGTAACGGCCAAGCTCGGCACGGGTACAACTTATAACTCGTGTATCGCGCCGATGCGTGTTTATCGTTACTCTATAATATTCTGTTATTAATAATATGAATTAATTATTCTCATTAATAATAATATTTATCTTTATCAATTAATAATTTTGTGTACTTGACCTACTGGTTGAATATCCTTAAACTATGGGATATGCGAGATATTGATTAGACTAACTTAACAAATGACAAATTTAAAATAAATTAATAAATAACAAATTAATCATAATTTTATCAATTAATTAATTAATTACTCAAATAACTGAAATTAATAAATAATGAGTAAATAATAAATATTGAAAAATAGAAAAAAATAAATAAATAGTTAATAAATAATTAAATAATAGTGTAATATTGAAATAAAGTTTCAGAGAAGAATATAAAAAATTTCAAATACATATTTTGATAAAATATCAAGTTTAATGTCTTTCGATTAATCAGAAAAGAATTACAATTATTCATTAACTATTTATTTATTTTTTTCTATTTTTCAATATTTATTATTTACTCATTATTTATTAATTTCAGTTATTTGAGTAATTAATTAATTAATTGATAAAATTATGATTAATTTGTTATTTATTAATTTATTTTAAATTTGTCATTTGTTAAGTTAGTCTAATCAATATCTCGCATATCCCATAGTTTAAGGATATTCAACCAGTAGGTCAAGTACACAAAATTATTAATTGATAAAGATAAATATTATTATTAATGAGAATAATTAATTCATATTATTAATAACAGAATATTATAGAGTAACGATAAACACGCATCGGCGCGATACACGAGTTATAAGTTGTACCCGTGCCGAGCTTGGCGTTACGCTCCTGACCGCGCGAATTTCATGCGCTCCCATACGTCAACTTCAATGCCTCACCATTCAAATTCTATTCATTGGATCACATTTTTGTAAAGAACTTTTCGACTTAGAATTTCATGAAGAATCTGTCATTAAAAGCTTCTTCGCCAGTTCTGGGACACCCTGTATATGTCATTGCGCGCGCACGATTCCGCTTACTACGTTAAATAATATGTATATATATATATAAATAGTATATATATGTGTGTAATATATACAATATATTCAGCATAACGGACCACAAAATTTTGAGACAATTCCGACAGTTTATAAAAAAGTATATATTAAAAATTAATCTACTTTACAAGCTATCAAATGCAATAAAAAAACTTAAAAAAATTTTTTATAAAAACGTCACTGTTTTAAATTTTTAAATAAATAAACCATATTTTTTTAAATAAAAAAATTTCTTACAATATTCTGCATAAAAAAATATAAAAGTAGGATAGTGATAAAGTGTATAGTTTTCGAGATATATTTTAGTTTAAAATAGACATAATCTTACGTAAACTATTAATATCTCGTAAAATACTCATTTTCTCATAATCTTATTTCAATACTTTTATGCACAAAATAATGAGAAGAATCAAATTTATTTATTTATTTATTTATTTATTTATTTATTTATTTATTTATTTATTTATTTATTTATTTATTTATTTATTTATTTATTTATTTAACGGGACTCATCCCTCTAATACAAACAAACAAAATTGAAAATTTTATGTATTAACATTGTTAAAATAATTAACTCATTTAATTAGATATTTCATTTTCGTCATTTCTATTTAATATTCTCGATTTCATCTATTAAAACGATTCTCGCGAAAGCCGTGCAACGGCTCGGATTATCGCCGAGCATGTTTACGTTTTTTCTGTATCTCGCGTCTTTCCCCGCACCATCGCGGCCTTATTCAACAGCTGTTCGAAATGAAAACACTTTTCGAGACCTTGACATATATTCTTATATACCACACAGTACTCGACCGACTTTTCGTGCGTTTACACCTCTCTCGATCAGCTGCGCTTCTTTATCGCGAAATCCTTTGTTCGCTAATTTTTCAAGTCTGTGATAATCTCTTGTGTTTAATAAGATTTTCTGTTCTGAAATAAACTCGTGTAACTCAGATCATTGTGTCGCTTAATTGAGTATTCACATTCGCTTCGCTTTAACAAACATCAGTAAAAGACATAATTCAAATAATTATAATAAGAGACAACGCAATATAAGTATTAAAAATCAGAAACAAAAAATACGTGATAAATCAGTGAAAACATTTCGATAGAGATCGTTTGAATGAGTAGAGCAGACAGTGAAAGAAATCGACACGATCTGAAAATTTATTCGCCAATATGCTAAGTTTGTTTAGCGGTTTAAATTTACCAAATGAGGTACGATGATATTCTTCCCCGAAAATTGGACTGATTCTAAGAGGCCTAGCTGGGATACGCAAATTTACTCGTGCCAATAATTCCGAACAACAGATATGGCCGTTGATCAATTTATATAAAAACAGTAAATCTAAAAAAACTCTTCTATCTTCTAATGTGCTTAAATTAAGCTTCTTCAAAATTACATCACACGTATGATCGGAGAAACGCATTGGCCTGTTCATAAGAAAACTCATCCTGCGGAGAAATCGATGCTGAACTCTTTCAATTAGAATGCAACAACTCTTCCGATACGGATCCCATACAATCGAAGCATATTCCAGCTGAGACCTAACAAGCGTGCAATACAACAATCTTAAAGTAAAAATATTTTTAAAATACTTGAAAGAGCGCATTATAAAGCCAAGTTTTTTAAACGCCCAACTCGTGATATTTCGAATATGTTTACCAAACGATAAATCCGCGCTAAAAGTGACACCCAAATCTCGTATGTCATCAACAACTGATAGAGTAAACCCACCTATCATGTAGTCGTGCTTATACACTAATCTTTTATGATTAAAACGAACTACATGACATTTAGATAAATTAAAGTGTAATTTATTCCTATTGCTCCAATGGTCAAGGCGAAGCAAATCTTGCTGTAAAAGATCCGCATCCACAGAATTATCCACCCGACGAAAAATCTTTAAATCATCAGCATAGAGCAAAAATTTACTATGATAAAATATTTCTCCAATATTATTAATAAATAAATTAAATAGTAACGGGCCTAAATGAGAACCTTGTGGTACGCCTGATGACGCTTTTATAACTCTGGATAGACAATTATTGAACTTAACGGTCTGCAATCTATCAGTTAAATAACTAGTTAATCATTTTAATATGTTACCCCCAATGCCACAGGCACGCAATTTGCAACGCAGTATAACATGGTCAACACTATCAAAAGCTTTTTTAAAATCGGTATAAATAGCATCCACCTGGGAGCTATCCTCAATTGTCGCGCTTATAAAATCCTAATACACCAATAAATTCGTAACCGCAGAACGACCAGCAATAAATCCATGCTGCTGCTCATTACATTCTTCATCATTAAAGCAAGTTTATTAGTAATCAAATTCTCAAATATTTTTGGTATAATATTTTGCTTACTTATAGGTCTATAGTTGTAAATTGATGTAAATTAAACATAATTATTTTTAAGAAAAAATATGTAATATGCAACTAATAGCCACATACTTTTTGTTAAAATAACTACGTATTTTTTTTACATCAATTGATTCCTCTCATTATTTTGTGCATAAATATATTGAGGTAAGATCATGGGAAAATTAATATTTTACAAAACATTTCATAGAATATGTAAAATTGTGCAATATTAAAATGTACAATATCTCGTAAACTATTTTAGTCATTCTACCCTTATAACTTCTTATGAATATTATCAGAGAAATCATTTTATATAAAAAAATATGAATTTTATTTAAAAGAATCAAGGTGACATTGATTTTTTTTATAAAAAAATTATTTTTCCATTTTTTTATTGCATGTGATACCTTGCCTAAAACAGATTAATTTTCACTGTAAAAACTTTTTTTTAACTATCGAAAACGTTTCAAAAATCATGCGAATCGTTATCCTGAACACTGTACATGAAGTTGCTTTAGATGAAGACATGCATATAAACACTAGCATATAAAGGTAACAAGATAAGTTTGATATAAAGTTGTTCAAAATTATTCCATTTTCCTTTTCTACATATCGATATAAATAAAAAGATGTGAACTTCATATGCAGATGAATAAGATGTATAAATATATATATATATATAATATATATATATACATAAATATTTTATTAGCTTATTACAAAATTAATTCGGTATTCAATTTGCCAATTATACGGGCGGTCGATTCATGTCGTGTTTATGTTATCATTTATGATATCAAATATTATCTATCAATTATTTTCAGACAGGTAAAATGTAAATATATATAAATTTATTTCATACTTTATTTATATGAAAATAATTGGTACAAAATAATTGATAAAACAATAAGATAACACAAAATACGACATGCATCGCAAAATTGTTAACCAAAAAGTAATAATTTAATTACATAATGTTTAAAAATTATTCGATTTATGTGTCGTGTTGGTGTCATTTTAATCACAATAAATCATCAAAATTATTTGCAAATAGATAAAAAAAGAAATACATACATTTTATTTTCTGTAAATAAGAAAGATTATAGAAAAAAAGTAACGATATTTCTGAATTGTTGTGTAAATGTAACATAAATAACAGTATTTATACAATAAATCTCGGTACAATTAGTAGTCACATATACTAAGTGACAGCTTCGTATGTACCGCATAGACCTCGAGACTCGAGTTCAAATCCAAGTACATCCTGCACCGCCTGCAAGTGTATAAAAAACGTTCCTCGTACCGCCCGTATACGTGTCTGCGCTAATATGCGCAGACCACACTTTTGCAATTTTTTTTTAATGAAAATGTAAAATAATTTGGCAAATTGAATATCAAATTTATTTATGATTTTTTAAAAATGTACATATTTATGACTTTCAAAAATGTAATTATTTTCTATAGTAAGATGACATACATGGTAAAATTAAAATACATTTTAAACATTATATATATATATATATATAATTTTAAAAATATTTTAATTATACCTTTTATATGTCATCATACTATAGAAAATAATTACATTTTTTGAAGTCATAAATATGTACATTTTAAAAAAATCATAAATAAATTCGGTATTCAATTTGCCAAATTATTTTACATTTTCATAAAAAAAAAAAAAAAAAAATTGCAAAAGTGTGGTCTACAATTTTCGATAGCAGCGTTATTCCACACGCAATTGCCTGTTGCCAGCGTCTCCAAACTGGCAACGCTGCGTGTCTGTTACCAGCGTCTCGAAAGTGGCAACACTGTTGCCTTTTGCCAGCGTTTCGTTACTGGCACTGGCATCGTCAGTTCATTGTCGTCGATCGTCGAGTCACGTCGGGACGTCGGACTTGTAATACAACGATGCCACGACGTAAGTATTATTTTATATAAATTATTTGAAAATAACGAGTTGAGACATAAAAATTAAGGTAACTGTAAGTACAGATTACGCTGCATAAATTATAATGATATGTATTATATAATCTCTCGCTGTTCTCGTTATCATCCTCTTTCTTAGGTTATGAGCACATGCTTGCGACGCTACAGTTTACGTAAATCGTAAGTGTAAGTAACGCACAAGATTTGTCGTATGTCGTAGAAATGTACTACAATCGTTACTTTCGATTGTAGCACGTTTTTATTACACGCCAAAAACTTAGAGACGCCAAAGACTTACGTAAATTGTTGCGTCGCAAGCACGTGCTCATAACCTACGAAAGAGGATGATAACGAGAACAGCGAGAGATTATACATCCCAGCAAACACAGAATATAACTATTATATAATCCATGGTGTAAGAATACCAGGTGTAACATTCCCGAGGATGCGCAGTCGTTCAAAATAATGGCCGCTCTTGAACCAATCAGAAATTTGCCCCAAATTCTAAAAACTAATATGGGCACCGCTATAAGTTAGGTTAGTGGAACCCATGATTTATTACATATTTGTTTTTCTTTGCAGACATAATGCCCTCGTGCTGCATACAAAATTGCAAGAGTCGTACATATTGTACAGATAAAAAAGGAATAACATTTTTTATATTCCCAAATGAAGATAATATTCGTCAGGCATGGATAAATGCTTGTCAAAGGACCGAAGTAGCACTTATTAATTGACATAGATTATTATTTATTACTTATTATTTTCATTTTTTAGTTATATCATAATTTTTTATTAGCTTTCACTTTTTAGTATTATACTTTTCCATATTTTCATTTATTGTATTTGTACTATATTTATTTTTATAATTCTTAATAATATAAAAAAATTAATAAAAATTAATAAAAAATATTAATAAAACATTAATAAAAATTTTAACAGTAATTAAAAATTTTTATTCTTAATATAATATTTTAATATAATATGTAATACAACAGACAGCACGTAAAAATGTCTAAAAAATGTTGTAAAGATGTGTTTAAGATATTTTTAAGACATATGTTGTTTGGGTATTGTTAAAACATTTTCCATTTAATTATGTATTCGATTTAAAACCGATTAGTCTGTTATCTTGTCTGCGTGTCTGTTATTGTCTGTATTTCGAGATTATCGATTTCTCGAGAAAACCATGCATTGGCTCAGTTTCTCGACGAACTCTGTTTACATTTTTTCGCGCCTCGCGCGTCTTACCGCGCGTCTCGCCAGGCCTCGAAGCTGTCGAATCAGCTGTTATAATAACAGTTTCGCGACGAGTCCTTGACACACATATATTCGGTAAAATAAGTTCAGTTCGCTACAGACCGTTCAAGCTTACACGCCTGTCGCTTTCTCGAGTATAATTACTCTCTCTATTCGTCGCGAGCGATTTAATTGTGATCGCTTCCTTTCTGTGTTTTACTTTAAAATAAAATACGATTTGTTTCAACGAGTCTAATTAATTCAAACACGCGCTTCCTATTACTATCCGTTTTATCACTCGTTTCGAAATTCTCTAAACAGGTATATATTTTCATCAATATTATGTTTGAATTCCGCGCCAATTTTTGGGGCAAATTTCTTATTGGCCTTTCCTGTATTCAGCCGCCATTATGCGCAATGTTACACCTGGTATTCTTACACCATGATATAATCTAGAAGTAACACGCAATATAACATGAGTTATACAGTATTAATATTTATGTTACATAATTTTTTTTGTAACTGCAATATAATTGTGTTTTAAAACGGTTATATTTCTTTGTTATTTACTGGTTATAACAGTATAACAGCAATATAACTGAAATATTACACATTATATAACAAATGCTACATTAGCATTACTTTAATATTACATAACATATGTAATATTTTATGAGAAATGTTACAGTAATATTCCAAAAATAACAATATTCAGTAATCATTAGTTCTTTCATTTACCGCTATGCGACGCGCGATGATCTAGCTATCTCGTATTTAAATTTCAGTCATGAGAATTATATAAAGCTTACAAAAAATGACTATTAAGATTAAAAAGATGTCATTATTAATTTTTGTCAGTTTAATTTTTCTGATATATCCCAATAGAGAATTCAGGTATTGAACTGATCGAAAACTTAGAAAGCGAACAAATAAATGTCCGAATGAGAGAAAATCGCTCATAATATTATAATATTTAAGTTAAGCTGTAAAGTTTACTATTTTTATATAAATAAAATTTTTAATTTGAAATAAAAATTTTATAAAACAATTTTTTTAAAAATATAAAAGAATTTTATAAAATAAATTATTTAAATTTTATTATTTTTATATTTAATTACATTGTAAGTACTTTTGTCATATACGCATATACATACATGCGCCTAACCTTCATATTTGCGTGTTATAACATGTATATAACAATTTTATAACTTATACCGCGCTATATTTATGTTATATCACTGCAATTTTATATAAATGGGAAATTACAACTAATTTTTATACATGTTATGTAAGTATTATATAATTTTTAAGAAAATTATATAACATGTTATTTACGTGTTACATTAATGTTATATAGCTGTAATATATATGAGTAGGAAATTACTACTAACGTGTATATAACCTTGTACATTCGTGTTATATTGCGTGTTACATTTCGTTTTATTATGACAATATAACAGTTATATACTCGTGTTTGCTGGGATATCATAATTTATGCAGCGTAATCTGTACTTACAGTTACCTTAATTTTTATGTCTCAACTCGCATGTGCTCATAACCTAATCAAGAGAATGTTCTTATACCCTTATATTCTATTAAAAATAAGAGAAACATATTTAAAAAATGCATTTTTGTAGCACGAAGCGAGGGGCAGTAAGCCGACGATGGCAGCAGCGACGACGACGACAATGACGACGATGCCAACGGCGATGACGACGAGGACGGTAGCGATGACGACGAGGACGGCAGCGATGACGACGAGGACGGCAGCGACGGCGACGAGGACGGCAGCGACGGCGATGAAAACGACGGCGACGAGGACGGTAGCGACGGCGACATCGCCGTCACAGCCATTGGACAACAAGAGAGGAAACGTAAGAAATGTAAGTTATTTTATGTGCGAAAGCAAAAGGAGTGAGTGCGGACACGGGCAGAAAACTAAACTCAGAACTTTAACGCGACAAAGATGGACGTATATTTGACAAAAAAAAAACGATTACAGAGAAGAATATACTATGCACTCTTTTGGTACACAATGAATAACGGAACTTATTTCGAAGCTTTATAAATCCGCAAGCGACGGAAGAGAATAAGCGCGCAGATTATTAGACAAGCGATCTATTAATTTGTGTATCCCGACTATCTTTTCACCATGAGAGCTACTAAGTAGTGAGAGCGATGGTCGCTCGAGAGGAGGTTTTATACACTCGGTTTTCTGGAACGTTCGAGATCTTCCAGGAATATTGTTATTGCGAAAGATCGAGACATCCGTTGACACTGCCTATTGTCATGTTTGTTATTATTTGGTATCCTCTCGAACGACCGCGGCTTGTATCGCTTTCGATCCAGACGCGCGTTCCGCGTGCGCGGCCGGCGGCGCGTTTGTGAAGGCGCGGGGCGAGAGGGGCGTCCCGCAGCCGCGCGCTTAAACTACCGAATTACGACGCTTAAAGATTATAATTAATATAACCAATAAAAATGTTAGTAGAAATTATAATTATTGTATCACTATTCAATTTACGAACAATAGAACGGGGTTCGTTTTGAACATTTTATTTGGCTGAAATAAGTGTGCAGATTTAACTTAACTATATACACACATGTAGACATATACTAACATCTACTTTATTATATTATTATTTGCAATTCTCATGTTAATTTAATGCGTTGTTCAATATTTAATATCATTTGCAAATCACACATTAAATTAACATGTGAATTGCAAATAATAATATAATGAACAAGTCATCAGTATATGTGTATATGTGTATATATATATGTGTATGTGTGTGTGTGTGTGTGTGTGTGTGTGTGTGTGTGTGTGTGTGTGTGTGGCTGCGGCTGCGTTCGGAAACGTCCCCCGAGTGCATTCCCTCTCTCTCTATACCACTCCTATCTCAATAATATAGAAACAGACGGAATGCACTCGGGGGACATTTCCGTACGCAGCCTGTGTATGCAAAAATAATTTTTACTAATTTTTTTCATTTTCAGCGCATAAATGAACCAGTCAGGCGGGCCGTGAACAAGGAACGGCGTAAAAATAGTTTTAGAAATAGAAAACGTTTTTACGCCGTTCCCCTTGTTTACGTATCCACACCGCCTGCAAGTGCGTACGTCCCCGCATCGCCTGCAAGTACGTACGTTCCCGCACCGCCTGCTAATGCGTTCGTCCCCGCACCGCCTGCAAACGCGTACGTCCCCGCACCGCCTGCAAATGCGTACATCCCCGTACCGCCTGCAAGTACGTACGTCCCCGCACCGCCTGCAAGTACGTACGTCCCCGCACCGCCTGCAAGTACGTACGTTCCCGCACCGCCTGCAAGTATGTACGTCCCCACACCGCCTGCAAGTACGTACGTTCCCGCACCGCCTGCAAGTACGTACGTTCCCGCACCGCGTGCAAATGCGTACGTCCCCGCACCGCCTGCTAATGGATTCGTACAATTTGAGTACATGTCCGCACCTGCATACCTGCTTCGGTATTAAAAAAAGATAAAATATTGAATATTACATGCACCATTCATCAAACCACACACATGCACGCGCGCGCACTCTCTTTCTCTCTCTCTCTCTCATATATATATATATATATATATATATATATATATATATAGATGTACACTCTATAATAGATTCTATATATATATATATATATATATATATATATATATATACACAGATCGATTATTTTGGGGACCTTTTTTTTCAATTAAAATAACTGTTGTATTTAATGTGTATAATCGTGTATTTCTAATGTATGCAATGTAGACCTAATAATGAATATACGTACAGATAAGTATATAGTGATTACTTTGGGGACTTTAGATATATATATCGACTACTTTGGGGACTTTAGATATATATATCGATTACTTTGAGGACTTTAGACATCTAAAGTCCCTAAAGTAATCAATATACATCTAAAGTCCCCCAAAGTAACCACTATATACTTATCTGCACGTATATCCATTATGAAATCCTAGACATTGAATATATTTAAAATAAACGAATCAATAACTAATTACACATTATATTAATTACTTTGAGGTATTTTATTGTAATTGGAAACTTATTTTAAGTTATGATTTAAAAAAGGACAGAGCATATATATTTTTTACAATACAATTGCTATCAGAGGTGATTATTTAAATAAAAATGTAATTACATTTTGTATATAAAAAAAAGTCCAGTTACAACATATTTCAACATTACTGCTTTTATCAAGCAATTTGTTAACACTAAGAATTTAAAGACTTTTTATATATTAAATATATATTAAGAAATAAATACATTGGTTATGAGAGCCGTACGCGGAAGTTAGGCGTTATAGCGAAAATTAATTCCCGATTTAGCGGCTTCAGTCCGATATTTTTCTCGCCTATATCTCTTTAGAGGGGCCATTGGGGAATGTAGGAATTAGAAATTCTCGAATTGAGAATTAATTCCAAATATAAGTCTTGGCAATGTACCAAGTAAAATTTTCGTGCCTCGTGCACATTATGAAAGTTCTAGTGAAAAATTAATTTTCGCTATAATGTGCCTAACATCCGCGTACGTCTCTCATAGCCAATATATTTATATTTCTTAATATATATTTAATTTGTTAAATTTTATTTATTTTAAAGAGATCCAAAGATTGGATTTTCTCTGTTTGCAAAATTAAAAGTAGGACATCTTGTATATATGTACATATAAAAATAGAATTAATTAAAAATTAATATATTCTAAGAAAAATATCTGTTTTATATATATATATATATACATATATACACTTTATATATACATTATATCAAATATATATACATTATATCATATATATTTCTACTATATACTTAATATTATATAATATTATATATAAATTAATATTATACATATTTAATTGTCCTCGAAATAATCATTGCGTTTATACATTGTCCTCAAAGTAATCGTTACATATAACTCATCATGCATAAATATAAAATAATTTATATAAATACATAATATACATAACTACATAAAAAATATAATTTTCTTTGTTAAAACTGCATAATAGAGGTGCTCTTTTTAATTTTAATAATCTTAAAATATATTAAACAGAGAAACTTATTAAACATTGTTTAAAAACATTGAATATCGCTCTCATTTCTAGGAGGTAGTAGCATAAAAAAGTATTACAATTACATATAGACATTATCAAATATGTCTATCTTCTATATATTTAATTATGCATAATTATAGTTGTCCTCGAAATAACTATTGCGTTTATAAAATTGTCCTCAAAATAATCGTTATATAACTTACATATATATAAGATAATTTATATAAATATATAACATACATAATATATAATATACATAAATAATATACATAATATATATTATACATATATATAATATTTACATAATTAATATAATATACAGGTTCATAAAATATGGAGATTTTTTTATGCTAATATCTTCTAGAAATGTGAGAACGACATTTAATTTTTTAAAAATGTTTAGTAAGTCTCTCTCTCTATATATTATAGTTTAAGATTATTAAAATTAATGAGAACACTTTTAATATACAGTCTTATCAAGCAAAATAATATTGTCATTTTTTTTGTATTTATTTATGTATATTATACATATACAGAGTGTTTAAAAAGTATGGAGACCCCTGAATAACTCCGAAAATATGTAAGATAGAAAAAATGTTTTAAACAAAAGTTGCAGGATTTTTCCATTTAAAAATTTCAAGGTAATCTTTATGTGACCTTGACGACGCTGTTCAAGGTTATAATAATATTGCTATGTAATGCATCACTTGAAATCCTGCAACTTTTGTTGAAAACAGTTTTTATCCTAAAGAGTGTTTATCCTCCATCCTATGCTTGGTATTTACGATGCAACGCAGAGTCTTAAAACTCTCTTTTTATTATTAGTTCTATATAATGTTGTATTATGTTCTAATATAGTTTAGAGGAAATTAATTTATATCATCCCGATTCTCTTTCGTTTACATATTCATTTTATTGCCATAATAAAATAATTGTTTTATTACAATTTATATAAGAATTGGAAAAATTAATATATAAATTAATATATTAATATATGAAAAATTAATATATGAAATGTATATTACTTATATTAGATACACACATGCACACCTAGGCACGTATATAAGCACGTATATACACGTACGATAGTATAAAATTATGTATTTCAGCTGCACTTATAATTTTTTTACTTTTACAATAATGGCAATAATGTATATGATATATAGAAATAGTACCTATTCTATTACTATTTTATTTATTTTATACACATCTATATACTACTATATCTATAGTACTACATCTATACTTACTAAGATATTTCATTAAAAGTAAAAAAATTATTTTTGCAATTCGAAATATTTAAAAGTCTTACACAAAGTTCTTTAATAATGTAATGATTGATATAATTTTCTATATTTAATACATTACAGATTATAGAAAATAAAAATTTGTATCTCACATTGATGAGTAAGTTACGTAAAATTAAAAATTGCTTTTTTCAAATATAATTTTGATTAATTTCATTTGCAATAAAATTCTTTGCAACTACGTACTGTTTTTTGCAATCTCTTAAGATATTTCACTAAATATAACAATTAAAAATTGGATATGATAATTGCAAAATCCATTCTTAGAATGAAATTTAAAATACTCAATATCAAAAAAATATATAAATGTTATAACAAAATTTAGCTGTTCGAAAAATTTAATTTCCAAGAGTTTAATAAACAATATACACTCGTCAACAAAATTAACGCATATGTATTTTAAGTCAAAATTTTGCATAATTTCAAATAAGCATAACTCCGCTAAAAATGATCGGATTTGAAAAATTTTTTTTTCACTGTCAAGCTTGAAGTCTCTACTTTAAAAACCATTCGTCAGATTTTTAATTTATCCTTCTCCCCCTTACGCTACTGCTTCAAAAGTAAGGACGTAAACAGAGAAAATCCAATCTTTGGATCTCTTTAAAATAAATAAAATTTAACAAATTAAATATATATTAAGAAATATAAATATATTGGCTATGAGAGACGTACGCGGATGTTAGGCACATTATAGCGAAAATTAATTCTTCACTAGAACTTTGATAATGTGCACGAGGCAAGAAAATTTTACTTGGTACATTGCCAAGACTAATATTTGGAATTAATTCTCAATTCAAGAATTTCTAATTCCTACATTCCCCAATGGCCCTTCTAAAGAGATATATGCGAGAAAAATATCGGACTGAAGCAGCTAAATCGGGAATTAATTTTCGCTATAACGCCTAACATCCGCGTACAGCTCTCATAACTAATGTATTTATTTCTTAATATATATTTAATATACAAAGAGTCTTTAAATTCTTAGTGTTAACAAATTGCTTGATAAAAGCAATAATGTTGAAATATGTTGTAACTGGACTTTATTTATATACAAAATGTAATTTTATTTTTATTTAAATAATCACCTCTGATAGCAATTGTATTGTAAAAAATATATATGCTCTGTCCTTTTTTAAATCAAATTTAAAATAAGTTTACAATCACAATAAAATACCTCAAAGTAATCAATATAATGTGTAATTAGTTATTGATCCGTGTATTTTAAATATATTCAATGTCTAGGATTTCATAATGGATATACGTGCAGATAAGTATATAGTGATTACTTTGCGGACTTTAGTAATATATTGATTACTTTAGGGACTTTAGATGTCTAAAGTCCTCAAAGTAATCGATATATATATCTAAAGTCCCCAAAGTAATCGATATATATATCTAAAGTCCCCAAAGTAATCACTATATAATTATCTGTCCGTATATTCATTATTAGGTCTTATACATTGCATACATCGATATATAGTACTGGATGGAGCATGTTAAGCTCCTCGCTCAATGCCAGGCAACAGGCAATAGGAACAAGAAATAAAAAATATCCACCAATAAGAGCAGGGAATAATATCTATTCCCTGCTTTTATTGGTGGATATTTTCTATTTCCTGTTCCTATTGCCTGTTGCCTGGCATTGTGCGAGGGACTTTACCGAAACCGTGTTGACAGACGTAGAAAGAGACAAGACGATGTGTGGGTAGTAGCGGCTCATGGAGCTACGGGGCCATGAGGCATTTCAAAATTTCATATATATTTCTCAATTAAATAATGAAGTACATATTCTAAAAACCGTTATTATTAATTATTTATAACGAATATAATAAACTTCTATGCTATTATACTCGTTTATGCACACGTTTATGTACACAATACACACGTATAGCAATAAGGTTAGAATGATGGTCCTAAGTTGTAGAATACGGTACTGTATCCCTTCTCCTTAAACAAAATTCAACCAATGAAAAGAGAGTAGAGTGAGAGATCCGTGCCCACACATCTACCTCTCTCTTTTTAGATCTCTCAGCACGAAAGAGCAAAGAAATCTTGCCGCATGTTCCATCCAGTACTATATATCGATGATTGCATACATTAGAAATGCACGATTATACACATTAAATACAACTGTTATTTTAATTGAAAAAAAGGTCGCCAAAATAATCGATCTGTGTATATATTTATAAAACAGATATTTTTCTTAGGATATATATATTAATTTTTAATTAATTCTATTTTTATATGTACATATATACAGGATGTCCTACTTTTAATTTTGCAAACAGAGAAAATCCAATCTTTGGATCTCTTTAAAATAAATAAAATTTAACAAATTAAATATATATTAAGAAATATAAATACATTGGCTATGAGAGACGTACGCGGATGTTAGGCACATTATAGCGAAAATTAATTCTTCACTAGAACTTTGATAATGTGCACGAGGCACGAAAATTTTACTTGGTACATTGCCAAGACTTATATTTGGAATTAATTCTCAATTCGAGAATTTCTAATTCCTACATTCCCCAATGGCCCCTCTAAAGAGATATAGGCGAAAAAAATATCGGACTGAAGTCACTAAATCGGGAATTAATTATTAGGTCTTAAACATTGCATGCATTAGAAATACACGGTTATACACATTAAATACAACTGTTATTTTAAATGGGAAAAAAAAAAAAAAAAAAGAAAAAAAGGTCCCCAAAATTTTCGATCTGTGTATATATGTATATATATAAAGAATAAAGATTATAATAGAGAAAGAAATCACGCATGGATATTCTGTATATCTTAATCTTCTTTTCGATGTATAATCTATTTGCAAAAGTATAATAATTTGAACATTAACACCTTATAAGATTTTTTGCTAAATAGGTTCCCAAAGTAATCCTTGTTTATATACATTACTTTGGGGACAGTCCTTGAAGTAATCTTTTTGTATATAAAATAATGAGGACGGTCCTCAAAGTAAACACTTGTCCCCAAAGTAATCAGAATATATGAGGGCTGTTCGATAAGTCAGTGACTTTTACAAGAGATGACACTCAAATCGCAATCTAATTTTATTTCTGATATTTACCATCTTATTTAAGTATACACACCAAGTTTCAAGTAGATCTGTCAAATAGAAATTTTTTGACAGCGTTCTAAAGCGGATAAGTTTGTGTTTTTTGCTAAAATGGAAAAAAAGTGAATTTCGTGTGCTAATAAAACATTACTTTTTGCGTGGAAGAACCATTAAGGAAACTGAAGAAAAGCTAAAAAAGTATTATGGGGACTCTGCTCCGTCGCATGGAATGGTTCACAAGTGGTTCACTGAATTTCGTTGTGGTCGTACAAGCACGAATGATGCTGAGCGCTCGGGACGTCCGAATGAGGTCACAACTGAAGAAACAGTCAATAAAATCCATGATATTGTATTGGACGACCGTCGAGTGAAGATACGCGAGATAGCCAAGATGGTAAACATCTCAAACGAACGTGTTTTTAATATCTTGCATAAACATTTGGGCATGAAGAAGCTGTCGGCCAGATGGGTGCCGCGCTTGCTCACAATCGACCAAAAACGGAATCGCGCGACCATTTCGAAGCAGTGTTTGGACATGTTCAAGCGCAATCCAAGCGAGTTTTTGCGGCGATATGTAACCGTAGATGAAACATGGATACATTATTACACTCCAGAAACAAAAGAGCAGTCGAAACAATGGATTTCTCCTGGCCAACGTGTTCCGAAAAAGGCAAAAACGGTTCCATCGGCTGGAAAAGTCATGGCCACAGTTTTCTGGGATTCGCGTGGTATAATCTTTATCGACTACCTGTAAAAAGGAAAAACGATCACAGGACAGTTGCCTCTTTATTGGATCGATTTCACGCTGAGTTGATGGAAAAGCGACCCCATTTGGCGAAGAAAAAAATCCTCTTCCATCACGACAATGCACCAGCTCACACGGCTGCAATTGCCATGGCCAAAATTGTCGAATTGCAGTACGAACTGCTCCCTCATCCACCATATTCTTCAGATTTAGCCCCTTGCGACTTCTTTCTCTTTCCAAATATGAAGAAATGGCTCGGTGGAAAAAAATTCGCATCGAATGAGGAGATCATCGCTGAAACAAACGCCTATTTTACAGAATTTGAGAATTCGTATTTTTTGGAAGACTTAAAGAAGTTGGAAAACCGTTGGGCAAAATGTATCGAGATAAAAGGAGATTATATTGAAAAATAAATCAAATTTTGGTAAAAAAAAAATTTTTTCATTTTAAAGTCACCGACTTATCAAACAGCCCTCGTATATGTTTTTGTCCCCAAAATAACCGATCTGCGTATATACATATATAGATGTACACTCTATAATAGATTCTATATATATATATATATATATATATATATATATATATATATATATAATAGATTCTATATATATATATATATATATATATATGTAAAATATATTTATTATATATTTATAAAATTAACAAATCAATTAATTTTAAGACAATTAAAATAAAATTCTTTTTATGTATTAAATATATCTAAACATCTTTCTTATTTACATACCTGAATATATTTCTTTTTAAAATTTTCTGATCCTTTAGTATTTTCTAATTTTTCCCTTTTTCTTTCTCTGAACTTTTCTTTGATCTGTCCTTTCCTTTTAATTCTTTGCCTCCTTTTTTAAAGAATTTTTAAAGAAGAAGAAACAGTTATATAATAAATTAATTAAAGAGATATAATCTTAATAAATATTATATATAATATTATATATATATATATATATATATATATATATATTGTGACGTGACGTTTTTTACGCCCGTCACAGGGCCGGAACGGCCCGGCCGAGGAAGGGTCGAGAGAGAGGGCGAATTTTGGTCGGCGAGCGACGAACTTTTCTTCGTCGACTCGCCTTTAGTTATTTAAGTCCCGTAGATTTACCTAGTGGAAGTGAGTGGTCGGAGAAGGCCCTAATGTATCGAAGGGAGCAGCCATCGTGGGATGGCGGAAATTTGCAGCGAGAATGGACGACCTGGGTGGAAGCAGTGCGTTCGGGGACGCCGGATAACACAGTCAAGTAAGGTCTTTACCGTAAAATAAATGAAATAGTAAGCAAGGGCCCGTTACTGCCGAATACGTTTTACAGCCTCGGATAGCGAAAGGAACTGAGCGGAGGAGCACATAAAAGGGTACCGACATCTCAAGACAGGGATGACTACTACAATGGGGCCGCCGGCTCTTCGTACCGAAGAAATCGGAACCGTCGGAGACTTGTCACCTCTCGGCGAGTCCGTCAGCAAGTCGACAACCATTAGAGAAGGAGAGAAGCAGTTATTCGGGACGTACAGCGAGCAGCCATATAATCCGCACCAACATTCCGAAACGTACCGAGATTGGTTTCGAAATTACCGGGGCAACGAGGCCCGCAAGGATCGACTAGTGTCGAAAAAGGATCAAGGATCGATTATCAGCGGCGCGCGCAGCGCCACAGGCGCCGGCTACCGGCGTACCGTGAGCCCAGAGTCGTACACACCTCCATATAGTTAGCAGACGAATTAGAGATTTCTTATTTTCTATTATACCAATCGCTTGAGAATCATTTGGGCAAATTCAGGAATAGATTCTCATAGTTTAGGAAATAGTAGTTTATTTATAATTATTTAAAATAAATTGAGCGTATAGTTAGCAGACATAAATTTAAAAAATATTTTTTTTTATTGTAATTGATGTGAAATTATTTGGGAAACACGTCTGTAATGTTCTTAGCCTTTGGGAAATAATTATTTTATCTGAAAATCAAGTTTAAAGTACATTTATTAGACATCAATTAGACAAATTTTATATTTCTTATTTTTCTTTATTATTTCTCATTTTTTCTTATTGTAATCATTTGAGAATCATTTGGACGAATTTAGGAATATATTTTCATAGTTTTAAGACTAATAGTTTATTTATAATTACAGAAAATTAATTAAGAATGAATAGTTAACAGATCTAAGATTCGTCACAACGGTATAAATAAACAAATTTAGCGACTATAAATAAAAATTGAATATATTGTGACGTTGCCGTCACGACGCGCGTCCCTCCAGCCGAAATCGCGGGGCAAGGGCCGAGCGGCCGCGCCACGCGAGAGAGAGAGAGCACGAGAGCCACCGATTTTCCCCGGAGAAACGGCTTGCGATATCGAGATCACATTTATTAATTCGCGTTTATTTTTATTTTTTTTTGTCGTACACGGAGCGTTGTCGAGAGGAAAGAGCGAAATAATACCGACAACTTGGAAAGGACATAAAAACCATCCGAAACAACCTTATTTACAAAAATTGGCATTTGGCTGACTCAAGGGCACGGCCGTTACAGCGCGGATCACGTCAATCCTCAAAACAGGGCAAGGACGCACATCGCAAGGGCGAGAAAGTCACCCCAGATCCACGAGGGCGGATCTTATCGAGCTACCGTTCGGAGGGACCGAAAAGTAATCTCGGACACCCCTCCGGATATTACAAGGCCCGAGGACCGGCGAAGCCGCCAAGAACACGGCGTAATTAACGCCGAAAACAATTATCGCCAATTCTCGATAAGGGCGCTGTTGCCCTAAGTACGGCCGTGCGTAAACCGCGCGGCGGCGATCAGTCGTGCGAAGCGATAATTGGGTGGGTGTCCGCGCAACCCCTTTCGCGCAGGATTGAGTCCCGATTCCCAATATCGATTCGGGGCAGTAGATCCGACTCTTGTGCTGCCTGTCCTGCGCGTCGCGTGTTCGCTCCATTCAGTTGATATCGAGGCAACGATATCCCGAATCACCGGAGACACGCAGAGGTGCCCAAGGAGAGAGATTACCGTATCGGTGAGGTCACCCGTGCCGCTATCTATATATATATATATTGCTTTTGTAATGTTCTGGAATGTTGCTGTAACATTCTCATGAAATATTACAATTGTATGTTTCTGTAATGTCTCTACAACGTTACATTGCAACTTGCAAGATTGTAACATTGCCGCAATGTAACTGCAATGTTCTGTGCTGTATGGGATATATAAATATGTGAAAGAAAATTATAGAATTTTAATTATTTAAAATATATTTTATTTAGTCTCTTGAAGAAAACATTTACATGTTCCTTTTTAATTCAATTATTATTCTCTGCATATTTTACAGTTAATAGGCGTGAATTGTAGCATCACCATTTGATCATTTTTATAATATAAATTAAAAATTAAAAACACATTTCGTATGATTTGTTTTGATCACCTATATATCTTACGGTACAAATAAAAATTTGCGCATTATTGACTTTTTCAAATATTAATTATTTTAAAAACTATATTGTATACATATAATTTGTATTTTTTATGTTATAGATTATAGATCAACGCTTTGTACTATAGAGCTCTGCTGTTGCACATTGTATCGGTGAGTGTATTGCATGTATACATATACATATATAACATTGTCTGTATATGTATATTAATCATCAAAAATTAACTAGAGTGCAATTTCAGAAAAAAAAGTTAAGAAATTATGTTAATTTCATATAAAAAAATTTAAGAAATTGTATGTTAACTTTTTCATTAAAACAATAACTTACATAATTTTCTTTAAAAAACTAAAAAATATATGCCAAGCAAATAAAAGTATTAAAAATTCTTATTTTTTTTATATGTACATGGTACATTTACATATTCATGAACATGATAAAAATTGTTTTATTATTTTTGTGTTATATATTAAAATATACAAATATAGGGGCTGCGCACAGCTCTTAATAGTTTATGCGATCATGTAAAGTTCATTATAATGCATAAGTATTACATTAACAAACAAAAATAATAATTATCAGATTATTTTGTAACGATACCCCCGTTACCCGACCGACCACCGTGCGGAAGGCTGCGCCCGGCAAACACTGGCCGGGCGATGCAGCAGGCGCAATGCGCCATCATTTATTAAATACACCCGAATCGGGCCAATTATTCCAAATCCGAACGGCGTACCGAAAACCACGACGTCACGACAATATCCGAGCGCTACCGAAGACGCGCGGAAATTCCCGAACGCGAAGCCGGGACGCTTAAAAAGAGCGATTCGAGGCGAGAAAGCTCATTCCGGTCCCGATCCGCTCTCGAGCACACATCCCGAACCGATTCCATAATAAAAACACGAGTAAGCCGCAAATAACGGGGGTCGGGCGTACTCTGCCTCCGGTGGGTGTTCCCACCTAGAAAGCGCTCTAGTGTCTTCCGTCTTCTCTCGCTGTAAGCGTATGACCAAAGGGGTCGGGTGTGCCCGGTCTCTACCGAGAGTTTTCGGTTAGCGGACAAACGCTGACGTCCTTCCGTACCCCGGTTCCGGCAATCAGTCACAAGGTAGGGAGTTCCCCGCCTTGGACGGGAGTTCCCGTCGCCGGTCACTATCCTCCGCGCAACTATATCCTTGCACGCGGACGCGAGTCGCGAGTCGCGAAAGAGCCCGCGTATAATCCCGCGCGGCTTTCGAGATATATCGAACGCTCTCTCGGGCGCGAGAGAGAGTCCGTGTAGAAAAACGCGAATTCCGGAGCCACGCGCTCGGCCCCGCCGCGCCCCGCTTCCTGCGCCGTCATCGTTCGCCACAATAACATCAACACGCGTGAGCTAGTGGCCCTTTAAAGTATAGCTACCCGAGCCTAGGGGCAATAACCTCGCGATTGAAAACATATGATCGCGCCTCTCGGTATCGATATTATATCGCGGATTTTTGTATGTTATTTAGCCGAAGCGTTTCCCGCATTAATTCTTTTAATTGTAGTATTGTTATATCGCGGATATTTGTATATTATTTAGCCGAAGCGTTTACCGCATTAATTCCGTTCTTTTAATTGTAGTATTGTTATATCGCGGATTTTGTATGTTATTTAGCCGAAGCGTTTACCGCATTAATTCCGTTCTTTTAATTGTAGTATTGTTATATCGCGGATTTGTGTATATTATTTAGCCGAAGCGTTTACCGCATTAATTCTGTTCTGTTAATGATATTATTATTATATCGCGAGTTGGTCTCTTATATGGACACCTAACGGACGAAACATTCATTTCTTTTGTGTCTTTTGAATAAACAGTTTTAAGTGAAATATTAAATCATCGTCTTGTGTTTTCGCCTGAACCGTTTTCCCCGAACCTTGTGATCCCGACTGAGCGCAGTCCGGCCGTATCGGAAAGAAAACGGTACGTTACAATTTTCTAATCCATTTATTATATATTTAAAATTTAACTTATCTACTTACGTGATAAAATTTATATTTATGCCAAAAGCTTCAAGTTTTCTTAAATTACAATATTTTAAAATATATTTTTTTTAAATCTCAATTTTTTAAATGATATAAATTTTAAAAAATGATGTAGATATAGTTAATAAAGAAACAAAATAAAAAGGTAAGATTGACACATATTAACTGATATTGTTAGAGAAATTATAATATTTATATTTTAATTTGTATTTTAAATCGAGTTAATATCTATAATTTGAGTCTAAAAAATGCTAGTACATTATTTCGTGCAATATATATTTGTAATATATTGCAATATATATTTAAATAATATACTTATACAAAAAATAATATAATTAATATCTCCTTAATAACACATTAAGGGCCAATTTCACCAACGTCGGTTAACTTTAATCTTCGGTTAAACTATGAGGATGTATTTAGGATATACTGAGGATGTTTAAATGTCCGCTCATAAGATATCTGTGAGAGATCCAAAAATGGATATCCTTAGGATATAATTATATAACAAAATTCGATCCCAACAATGTCCACTGGATGTTTCTATAAATGTCTTTTTGCTATCCTAGGTTGATCTATATGCAGTAATTGAATATATAGGGTAATCCATCCTAACAGCGTTACATATCCTAAAGACGTTCAGAGGACATCCAGAGGGTATTTGGATGTTTTATGGATGTCCTCTAAACGTCTTTCGGATATGTGTGCTGTTAAGGATTTTAAATGCTTACCTAAAATATCTTGGATACATTATTCGACAAATATTTCTGACAAATGTTGTTTCATTTTAAGTGAATAGGCATTTAAAATGAGTCACCAGATATAAAAGAAAAATGATCAGCTAATGAAGCTTCTCTAAAAATAAAAGTCGTTGAAGTAACATGTTTACCTTATATTTTAAGAAATATATTTAATATATGTATATAATATAAATATATTAACGTGTTAGTTTTTCTTAACTATCGATAAATGTTCAAATATCAATTTCTTAAGATAGATGTAAAATTATATTTACAACTTTCTTAAAAGCTTATATAATATAATTTACGTATAAAATTCTTATAAGAATGCATTCTCATCTTTATATTATAAATAGAAAAAGTTATAACTAAAATGATAATAAAAGTCTCGTTAAAATAATTAAACTTTATTTTAAAAAATGTACTGTTACGTCCAGACTCAAGGAAGGAAGAGTCGAAAGGAAGGACGTAACTAAATTTATCTTTTCGAACGACGGCAGACTATCCGTCTGTTCGACCCGAACGAACGTCTGGGCCCAAATAGGTCAACGACCGCAAGGGTCGCTCTTACTCTATTTAAAGGGCCGTTCGCTCGGTGGTCCCTTTTTGGCAAGAGAATTTAATCTCTTTTACGCAGGATGGGACCTTGTGCGATCTTGGTTTACGGGAATGAGTGGGAACGGGTTATTAATAAATGAAAATCATTTGTGTTGAAATTTATAAATTTATTCCTAATATAGAGACGAAAGAATTTATATACATAATAATATAATCGACGGACTTAGTTGCTAATGAAAGAGTGAGTGTATCTGTATGGGTCGCGGGTGATACATTAGTACGGAGGTCTTCAATCGGGGCAGAAAGGAGTAAGAGTTATTGTTTAAATTTTAGGGTTCCGATTGGTGGTTACAATAATCTAAATGCTAATGGATGTATAATTTTGTGTCCATGTTTGTGCGTGTAAGAGAGAATTCTAGGTTATATGAGTTCGGTAATTATGGCGGTGGAGGGGGGATAGGTTCGTAGGAGAAGGTGTGCAGGGACGGCTAAAGGATATCTACGCCCGGGAACATACCAGGGGATGATGTTATTCTTATCAGTGGTCTCTAGAAATTCGCGTAAGGCCTCGTGGTCTACGGGGCCTGGACCAATCGTGAAAGCTCCCTCAGGGACTTCTCGTATCCCTGGGAGCTGGTTTATCAGCCAAGCTCTAAATTGCTCGTATGAGAGCTTGGCAGGCGATTCTGATTCCTCGGAATCGTCGTCGCCGATATCTATTACCTCAAACCCTTCCGGATGTTCCCTATTTACAGAGGGCGTTGGGAATGAGGGAGGAGAATCCTCGAGGATAATTGTTGAGGGAGCCGGAGACGAAGATCTAGGTGGGTCAGGGCGTTCGGGAGAAGCAGGGGGAAGGAAGGGAGAAGGGCTCCGCGGAGAATCGGCGTCCTCAGAGGAAACAGAGGAGTGAGGGGAAGGGGCCCGCTGAGGTATAGCAGGTTCGGGAGAAAGAGGAGAAGGAGTTCGCGGGGAATCGAAAAATTCTGCAGAAGCAGAGGTAGCGGGAGACGACGTCAGCGGGGTTTCTATATGTTCGGGTGAGGAAATAGGAGAGACCGTAGGGTGATATGTGTTAGTTGTCTCTGTGTGAATCGGTGTGTTAATTTTTCCTAGGGAGCCGAAGGTTTCGCCCGCAGCCAGACTCCGTGCCAACGCTTTTCTTAACCGCCTATTACGCCGGTTTCGCGCCAATTTAGCAGCGGTTCGCGAGGGTCGTCTCCTTGGATTTTCCACTACGAGAGCGAACAATAAAATAACCGGACAAGAAGAGTTCTTACTGAAAAATAACTCTGGGAGTTCTTGTAAGAGAAAGAAAAAGTATATATATATATATTTATTTTTATATAATTTTGATATTTTAATTATTTAATAATTTAGTTAGTTATTGTATTACTTATTTGTTCGTTCGTTCGTTCGTTCGTTCGTTCGTTCGTTCGTTCGTTCGTTCGTTCGTTCGTTCGTTCGTTCGTTCGTTCGTTCGTTCGTTCGTTCGTTCGTTCGTTCGTTCGTTCGTTCGTTCGTTCGTTCGTTCGTTCGTTCGTTCGTTCGTTCGTTCGTTCGTTCGTTCGTTCGTTCGTTCGTTCGTTCGTTCGTTCGTTCGTTCGTTCGTTCGTTCGTTCGTTCGTTCGTTCGTTCGTTCGTTCGTTCGTTCGTTCGTTCGTTCGTTCGTTCGTTCGTTCGTTCGTTCGTTCGTTCGTTCGTTCGTTCGTTCGTTCGTTCGTTCGTTCGTTCGTTCGTTCGTTCGTTCGTTCGTTCGTTCGTTCGTTCGTTCGTTCGTTCGTTCGTTCGTTCGTTCGAGAGAGAGAGAGAGAGAGAGAGAGAGAGAGAGAGAGAGAGAGAGAGAGAGAGAGAGAGAGAGAGAGAGAGAGAGAGAGAGAGAGAGAGAGAGAGAGAGAGAGAGAGAGAGAGAGAGAGAGAGAGAGAGAGTAAATCACGGATTGCTCCGCTATCGCGAGAAATCCGGAGTGATTTCAAAAGATAAGGGGATGATAGAAATCACGAATTGCTCCGCTATTGCGGGAAATCCAGAGTGATTTCGAGAGAAAGAGAAGATGGAAGAAATCACGGATTGCTCCGCTATCGCGGGAAATCCGGAGTGATTTCTAAAGGTAAGGGGATGATAGAAATCACGGATTGCTCCGCTATCGCGGGAAATCCAGAGTGATTTCGAGAGAGAGAGAAGATGGAAGAAATCACAGATTGCTCCGCTATCGCGGGAAATCCGGAGTGATTTCAAAGATAAGGGGATGATAGAAATCACGGATTGCTCCGCTATCGAGGGAAATCCGGAGTGATTTCGAGAGAGAGAGAAAGAGATAAGGATGGGGGAAGAAAGGACAGTTTTTCGAAGTTAGAATTAAACAAGGATAATAAATTAATAAATCAAAAAGGAAAACAATTATAATTTAATTGAAGTCCCAGAATTATTTTTAAGTATTATTAGTAAGGGTGGAGATGTAGCATGCTTGATAAACTTACTACTTATGGAGTGCGCAGGTAGGTGTTAACTATTCCAGGTGTGAATCTGGCTACGGAGTCCTCCGTGAGGATGGTGTTCCACTCACAGTTGTTCACTCGCGAAAATCGTCGTACTCGGTGAGCACTGGGCACACGATGATTTCACAAGTGTCACTGCGAATGCTCACGAGTTCGAGATTCAAACAGTTTACTCGAAGGATGGTGATACAACTTTTTGCGAATGATCCGCGTGCGTAGGTTTGAGAAGAGATTGATATTCTCTGAGAGATGTCACGGGTATATATACCTTCTTGCTCCTCCTTCCCGTTAGTTTGTTAATATTTCCTGACGAATAGGGAATTTTTCAATAACGCCCTTTCAGTCCCGGAGGCGTCTCTTGATTTTAAAAGTTTATCGGGATTGGTCAGGGCATTTGTTTAAGGCCCTAGGTTTTGACCAATGGAGAATTTGTTGAGGTTTATATTTTTATTATCCTCTCGAGATTATCTCGGTGATCTGTCAGGCGGCATTTGTTTGGATTCGGTTATCGTTGTTAGTCTGGTAAAATTTTATTCGTTTTCAAGTGGAAGTTTTCTTCTAAATTTTTATTGATTTTCAAGTGGAGATTTCCTTCTAAAAAGTTTTTATTGATTTTCAAGTGGAGATTTCCTTCTAAAAAGTTTTTATTACTTTTTAAGTAAAATTTTCCTTTAAAAGAAAGATTTTTATTGCTTTTCAAGCGCGAGTTGTCAACTAGTCAAAGCGAGAATTTCAGACACCGCGAGTTACATCTGGTATGTATCTCTCCTTTTTTTTTATTTTTATTTTTACGATTAACCGTCTCCGGTCAGCTGCTTCGCCTGCTAGATCATAGTCTTATTCCCACGCCTGTGATTTTTCAATCATCGCCTTGCATTATTTGAAAGAAAAGAATCGTGGAGTCCACAGGACGTAACAGTACATATATATATTTTTTTGTACATATTATATGTATTATATATATATTTTTTCAACATTTAATCGAGAGAGTGCGCCTGTCGTGGCAATATTAACGCGTTACAAACAAAACGCCAGGACGTGTGATGTAAAAGGAAAACATAGCAATCGGCAATATATAAAAAAGAGGCATTCTAATAGTGACTCCGAAAAATAATAAACGATTATCATATAATTATATAATTATCTTATATAATCTTATATTATTTTAATAAACGAGGATACTTTATTCGAGGCGCCCAAATTTGTCTAATGGATCCTTTATAACTGGACCACTTAGAACAAAAGTTTAAAAAGTGCTACATCGCCGCTTGGAGATATCAACTTTATTTTATTGCAACTTTGGAGAAACGAAATAATTCGCATAAATTTGTTTCAGTTTGTGCGTGTGTGTATATTTCGTTTTTCGAATGAAAAAAATTAGATTTATTTTAATATCTTCGAAACTATGAACGACTTTTATCACTTTTGTTTTAAATAATTTATTTATAAAAAATCCATAGTCAAATCTTGCTTCGGATAAATTGTAATGCTGCCTAATAAACAAATGATAAATAAAAACAAAACATATTTTGCAAAAAGTTAATCATTTTTAAATTAAAAAATTATATCTTATAAACCTTATTAAAATCTACTACTGCCTAATAAACAAGTGATAAATAAAAACAAAACAATGCAAAAAGTTAACCATTTTGAAATTAACAAACTATATCTTAAATCTTATCAAAATCTAATACTTATCAATCTAATAGTCTTAAAGATTTCCCTTGTCTTTCGGCTATATTGATGTAAAATTCGAAAAATATAAAATACATACGTAATTCTGTGTATTCATAGAATTGGATTGGAGGGTCAAAAGATAATAAAAATATAATAGAAATCATCACAATTGATCATTAATTAAATTATACGCCAGCAGCATTCATTTTTTGTGCTTTTTCGCACGTTCACACGACCGTACGCGGACGCGCCCGACGCACGAGTGAAGAAGTGCGTCGGGCGCGTCCGCGTACGGTCGTGTGAACGTGCGATGGATGAGTGTGTGAGTAAGAGTGAGCCCCCTTTCGGAAATTCCTCACTATACTCTTCATTAGAGTCCACTTTTGAGTACCTCATGACATATTATTTCACTTTGTCTATTTAATGGGATATCGATAGGGGGGCTCACGGCTTTTGCGCTGCGTGCGGTAGTATGTAGATTCCCCATTATAATTTATTGTATTAAATTTACTGAAGAAGGTCCAAAGAAAGGACCGAAATGTTTAGATTCAATAAATTTGTTATTTTAACAAGTTTGTTTTTAATATTTGCGTACCTACACCCTACGCGTGGCTCCATATAGCCTCCTTTTGAATTTGTAATATAATATATAACATATCTATTCTTTGATTCACCTTGAACTAGCTCTCTCTCTCTCTCTCTCTCTCTCTCTCTCTCTCTCTCTCTCTCTCTCTCTCTCTCTCTCTCTCTCTCTCTCTTTTTTCTGAGAGAAGACGTGTCAAACATCGCTCTGCAAAAGTGATAACTTTTAAGTAATTATATAGTGAGGGAGAGTGGCGAAAAAGTATTGAAGTAATAGTTGCATAGACCGGGAATAGACATGAGTGTTATCTAACAGGAATATGCTGATTTGTGAGCGTGAGAGTTATATTTCTTGTATGAGGCATCGAGATTTCACGCGACAGGTAGACATTAAAGGTGGACACAAAGCGCTGACGTGTGAATTTGGACAAAGGTAATTGACCGCCTATGCTGGTATTAACAGCTTCGGCCGGTAATTATCGATATGAACGATGAATATGACGAGTATCGATGCTCGGCATGAAAGAAGGCAATAAAAAATCAGGTTGTTGCATGCAAGTCTTGTATTAAACTGTTTTACCATCCAGGATGTGCAAGTAAACATAAAATTTATGATAGAAATCGCGAACTGGTGTCGTGTCCTGGCCCATTTGAGAAATTTATAATTGAAAGTGAAGCAGATATGAAGAAGGCACCGACAGCAGCGGGGAGCAGCAGGGAAAGACAAGGATCTACAGGATCTACGGGTTCGTTTACGACATCAAGCAGTGGAAATAGAATATCAGGAGCGAGTGGATCATCGAGTATTGACGTAAAAATAGATTGGCTTGTAAAAACTGTGAAAGAAATAAAAGACGAAACAGCATGTAAGAAGGAAATTAAAATGATGGTTAAGGAAATAGTTCGAGAAGAATTTGGAAGTATTAAACAAGAACTGGAAGACTTGAGAAGAATTATACAAGGAGGAGCGGGTGGACTGGCAGGAGGAGCTCAAAGATGTTATAGTGAAGCAGTTAAAGAGAAGAAAAAAGAAAATATTATAATTGTCAAACCCAAGGTGCAACAGGAGAGTGAAGCAACTAAAAAACTGATAAAAGAAAAGGTAGATATCAAGAATATGGCTATGGGAATAACGAAGTTAAAAAAAGGAAGTAAGGGAACAGTGATTCTCGGCTGTGAGACTGGAGAAGAAATGGAAAAGCTAAAGGCGACAGTACAAGCCAAGCTGGGCGAGAATTTTAACGTTACTGAGTCACCGCGGATGAAACCTAAGATAAAAATTGTCAATATTGGCGAGGAAGAAATGGAGTTGAATGATGATGATTTAATAGGTACAATTAAGAAGCAGAACAAAATTGACGTGAAAAATGAAGGAATTCATATGCGAATAGTGAAGAGAATAGTTAAAGAGAAAATGAATGAGAAAAATCAGTCCGGAAGAAGAGGAAAAGATGGTATCGTAACAATTGAAACAGATGAAGAGACTCATGAAGTAATGTTGAGAAAAGGGAAACTGAATGTAGGATGGAGAAAGTGTCCTGCATTCAATCACATTAACATTAAAAGATGTTTTAAATGCTGGGGTTATTATCATATTGCAAAGAATTGTACGCGTAATGAAACATGTCACAAATGTGCAGGAAATCACAAGGTGAGTGAATGTACAGCGACAAAGAAAAGATGTATAAATTGTATGTTTAAGATTCAAACATACAATTTGAAAATAAATGATGAGCATGGCGCACTTGATCCGGAATGTCCGACTTTCAAGAGGGCGATACAGGAGGAGAAGAGGAGGGCCGGATGGGAGGAAGATAAATAGCAACTACAGAAGGAAACGGAATTAATACTATATACAAATGCGCAAAGTTTGATGGCGCATAAAGACGAGATACAGCATCAGATTATGAAGAAAATGAATCCTGCGTTCATAGCGTTATCAGAAACCAGAGTGACTGCTGAAATTGAAGACTGTGAAGTGAACGTACCGGGGTATAGTATGATTAGATGTGATGCTGAAAACAGAAATACAGGAGGGGTTCTTTTATATGTAAGGGACGATATTAAATATGAGATAGTATTAGTAAAAAAGTTAGAAGCGAATTGTTGGTGTGCTGCGATTGAGGTGAAAGATAAATTGTATAAAGGAGTGATAACAGTAATATATCATTCACCGAGTTCATCGCATGGTGAGTTCGTGAGATTTCTGGAGGATATAATAGAAGAATTAATAATACGGGGAGAATGTATAGTAATAGGAGACTTTAATATAGATATTATGTTGGACTCGTTTTATACAAAGAAGTTACAAACGACAATGTTGAGCTTAGGCATGAAACAATATGTAAATAAACCGACGAGAATTACGAAAGATAGTAAGACAATTATAGATTTAATTTACGCTAATAATAAAATAGAAGTGCAAGTAATTCATGAACCTAAAATAACGGACCATGCGTGGTTAAAAGTTGATCTTAATGCGAATAAAATTGATAATAAATACAGAGAATTTAATGCTAGGAATTTTAAAGAGTTTAATGTAGATGAATTTATTAAATTAGTGGAAAATAAATTAGGAAAAAGCCAAGATATGAATGTCAGTGTGAGAGCGAAGAAACTTGTCGATAATATAGTAGATGCGTTGGATGCTACAGCACCTAGAAAAAAATTTAGAATTCCGAAAATATGGGAAGGGAAAAAGTGGTTTTCGGATGAAATAAGGGAAGCAGCGGCTAAAAGGGATGAGGCGTACAGTAAAGCGTTGTATGATGACACGGATGAAAATTGTTCACAGTTTAAAATCGAAAGAAATGCAGTGGTTAAATTAATCAGGACAAAGAAAAAAGAATACTATGAAAATATGATAGATCATAACAAGGGAAATCCGACATCTATGTGGAAAACCTTAAAAGAAATAATAAGGGGCGAACCAACGGGTACAAAAAAAATAGAGAATATAGATTTTGAAATATTAGATAATACTGAAGGGTGCAATATAGCTAATAAATTTAATTTATATTATATACAGAGCATTGAGAACATAGTAAAATCTATAAGTAGAGATAAGTTAGGAAGTCCAGGTAAAAGAATTATTTTTGTTATTGAAAGCGAGGGAATAATGGAAAATTTTGAGATGATTAGAATAGAGCATTTACAAAAAATTGTTATGGAACTACCAAAAAAGAAAGGTACGGAGGAGGGATTAACTAGTGATATACTTAAAACAGTATTTTATGTAATAAAAGAGGAATTTATTGATATAATAAATAACTCTTTGAGGGAAGGTTGCTGTCCAGAAGGTTGGAAAACGTCTACGATAATACCGATTCCAAAAATAGAAAAAGCCAGAAAAGCAAGTGAATTTAGGCCTATTAATATGTTACCAATATTCGAGAAAGTATTAGAATTAGTAGTTAAAAAGCAAATTGAGGCGTATTTAGAAGATAACTGTATTATAACAGAACATCAGTCAGGTTTTAGAAAACAGTATTCGTGTGAAACAGCGATTCAAACAGTCATTGACGAATGGAAACTGGTAGTTAGTGAGGCAAAAATGGTGGGGTTAATTTTCATGGATCTCAAGCGAGCATTTGAAACGATAGATAGAGAAAGACTGTTAGAGAAATTATATCAATACGGAATTAGAGGAACAGCTTTAGAATGGTTAAGATCATATTTAAAGAATAGAACACAGCAGGTACGATTTAACAATGAATGGTCTACATTATTGGCCACAGAATATGGAGTACCACAGGGATCTGTATTAGGACCTTTGTTATTTATAATATATATAAACGATATAATTAAAGTCTGTCCGGAGGGATGTAGTATAAAAATGTTTGCAGACGATACGCTAGTGTATGTGACTGGAGGGAGTAGTGCGGAATTAGAAAGAAAAATGAATATGGCATTTGTTACAGTGGAAAGATGGATGAATACAAATAAGTTAAAAATGAACGCAGGGAAAACGAAATATATGATAGTTCGAAGTGTACGAAAAGAACTGAGAGGTAACATTACAC